>NC_050179.1:17541676-17873343 GCF_008315115.2 Sander lucioperca
ACAGAAATGGCACATCCTAAGGAAAGCTCATTGTGGGACTGGCTCGTAGTGGCTGTAATTCTGCACTAAGGCTGAATTTCGGGAAAGAGACTTCAGAAACAGTATTAGGGGACCACAAAGGCCTACAGTACATAAAAGCATCCAAAAAGCAGCATGTCATAGGACTTTTAGAAGTCTCACAAATAGACCAACACTGCAAGTTCAGTTTTCTTTTTCTTAGTACTTCCTGAAGCAACTTTTGTGAAAGGGAAATTGTGCCTGATATATTTATCCTTGGGTCTTTGCCCTAACAACAATGTATCCTCAAGAATTGTCCAACCAACCACGCATATTACAAAATATTTCTGCCAACACATCCTTTGAAACGCACAGTGGGCATCCCTTGGCTGACATGAATCATGTATATAATCCTACACTGATGATTCATGCTCTAAATCAGCATACACTTCGAGGCAGGTTTAAAAGTATGGGTGGCATAAGCGGTCAGGACACCCCACTGCGCTCAGTTTACAGGATTAAGAACCAGTGGCGGATGTGCGTAGGGCTCCGAGGATATCTCTCTCCTCAGTGGAACCATGGTTGTCAGCGGACACCCTTCAGTGGTTAAGGCTCTTAGTTGGCCTTGGTGGATAAAGACGACTGTCCTTTACACAGCTGGCTTGTATGTTATCACTTCAAATGTGCAAGCTGACAGAAATTGAATAATACACCATACAAAGATTTCTTTGAAATATTTGTTTTTTGCTGTTTCAACATAAGATGCAACACTTTGAAATAGGCTGGTATGATCCAATTGACTCCCGGGGTATTTAAAGGGTCAGTTCCCCCAAAGTACTCCTAAATTTTTTAAATAACCTCTGGTATAGATCGCTGTTGTTTTTCATCAGGTTTTCCAGGTGTTTAGGCGAATGGTATTTCATTTGGGATGCTGACAGTGTAAAAGAAAAAAAGAGTTAATGGAATAACTACGATTCAACATCTCTTTCCAGAATCAAATAAGGATGATCTATTCATGGAAGTGAATAGATAATCCACAGAATTAAATGTCTACAATTTTCATGGGAGTTATTTCCTGCTGAAGAAATGGTACCTATCAAACTGTGAGGTCCATTGAAAATTTCACCTCCGTTGTATGGAGGAGGAAGCAGCAATCTCAGAGAAAGATATCTCACCTGACATAGGCTTGCTAACAGTATACATCTTTTATACAGTATACAGGGGGGGCATTTTTGGGGGGCATTTTTTCAGGCCTTTATTTGTATAGGGCAGTTTAGACTTGAAAGGGGAGAGAGAAGGGGAATGACATGGTGCAAAGGGCCGCAGATCGGAGTCAAACCCGCGCCCGCTGCGTCAAGGAGTAAACCTCTATATATGGGTGCCCGCTCTACCAGGTGAGCTAACCAGGCGCTCGCTAACAGTATACATCTTATTCAACTAAATGTGAGTGAAATATTACTAAATTCTCTGTTATTGATAATGTTGAAGAAGCCATTAGCCTTCAACCTTGTAAGGGAAGTAATGTCTTTGTTACAAGGTAGAAAAAGAGATGTTTGTGCCCTATAGAAAGCTGTAGAGAACAGGCTCCAATGGATGTTTTTGTCAAGATTATGTTCATGGTGGTAGCACTTGAAAACCCACTCCAAGTCCATTGAGACTTTTTATTGCTTCTACTGTATGTAGGAATATTTTACGCTCAGTATTATAAATATACGCAGGGTCTGATAATTTGCATACTGTAGGGATACAGAATGTACATATATATATATATATATATATATATATATATATATATATATATATATATATATATTAAATTGGCCCTCCTGTATTGCGAAATGTGATCACAAAAAACTATAGCTATATATAATGCTTCCTCCTGACATAACAAACATGTAAATTGCAGTTATGCGTCACAATATCTGTCAGTGGTGTTGCTGTGTGCGTGTTGATGAAGTTTTGATGACTCATAAGTCTGTCATTTTACTACTCACTAAAACACCCTAGGGTTTATTATTTAAGGAATAGTGAATGAGTCCATGAGGGAGAGATTTCAGACACAGTGCAGGTTTCCTCTGTTTACTTGCCAGATTTTGTCTACGCTGCGTCACAGTTTTCAGCCATATCTGAATCTTGTGTCCCCCCCCGACTGACTGTTACTTAAAAAGCTTGCTTCACCCTGTACGCCTGCCAGTTGTCTTTGTTAGCTTGACTTTGAAGCTCAATTAAGTTAACTGCTTTTCAGCCAAATCTGCCATGATTGGTGTCTGCATTTGAGTCCTACTTCCTGTATGCTAGTTGCTAAAACTGACAAAAATAGGATGAGTTTATGTCCAAAACATCAAACATCCAAAATGGGTAATATGTGTGAATGTCATCATTCAGTTCCTCTAACAGTATAACATTTTTTTAAAACAAAGGATACATTACTGAACTGTCCGCTCATAGGTGCTTAATTTTTTGCTTGGCCACCGCACCCAGTCTAGAAATAGTCCAGGAAATAACCCCCCATAAAATCGCAACTTGTCGATTTGTGATCAGTTTTTGTACAGATTAAACATTGAGATGTAACATGTTTTAGAAGTGCTGAGGTGCCTTGAGACTTAAGTACACTAGCCAGACTAGCTGTTTCCCCTGCTCACATTCTTTATGCTATGCTAAGATAACCACTGGTTACAGCTACATATAAGCATACAGACATGAGACCGGCATCTTCTCATCTAAATCTTGCAGAGATTTTATGATCATCATTATTGTACACAGAACAAACAGTGATTGCTTATCTGTGTGTGAAGTCAATATTTACTGATAGTCCTAAATAGTCCTAAGCTTGGATATTGGATTGATGGTTAGCTGTTGTTTCAGGGAAATGTCTGCATGCATACCGCCACCCAGAGACATACACATGTCGCAGCAAATGATAGTGTTTTTTCCCTCTTCTTTCCCTTTCTTTCTAGAAGTTTCAGTTCATTTCTTTTTTATTACATAACAACAAAGAAATGTTGCACCTGCAGTTTCTCTCTGCGAGGCGAACAGATGCTTCTGCAGGATTGTGGAAAAGGGTTGGTGCTTGCAGCCAATCATACACAACCATGAATTATTAAATAGTACCTCCAGCAAAGTCTGGACTTTTTGTCCATCCACACAGAAGGCAGTTGCAGCTTTTACTGCAATCCAGGCGTTTGCTCTTGTCATTGTTTAGCATTTGCAGTGTTGTCCCCAGAGTAATCCAGGCACAAAATCGTAGCTTTGTGCATGACAGCATTTCTCCTTTCTCAACACCACTGTGACCCCAAGAAGTGTTCAGCCCCTGAATTTCCCAATGGATTGCTCAGCCAGTGTGGCATATGCATGTCGGCATCAAGGAAAATGGTGGGATTGGTGTGTGTGCGTACGTGCTTGCACGCCTGCTGTAATAGATTGTCTGTGCTCAAGCAATCTGTTGTTTTCCTCGGCAGACATGAAAGAGTAGGTTTACTTCTTTGAATTTCCAGCAACATTACACCTACGTGGCAGTTGTTACTGTAGGTCATAGCACGCATGCATCTACCTGAGATTTTAAATTCTCATCTCTTTGCGGATAGTGTTGTGGGAAACTTTGAAATAATACATAATAAACTAATAATATACAATTCAATTACTATCTAATATGTCAAAAATCATGGAAGTGTGTCATGGAAGTGTGTTGTTCTACAGCAACAAATGATTCAAATACAGGATTGTGTGAGAACAAAATACAAATATAGGAAGATACTGTATAAAATGGTTATAATGGCAGTAACTGACTACAAAACAAACACAAAAAATAAAAATAAAATTGAAGATATAAAAAGTTTAGATATACGGTCATTAGTTAAAATAAAAATAAAATTCCTTCAGTTTTTATTTTTTTTTAATTTTTTTAGATTTGAGGCATCTAGGTTATAGGTATATAAAAGCCTCAACAGACAATTATTTAAGGCTCCTATGTACAATAAACAAAGGTACACTATTTTAAATGGCCTAATTCACTTGCATTGGTCATATTCCTTTGTGCTTCCACAGCAGATCCCCCAGGAAAATCTAATTATTCAGCAAATATATTTGGCCTTATTATCTTTGTAAACTGTATCTGTTTATTTTGTTAGCAATGTCATTTTTTCTTAGGTATAAGAAGAAAAAGAGAATGATATAAGGGCCAGGTGCTGCCTTTATTATCCTTGAATGAGCATGAGATCCATAGACAATGGGAACATTGTGTCTATAATCCAGCAAAAGGGCCAACATTCCCACCAATAAATGTAGAAGTAAAGTGCATGATCAGGTTGGCACTTGTGTTAGCAGTTTGCTACACAATCAAACTGAGACACACAGGAGAGACTCATGCATTAAAGGAGAACTCCGGGCAATTTTTACGTTAATCTTGACCGCTATAAGTATGTGAGTACTGTCGATAGCAAAAAAAACGAGCCGAATCGGTGCTAGCTAACTGGAGCTGCTGCAGCTAATACCGAGAGCTCCCGTTAGCTAAAACGGCAGTTTTGGGGGCATATCATAAAGAGTGCCTTTGTGCCTCTTAACAGACACAAAATGCAATTAAAATGTCTGTGCAACATGAACAGGGCCCTTACACAACAACAAGATGCGTTTTCAACTCAGATATTGTTTAAATTCACCTACCCTGTTAGCTGCTAGCTGCCGTCTGGGATGAGTGAGTGTTCAGCCAGGCTTCGGTAATAATCATCAAGCAGCAGTTCCCTGTGTATTTGTAGCATATATATCCATTTTGTGTGCGATCCATCTGGCGTTGGTGAATAGTAGTCTCTGCAGTGGCGAACTGTGTGTTAGTTGCCTTAGCCAGGCTAGTAGGGCCTACCGGCATCCTTCTAACTTTCCTCACCTGCCGCGGCCGACAACAATCCACAGGCACCCGCTGGTCTGGTGGATGTCCTCCAGAGAACAGTTCATGCTTTCATGGCGAAATTTTTGCGGCTAAAAAAAGTTTATTTCCCCCTCAAAAATATGTAATTGAGCACTGTAGTGGTTATGATCATATCAGTGACTATGTAACTACATGGAAACGGGACAAATGATGCCTGTTTCTTGTACAGTAATAGCGTTACTGAAGGCTAGCTCTAGCTCCATTGGTTACTCCAAGCTTCTTCCCTTGTGAACACCTCCGCTCTTCACTCTTCTCACACCACGCTTCCATCTGCACACTGCTGTTTACCTTTTCCTGCTACAACTGAAATCCCACGGGACTTCAGCGCAAGACTACAGCCAGCCTCCTGTAACGCTGTTACTTTACAAGAACCAGGCATCATTTGTCCCGTTTCCATGTAGTTACATAGTCACTGATATGATCATAACCACTACAGTGCTCAATTACCTATTTTTGAGGGGAAAATAAACTTTTTTCGCCGCAAAGATTTCGCCGCGAAAGCATGAACTGTCCTCTGGAGGACATCCACCAGACCAGCGGGCGCCCGTGGATTGTTGTCGGCCGCGGCAGGTGAGGAAGGCGGGGAGGAATTAGAAGGATGCCAGTCGGCCCTGCTAGCCTGGCTAAGGCAACTAACACACAGTTCGCCACTGCAGAGACTACTATTCACTAACGCCAGATGGATCGCACACAAAATGGATATATATGCTACAAATACACAGGGAACTGCTGCTTGATGATAATTACCGAAGCCTGGCTGAACACACTCACTCATCCCAGACGGCAGCTAGCAGCTAACAGGGTAGGTGAATTTAAACAATGTCTGAGTTGAAAACGCATCTTGTTGTCATGTAAGGGCCCTGTTCATGTTGCACAGACATTTTAATTGCATTTTGTGTCTGTTAAGAGGCACAAAGGCACTCTTTATGATATGCCCCCAAAACTGCCGTTTTAGCTAACGGGAGCTCTCGGCATTAGCTGCAGCAGCTCCATATTGCTAGCACCGATTCGGCTCATTTTTTTTGCTATCGACAGTACTCACATACTTATAGCGATCAAGATTAACGTAAAAGTTCTCCTTTAACCACTGTGCCACCCTCAATGAAATGACACATTTTTGATATCGTCTTAATATTGTGTAAGCATGTCATTATAAATACCAACAATTGTTCATCAATACTGCTGTAATTTCAGACAAACGTTGCAACAAAAATGTGGCTTATACAAACATAATCAACATTGTCGCTGTGACGGGGCGCATAGCTTCCGTCACAGTAGCGATGAGCTACCTATTTTATATTCCTCAAAGACTAAAGGTTGCCTGTGTATGTTTGTTTAGCATGTCAATATGTTCTGTTAATTAGCACACTGTTTTCAAATCATCTGTTAACATAGCCATTCATCAAATTCCCAACCGTAAATCCCGTAGCTTTCTTGTGCACATATTTAACATCCAATACTGCGGTGATTTATATTCTATGGCTACAACCATCAATACATTATTCTCTTATTGTTTAAAACCATACCATTTACTTCACAAACATGACGGTTATAATAACCATGCAACACATATGTCTTTGTTAACTACGTGTCTGTTTATTGAGTTTAAAAGGTAACAGAGGGTAACATATAATCTTTGTGTCTTACCGGCATCTGCTCTTTGTTGTATAAAGGAAAGATTGCCGCGATCGTCAGGTTTAAATGACGCTATGACTTCCGGGGCAACAGGAAGTTACCTGGAGTTTGGCAAATTAATTTATTAGCCGTCAATGTATCTTGTGGCTTTGTGAAGTGTTAGTGTGAATCATATAAATTATATTCTGTAAATTTCTAGCTTTATAGATATATTAATTTTGGCTGTATTAAGCTTTTATTGTCTACTCACCTGAGCCACCCCTGTATTGTACTGTCGTGTTGGTATGGTCCAATTCCAGTGGCGCGCTTCAGGTCTATATAGACTGGCTATATACTACTATACTAATACTAATACTATATAACTATAGTTTCAGTTGCTCAGGGGAGCGAGAGGAAGGAGGACCTAAGTCTGTTGTATCCTCTAGTGACTAGTTCAAAAGTCAATTTGTATACAGCTGTATCTTTGTATAATTTGACCATTTCAACAGTCGCCTTTTATAGAAGAGACCTTGACATGGGATCATGGGCAAATTTTTACCCCTCTTATTTTCGGGTCTGTTGACTAACAAAGTATTTATGGTACTGCACAAAAGTAGCCCAGGGGCATTGTGTCCATATGCTCCTTTAGAGAGAGGTGAGCCCTTATTACAGGTATTCTTGGGCCGTGTGAATCAGTAACTTTCTTCTCTCTCTTACACTAAGCCCAAAAAAAATGAAAACACTTTATAATACTCATTTGACATTATTACAGTAATTATTGTCTTTTACTGAAAGTACAACTGTACTTCACATATTTGCTTACAAATAGAAACAAATAACCTCACAAATACATAAAAAGCTAATGAGTGGTTGTATAATCAGTCCTTGTAAAAAATGATCTAACTCTGCTCAATCCATATTATAATAAAAAGCAATTAGAAGGTGATGTGTTTCCATAAAAGTTTTGATAATAAAAATATACCCTGGGTCATTCAGGTGTCACCTACATTTAGCAGTATGGAATTAAGCAGGCAGTAATAAGCCACTAAAACCGATGTTAATGAATGTGCAGTGAACACTAATGGAGCAGCTGATTTTTGAGCTACAAATGGGCCATTGTGTAAAACATTAACATCATTCTGCATGTGAATGTACTATCTGCAGAAAGGAGCAAAGATGGATCACCTAAAATAATGTACAGCAACTCAAAATGCCGACTTTTTTTTACTATAATATATTGTCCAGCTTTGTGATGTTTTGGCAATACTTTAATTATTTGTTTCATTTATTTGGATGGTGTGCCGACTCTTATCCATGACATCAAGACTAAAGGGGCTTTCTGACAAGTGTACCACTGCTGCCTCCATTGTTTCCAATGTAACCATGATGGCAACTCTGCTACTGATCTGAGTTGACAATTGTTGAATGTTTTCATCTTGCTAGCACCACCCACCTTGTTAACATAGCAGCCATGGCACAAGAAACAATGCAGGAGATAATTTATTGATTTACGAGTATGAGTACCAATAAATCATACACGTCATCATCAGTTTCAAAGTTCCAAAATCTTCTCTAGGCCGATAAACAATGTTAACAATGTTAGTTACTAAACTTCGTCAATGTCAATCTTAATCAAGTCATGCTGCCATCCAATTTCTCTATTTTAAGCTACAGAGCTGACTAGCAGCGACCCATCGCATATGGTACAGGTTGTTGGTAGCATCTGATGTAGCAGGTAGCCATGGCAGCAGAGTCAAATATATATCTTTGCTGGGCGGAAGACAGTGGTAGCAGTGCTTAGTGAAAGAAACCATTCTGTTCTCTTGCTACAAAGTCAAATATATTTCCATTGTGGTAACCAACAGCTTCCTGAGGATACTTGTCTTTTGTATCAATTTTAAGAAATTATGGAAAGGATAGTTTTGTTTTAGCCTCAGCACGGTGAATTTAGGCATTCATTTACTGTTCCATGGTGGAAAACAACCTATGAATTTTGCGTCCTTGTCTCATTCGCTCCGCACCATTTGCGTTTAATTGCGTCTTTGCATTGACTTTGTATGGAATCGTGCCGCCGAATTCGCGTGTTTTCCATGGTGGAAAACAACCTATGTTTCAGACGTCTGGCATAGCTAGTTCCTGTGTACGTGGCTGTGTGTCCCCCCCGCTCCCCAAACCTCCATCAGCTCCCTCTCATTACCTTGACCTCTTACCCTGCAGTTTTAATAATCCACAATATTCCTACCCCTAGTGACTCATGCATATTTATAAAGCCCTCATTATGCCATCACTCAAAGTAATCATTATCCTGGGGCCCATTATAGCAGATTTTGTGGCACAATCCACCGCGGGACTGTTTTCCAACAGACACAGCACAAATCAGTGTGCTTTGCAGACTTTTACACCTTGGAGGATCACAGGGATCACAGGTGGCATTGAAGAGTGACAGATAAAAAAAACCTTGCATGTATTGCTCTATATAAACAAGCAACATATTATATTAAAATCATCTGGCCAGAAGAGCCAGGGGATACCATCATGTATCCTGCTAGAATGACTCAAAACAAAAAAAGAAAAGGCTAGACTATAAACCTTGGCAATTTCATCTCTCCCTGCCTTCAAGGTCTCACTATCAGAGTCTTTCGCATACTTTCCAGTTCAATAACTACACTAACAATGCGCTTACCATGTGCTTGTTTTATTTGCTTTTAGCTGTGTATCTATTGCTCCTGTTCCTACTGTTGTCTATAAGTCAAAGATTCAATGTCCATTGTTGTTCTCCAGAGCTATCTTGGGGTTCATATTGTTTGTATCTGTATCAAACGTGTGGTGTGCGTGTGACTATACCCCTCGTTTGAGTCTGTTCCGCTGTGCTGCTTGAAGCTGTGTTCTACTGTTGGTCTTCTGTTACTGATTCTGACTTCTTTTGTCCTTTGCTGTGTTGTTGTACTTTTTAATTTGTTCTTTGGCTCTGGCCAATATTTCAATACGATTTAGAATGAACGTGAACAGCTGTTTTGTTTTTATTCGGTTCAGTTTTATGGCATTTTAGAGTTTCAGAGTTGTAGAATTTGTTAAATTTGGAAATGTTCATAAAAAGTTTGTCTAGCAGGCTTCAATAGCATTGAAAGATAACCATGCCACTCTACTGAAACACTAGCCAACATTAAGTGATTGAATTGAACTTGAACAGTACTGTAGGCACTGTACAAATACAGAGTACGTAGACTTGTCATGTTTCAGTTCAGTTCACATCAGTCATGCACATTTGCGGCTGACCTGAAAAATATAAACGCATTAAAAACATCATGCCGCAAGTATTTCCTACTGTGATTATCTCAATTCTAACATCCATCAATTGCTATTGTAAAATGACTATGACAATTATTCAACTATTGTATGCACAGAGGCTTTAACCAATTATTTGATTAATATATGAATTGCACCAACTGTGCTGGCAAATGCCTGAATAAAGCCAATACAGCTTTCTCAATATTCCTGTGATGTTTTATACAAAATGATTACATGCTGGGGACATTGTTTGCCAAAAGAGGATAGAAGAGGATTATCTATGTTAAATGTAGTAAAGATGTAGTTGACTTTACTTCCCCCTCTCACAACAGCTCGACTTACAGATACTTGTCCCGAAATAAAATATTTGCGTTGCACCATTCGCGTGATGCTACATGTCCATATACGCTTGCCACCAGTTTCTCTTCCCTGACCACTGACAAGAAAACAGTCTACACCCTCCAACAACGTTTCTTTCTGTCATCACATGGCCTAAATAACCACTACTGCTGCTTAGTACCTGGTGTGGAAGTCACAGATACATCGGAAAATTAAACGGCGTCATGTCTGGATTAATAAGATCACCTGGCGGAGCAAACAGCACGGTAATGTTTACAGCCTTCTCCAGGAAGTAAACGTTACCCCTGATGTCTGGCACTTCCAGCGCAATTTCAAGTACAGATTGTGGCATTTTTTAATTGCAATAAACAGATAAAAAGTATGCCGAAATAACAACATCATGATACCGATTTTTAAAAAGTCTGAATTCATACTTTATCAGGCCTGAGCACAGGATGACAAGCAAACAACTTTTAAAATGGTTGTTTTCTAGACGGAGTTGGATCGATCAGGGCTCTGCTAACATTGGAGCTGCTCCATAAACACAACAACAGAGATATCATTTTCAGAAATTACCAGGTAGTCAAACTTCCCTGCTTACTTCTCCCAAAAAAAATCCTTTCTAAATACTGATGGCTTTTGCCACACATCTACACACGAATTTCTCGTTCGAGTTCAAATGTTTCAACATGCCTCATTCGCTCCACGCCATTTGTGTCTAATCGCTTTTCTTCTTTGCATTGACTTTGTATGGAATCGCGCCGCCAAATTTGCGTGAAACGCGTTTGGTGTGAACACACCATTACAGTTGCTATCTAAAATGCTTTGCAAAGGTGGCTGATATTCCAAAACAAGTGCCTTCCGAGTAGGGATTCAATTTTTTCATTAATTTACACAGAAATATGAAGCTTTTTGTCAGGGAAGCTTTTGAGGGTATTACCTTGCTTCACAATAGAGGCAATTGGCTGATTAAATGAAAAGTGGCAGTGTCACTCACAATGGCACATTGTGCGTTCAGTGACACAGCAGCAGTATTATGGCTATTTTGGAGATATAAACTTCAGTCTGTAGAACCAAGGTTGTGCTGCTCATCTTGTTCAGTGAAGCCCAGCCAGTATAGCTGGATTTTAATTCACTCAGATAAATAAACATTCCCCTCAGGCAGGAGGCTGTGTTCCATCAGGACCAAAACATCACGCTACAAGAACAGTTTCTTACCAGCTAGCCTCATCAACAAGACCCGGGACACCCACCATAGACATCTGTCTCCATGCGTTATATATTAGCACGCATCTTGCACAACTTTTATGCGTCCCCTGCGATCTTTGTTTTACCTGCAATGACGCATGCGCGGACGAATAGTCGGACCAGCATTCCATTGGTTGACAAGACATTAACAAGCTTTTGATTGGTCGGAATGCTCTCCCAGAGCATAATGGGAAAAGCAAAATGGCGTTAAGCATCAAAGGTAGCACCAGTAAACGACCGTAAATTTAGAAATTATGGACATAAAGTTTATCAATCTTGGATGTAAGAGTTTGGATTTATTTCACAAAGATCCCGAAAAACGCACTTGTTCCAGGTTGGATAAAAAAACTTCTGTAAGGGCTCCGAAGACACCAAAGAAATCATCGGGACAAAGCAAGTGTTAGCTTTTAGCCACAGAAAACAGTATGTTTCTACTCGCTATGGTTATCAGAATTGCTGTTTTTTGTGGTATACGACAAACTCGGTCTCATTGGTTAATATTTTTTTGCACATCCTGCACAAAACTATACAGCTTTCCAATTCAAAAACAGTTATATGTTTACATATTTGGTTATAGTAGCCTACTTATTGCATTTTAATAGTATTTTTTAAATATTTTTATGGTAATTTTGATATTCTATATTTAGAATATTCTATATGTCCTTGACTGTTGCAGTACTTTGCTTTATCTTTTATTTCCTCTTTATATGTTTATTGCATGCAGCAAACACCAAGGCAAATTCCATGTATGTGAAAACCTACTTGGTAATAAACCCCAAACATCCCAACTATTTTGGCATGACTAAGGTTTTGTTTTTACTTTTATGTTTGGGCTCATTATCTAGCCAGAAAACAGACAGTTATTAGATGCATCTTTGCTGCCAGATTTTGGACACTGCAATATACTGAAACATCAAACAGGTCCCTTGTGAATTATTTATTTTTTTTACATTTATGAAAAGTCCAGGTTTTTGTAGGTACTGTGAATCCATGCATTTATATCATTGAATCTACTGTAATGTGATGTACCGTAGGTAAAACTTTAGGTTTTGGTGCATAACAACAATGTTAGAAATCAGATTATACTTTTGATTTCCATGAATCCAACAAACAGAAAAAAAACAGAACTGTTTGTATCTGTTACAAAGCAGACGGTTTTTCAGAGAAAGAAAGAAGATGTTAAGGTGTCATACAGCTAGTGGAGTCATTTCCACCCTGTCAGCCAGTTATCATTGTTCAGCAATTTGTTTAATGGTGTGATGCTCATAACTCTGCGCTACCTGCAGTGGGAACTTCCTCCAACTCTTCAATGTTGCTGCCAAGAATGTTGCAATATGTGACCTGCCATGCCCTAACATGAATATTTTAAATGAAAAGGCATAAATGTTGTAAAGAATATGAAAAACTTAAGACCCCATCCCACTGTTGGTGGCTCAAAAGTTTAACTGTGTATCTGCATGACGAACAACCTTTGCATTATTTAAGATGTGTGGTTTGTTGCTACTTTGTCTCATTGATATTGTAAATTGCAGCCTAAATTAGTGGTCTCTAGCCCTGAGCATTCACCTGTAATGCATACAAAATAATTGCATGCAATCTGGACCTATGACATTATATATATGCCTATACATACCATATACTGTGATTCATTTGATGAATGAAGAGTCGAAACAGGGATGATGGTGATAGAGGCTGGATTTGAATTCAGGACATTGCAGGTACTTTATAGGTATTCCATCTTTGTGAATCAGCATGTTTTTTTTTCTTAGCAGTGGCATTATATAATTGTACTTAAAGATTATTAACACGTTTTGTTGTTCATTTCTAAATGGCTCCATTTCTCAACACACGGTCTTCCCTTGACTTAGCTCTAATTTAATTCACCTTTTTCTGACTATGGAAAACTTGGCTGGGCCAAGATAATGATGTGACAGTCACTATGGCAACCTCCCTGATCCTCTTTCACTTTTGGTTGTCTGTATGCTATCAGCTCGTGATGGGGAAGTGGTGGTAGTGTTGCCATAATGATGATTTTAGACATGATGCCAACACCCTGTGGCCTGAAGGGGGAAGTATTTCAATAATGAAACTTCTACATACTCTCACACAACTGCATACTTTTCTTTCCTTTGCATCAGGGTAGCTTGCTACATTTTGATCTACTGTAAATACGATACGATGTATCTGGGACACATCAACATCCATGTTTCTTGCCATGGTTATTTGATTTGCCAACTTTGTTCTTGAACTTTTTGTTATTTATCAACCTTGCCACTACCAGTTATCTTTACCCTGTTATGTTTTTGCATCTATTTCATCTTTTATAAATTGTCATATTTTTGGTTCTGTCTATTTTTAGGTATAAAGTGCCGGTGGATTATCCAGTGTAATGAGCAACCCATTCTCACTCCCAACTCTTAAAATACTGACGCTTGGTCAGTGGCTCTCAGCATCAGATACGGACACAAAAAGCAACCTTTAGAGTCTGTATGGAACGACCGCAGCGCTGTAAGATGAGTAGTATTAAGAGTAACAACGGTAGTGAGTAGTATAAAAGACAGCGTAAATCTGCGTAGGGAGGTTGGTTGGGGTGGTGGATGGGTCAAAACACACAACTTTTACCCAAAAGACCGGGGTTCGTGTCCCGTTCTTGTCCCGCGTGCATTTCGTAACCCCCACCCACGACCTTTTCCTAAACCTTACTGTCCCGTTCTTGTGCCGCATTTCAGTTAATTTGACGTCCCGACCCAGAGCGTCAAAAAGTGACGCCAAGAGTCCCGACCAAGTGCGTCTAAATATGATGCTAAAGGAGACTTTTTGCGTTAATATGCATCTGACCAAGCCAAATTGATACTGGAAATTGATGTTGCTGTTGAATTTTAAAATTTCACTTCCTGATAAGGTGAGCAACCAAAAATACCAAAGAGATAGATATCTCAAAACCTCTTAACCTTGGCAAATAAATCCAAAACAAGGCATGATACACCTGAGAAAATATGATTTGGGTGAAGCAGCCCTTTAACGTTATTGTGTGAATGCTGATTCAGCAGCATTCACAGTATCTTTAGTCGCCTCTAACTTTTGCATACGTTCAACTACAAAAATCATTAAAATATCAAAATTTTAAGCTCTTTAAGAACATGATGGGACTTCTTCAACATTTGTCCTGCTATTTATACTTTTTATATTATTAAGCTTTTTTCATTTATTTATTTTTTTACAATTAGTCAATGAGAGCAACCTTTAAATCCTTCAAATCCTTTTTTACTTCAAAATCTATCTTCTTCATACTTTCACCTACAGACGCAATTCAAACTTTAAACCATTCATGAAAAATTCAGCTATTAGGCTGCGTTGTGGCCGTGTGTGTGTGTGTGTGTGTGTGTGTGTCTGTGTGTGTGACTGTGTGGGACAGCCGGCCAGCGAGGTTGTCAGGCCCGCAGGCGCTTATGGAGTTTAACTCCGAAAAGGCAGTTAACCACAGGTTCCCGTTAATCTTATGATGGACATGTGTTGTGATATTTAAACAAACGATCCGTCAACGGTGAAATCAAAGCCTCTCATTTACGAGACCGGTCTGAGAGACCTCCAGCTTACAGCCGGGGTCTCCGAGCTGGCTGTCGCGTCACTTTATGGAGCTTCTCAACTCCGAAAATTTTTAAGCAAATTGTCAATTCGCAAGACTGCCTATATTGGAAATCTAAACAGTTCATTTCTCGCCTAAAACGTTCTCAGAAGTGAATTTAGTGATGAATAAGATCATAGGCGCCGATACTGAGCACCCAGTGCCAGACTGCCAGTAGGCTACATTCATTTAAAATTAAACATTGCAGTTGGTGCTAAGTGGAGCGTCTGCGTTGTGTGCATAGAGGCTACTAGACAGGTGGAATTAATTCTTAATTTCCCACGAAGCTGATCGCGGTTACGTGTTCATCTCCAATCCTATCTGTATTTGTGAGAAGTGACGTTGTCCTGAGATGAATACTTTACGGCTTTATTATCGAGTCAATAGGTGTGTGTGTTCGTGTCGGCCGCTGTCCATTTCCTAAGGTTCTGAAATGCAAACATTTTTTGACTACTTTTTTTTTTAAAGGGCGTGCGCCCGTGAGCACCCACGGAGGAAAACATAAATCGGCGCCTATGAATAAGATCCCGTTGTTGGTCTGTCTATGTACCGGAGAGCCGACCCTCGTTGAATGCCGACATGAATGTTGGGATACAGGTGCTGCCAAGTTCATACAAGTTACCAACCAATGCATCCTCGGTAAAATGGGCGTGTCAAGAACATTTCCGGGAATCTTAACTGTTCTTGGTGAAATGCGAACTTGTGTATTGGGACAGTACTTTGGCAACACGAGATGACGTTTCACAGGGATACAAGAACACAAGTCAATAGAAAAACACAGATTGAGAAACGCCAAATGTCAGATGCAAAGCACGAATGTTGCTGAACGAATAGCAGATTTATTCCACCAAAATGCCACAACAAAACTGAAACCGCAAGCCCCAGTTAAACCACCACTGCAAACCCTTACGTTTTACACAGCATCAGCTTTTTTTAATATACAGCCAGTACTTGTCAAAAACCGTAGCTCACACTGTGAGCTGTGTACACTGTGTTGTTGTGGAGATAAGTCTGGCAATGCGATACACAGATGGCCTGCCCGTTATACCGCTTTTACACCAATGACCAGGGTTTCACCAGGGTTGTCTGATCAGGGTTCAACAACTCCTTTTGGAAATTCAAACCAAGCCAGTAAACATGGGTATATCCCTGGAATAAGGAGATCACCTGGGTCAACCTGGGAGCAGTGCACAACAGTTAACTTAAGTTCTAGAAATGGGCGGGGCTTTACACGTCATATTCAGTGAACAGCTAACATCACATACTTGCATCCAACTGTATACCAGTATACTAGCATATTTATTGCAGCAGCTGGACAAGGAAGTTGGTTACTCTAGTATCGATTTTTGACTGTTGTAACACCTACAACTTTCATACAATATGGCTAATATTCAACTTTTAAAGATATCACATTATTAGAACAATTATCACTTTTCCACATTTCTTACAACTTCACCTTCTTCATACACACTTTAACCAGCAATCCAGTCCAGCTTTAGGATTAGCTTTTCAAAAAAACCTTTAATTATTCCACATCTTTTTTTTACATTAGTGGTGTTATTCAACTTGTCAATGAAATCCATACTTATTAAAACCATTCCCACTTTTCCAACTATTCTCAGTACTTCAACTTTTTACGGATTTAAGCTATTAATCCAGTTTAGCTTTAGCAATTTAGCTATTCAGCATTCACACACATTTTCTGCAGGAAATGCATTTTGTAGTTAAATTTGACATCCATGAAGTCTAAGTTCCCCCACAGTTATGGGGAGTTTAAGTCCGTAACAAAGTGCTGAAATCAGACTTGACTCAGTCCTTGGCTACCGTACAAATATCAGATCGAAGACAGCCGGAAGTCTGAGAGATCTGGATTAGATATTTTTTACTGGAGTAGCAGGGTTATTCAGAAAGCTTTTTGTAGAGGGCTGGTTAATGTGGCGCCAGTGTTCATTCTGCTGCACCAGAGCCAGAGGATGTCTGCCTCTGGGGACTCTAAGTGTGTGTGTGTTTGTGTGTGTGTGTGTGTGTGTGTGTGTGTGTGTGTGTGTGTGTGTGTGTGTGTGTTTCAAAAGGGATGCACCGAGCCACAAACTGGAGCCATTCCAGATTATCCCTCTCTGAGCTTCAATACCCTTGTGTGTGTGGCACACATACAAATACACACACATACAGCAGCGCCCCACATGAATGGATCCAAATTAATGGATGAATGGTTTTGACTGATCCTCTTCCGGGTTCATAAGCTCTCTCATTGTCTGTTATGAAATGTGTTGACTGAAGTTTAACTTGTCCATCACCTTACTTATATTCCTCCATGCAGTATTACACACACACACACACACACACACACACACACACACACACACACACACACACACACACACACACACACACACCTTTGCTGACCCTTACCTGTCAAAGCAAGAGGTTGGGGTGAAGTGATTTAGGGATAGAATTTTATAACATACTAGTCTGGCTATCACCAGACCAAGCTCAATCTTATAAGATTAAACATTAGTCTGGGGAGTCTGCTCTGTATTTTCTACTGCACAAGAGACGTGATCAACGGGCATAGTTCAAATGACTCTGTACGCAATTGGATAGTCCTTCAACCAATCAGACCTACCATCTGGGTGACGTAGCAGCGACAGCGGCATCAACAGGTTGCTGGCAAGGGGGTAAGCCTCTCCTCGGACCGCGAACCTCTATGGCGCCATTTTAATGCTACAAAGCGATCACCCCCCGTTAGCATTCCATTGACTGCCATTCATTTTGGCGCCACTTTGACAGCGAATAACTTTACATCTGAAGCGTTTAAGGACTTTATTTGTGCATTGTTTATTTCTAAAGAAACACGACAATGTATAAAAGGCTCCATTACCTTGTACCTCACGTTATGGCTCCGTAGCAGACGTTTTTGTAAAAATAGGCTAACGATTGTGTCATAACCACGCGACTTACTGTCGCATAGTAGAGGAATTACCGTATAGTACAGGAGAAGCGCGCAGGCAGTTTCGTCTCACATTAGCTGTTTAAGTGTAATTACTAATGTTAACTACCATTTTAGTTAGCAATAATTAGCCTGTGCCTATGTTATCTCCTTACATATACCTACGCTCTCCGTCTCTGCAAGATTGGGAATGATTGAGATTTCTCTTGGCACAGCTACCAGAAGACTTACAACTTTCAGACACGTTGTTCACGGCACATTTACGTCGTCTCTCTCAGTTGGAGGCTGCGCAGTAACGCTCAGCGCTCACCGGAAAAGTGCTTCTAACGGCCTTCACTGGTCTCCGTCCAGAGCAACGGGATCTGTTGGTCCATTCTTATATACAGTATATGGTTGCTGCGCTTCGGTGGCCGCCATGTTGAATGTAAACAAAAAGCTGCTTGCCATTGCTTCTCTATCGTCATCGTGTTAAACCCGCCAATAGCGCACCAGGTGTATAAGCCAGTTTGTGATTGGTCCCCGCAGATTTGTAACGGAAGCAGGATAGAAAAATTTACAGGTTTCCAGCCTGAGCTGCAGGGCGAAATCAAATCGCTGGCAGATTGGGCTGGGTTTACCCAGTCTAATAACATACCATATTTTTCAACTCACAGCATATCTGTTGATATAATTATGTAATTAAATAATTGTTTAAGTTCAAGTTGATCCTGAAATGTAGGCTACATCAGAAGAATATTGCATAACTATACAGTACCAATATATTTTTAAAATGAGAGACAGAAAAACATGTATTTTAGTAGCAATGACTAACTATTGAGTTTGAGGTATATTTCTTTCGGAAGCATGAAGAGACCATTGTACAGGTAACACTTGAAGCAGGTGAATCCCCCTGGATATCTGAATGTTACATTATTCCGTATCACTTAGTACAGTCTAAGAGACCTGTCAGAATAGGGATAAAGTCAGCTTATTCTTAAAGGCACCCTTCCCTTTAATGCTTACAGTGATAACTGAAGGTTACCCGCTCAATGGAGCTGCCATGATAATTGACATTTAGTGATGAAATGCCTCACACAATGAATGCTAAAAGGGGAACTAATTACTGCCTATCCAAGTGTCAATAGCGTCTTCTGCTCTCTTCTAAATGTCAGTTTTACATTGAAATGCAGGAGGCATGCGCTAATAGCTGGTCAGCGACAGCACTAGCTTTGGAACATACTCTCAGGTAGGATATGACGGACATTATGACAGCTCTCATCTCCGTGCTGCTGCTTTTCCTAAAAGCTGCAAAAATGTAATTGAGATTTTCACAAGTTGCAATCTTCCAATAAACACCTGTTATCAGATGGCATTAAGTCCTGATGCCCTTCTCTGAGTGTGTTGGTGGCTTTGCCACAAGACACGTTATGGGTCTAGTGTAGTTTATTTTCGCACCCAAAATGTTTGCCCTCAGCTGCTGCCACTAGCTAGTCCTCAACAATATCCAAACATGTGCAATACATGGTATGTTTACTTAACTGTAAGGGGTGTCACAGTTACTTGATATCCATGCCCTGGCCATCAGTCTAAAGTGACTGTTGCTGCCAGAGGTTTTACTCAACTAGTTAAGTAGTCAACTACTAAAACCACTAGTCACTACTGTGGGCACTTAGCCAGCACCGCCAGATTTACTGTAGTTGATGTGTAAAACATCAATGCCTCTAAATATTTGTTTCAGCTTTATTCATTCTGGTGTGACACCACTTTGATCCACTGCGCAAAATATCACCTTACTTATGATTATTTACCAGTGCATTGTCACAGCAGGGACCAAGTTGTTTTTTATTCTGCACCATTCATTCACTGTGGTAAGCTAATGATACAGCTACTAACACTTCCTTTACATGTTTCTAAATAAATGTTTTAATGTTATGGTAGTTGCAGTCCTTTACTGATAAAAAAAAAAAACACAGTGACGATGCTTGTGAGTTGTGACATTTGTAAACACATGACTCAGTAAAACTGGACTTCAAGAATGAACTCTTTACTGTAAAGAATAGAACACTGTCAGGCTGCGTTGTTGGTTTTGGCTTGTAAGAAAAAAGAAGCAAAAGATCCACTCATATGAATTGGTTAGATGTAGTGCAGAATGGTTTTACAGTCTGGGCAGACATCAAGCTGGTGAAGTAATGTAATGCAAGTGAGCAATATCTCCTCCACACACTGTACACTTGTCCAGTGGACATACAGAGGGCAGCATGCCTGCAGCAGAGCGCTGATCACAGCTGCACACAGCAGCTCTGTGCTGTTTGTAAGGTATGTTCAAAATCTGTTCACAAGATTAGTGATCCTTGTGTCAAACATGATGGCTGCATCACAGTGTCATTAGATTAATAACACTGTGATGGACTGCAACTAGATAACAACTATTTTGCAAAACCCTGTGACTAGTAAATATTGGTAGTCATAAACCCCCCAGCTGGTCTAGTGCTAATCAGTCCAGTCCCAGGGTAAAATCTACTGAATAAGCCTAAGTTTGACAAGTCCTGGTTCACATCCAACTGGTTCAATGGATGTGGACATGTAAACATTGGACTAGACTGGCAAATGGCATCAGTTTTGCTCTAGCTGTTTCAGACCGGCACTGTAATTTACAGTACATAGCATGCATTCAAAAGCAGGACTAATTATATCGTCAATTTAAACTTTCTTTATTTTTTGGATCATCTTTCATTCCTGACAAAAGTCTAAAGTCCCTTATCAATTATCTTTTATGTATGATTTTAATCCATTTGGAAAAGCTAAAGCTGATTACCTGTGCATCCAGGTGGAAACTTGCCATCATTTATCCTGAATTTGTGTGTTTGACTGTCACCATTGTTGCTCTGCTGGATTTCCCTGCAATCTGACCGTTACACAAGGCTGTCACAGTTGAGGTCCTAGTACTCATTACCAGTTGCAACAAGTGGTCACAACCTCTCTGGTCCTGGTGGTGGAAGGTCAGGGCTAATCACAGTGACATAGCAATCATGTCAGCGGAGAGAGAAGTGTTGAATGTCAGGGCTCATTATGCTAGCAATGACATTGGAGACAAGTTAGCAGTTGTATCCTTACGTGGTCTCTCAGATGGAGCGTGGCTTTACTTCAGCCTTTTTCCTTTTCCTTGTTATTCCTCTGGCTCTGGCACTAAATAGTCCATTATCACTGCATTTTTACTCAAACTGCTGACAACAACCTGTTTGCCAGTGCAAACTTATACTAAGTTTAGTGTACGTTTCAACTAACAAACTGTATGAGCAATGTTTGGAACCTTGGGGCCGAAACATTTTAATTGGGAAAGAGATATTGCAATTATATTTATATTTGCACTTAGACCATACAAGTCCACATCACTTACCTTTTACAAATAACATAAACATTAGATGCAAGCTCTGTTACTGCTGTATCTGAAAAAAACTTTTCGTTTTTGTTTTAAGCATTAACATTTTTTTCTGTACTCTTTGTGATTTTAAAAGTGACAACATTTTTACTGAAATTATGTAATAAGCAAATTATATCAGCATACATACGTTAAAAAGATCACTAGAAGGGGAATGGTGCTGAAGCATATTGGTTCTCACATACACATACAATATCCCAGAGCCAATATCGAAAGGATTGTTATTATGACAGCATTGTGATAAATGTACTATAGGCCTTGTGTTGTTTATAGCTCCTTAAAAATGTTTTGTCTCTATTTAGAATAATTTACTATTTTTCCATAACAGTAGCAGTCCACTGGAGAAGATAACAGTGTAACACTCAAAGATTGCTCTGCATAATTGAAATGTGAAACACTCATGTGCTCCCAAAAGCTACAGCATCCCAGAACATGTGGAGATCTAAGAAGTGACAGGTTTTTAGCAGTAAGTAGTTATATAATCTCCAACATATTTTTGATTGGCTGGTTTTTAACTGCCATCAAATTGCTTTCCCATGTTGTATTGACTCTTGCATGCTTGCGGCTTGATGGTAAATACAGAACAAGGCTGAGAAACATGGCATACATACACAGATGGCTAATTTCTACAGTCATGATGGGAGAGGAGGTTAAGTGTTCAGTGATGGTTACATGTCAAGTGATAAACACAATAAAACTACAATATAATGATGAACTAGGGCCAGTGCACACACATAGTATTAAAGGGTAATTTCACCGAAATCACAGCAGAAAAGTCCACTCAAGAGGGCTTGAACTGGGCATGCTGGTAGCCAATTGCTTAAGGGTGCTACTATGTAATCATATTGCCCCTAGTTTGGGGACAGTTATTGCATGTCATATTCATTGTTTGCCCCTAGAATATACACAAAAATAATGATCTTATAAAAAACAAAACAACTGAACTGATTCCAGGCCATACACTCTCACCCTGTCCACTTTGCCTTAGTTTGCGTGTTTGCATGGAAGATTTAGCATATTAAGCGCCCTCCCATGCACCATCCTCCATATAGTGGGGATTGAACATCACATGTAAGACCCTGCGGCAGTGTGTCTGCATGGACACCAACCTAACATACTCCATTGCCCCACAGACAATTGAGGAAGCATCATACAAATTTAAGTTATATCTTGCTTCTTCAGTAAACATTAATTTGGTCATGCACATGCACAAACCATCTTTTTTATATCAGGTCTATTGTGTGTCATTGTTTTGGGGATGTGTTGGATTTACAGGGAAAAGGCACATACTATAACTCTGAGCATGCATTGCATTTATATGTATCCATAGCGACAGATGTCTCCTGTTTATAGTAGGGAGTCGTAAATGCATCCTGCAGTTTACTTGATTATTAACACCCTCCCCCCTGATGTGGAGTACCCTCAACAGATACCGTACAGTATGAGTGAGACTTGTGAAGGGCAAGTGGGGAGGTAACTGTTTGAGGAAGTGGCTGAGAAGTCAAAAAAAGACTGAATTTTGTAGGATGAGGGAGGGACATCAGAGAAAAGAGATGGACTCACCCTTCTCCCAGGTCACCCTCTGCCCCTCCTCTCCACCTGTTTACAGACCACATTGGCTGTGGGCCCCTGACCAGCTGTGACATGTTTCCCTACTGCACAGTTATGACATCTGCCTCCATCTTTTCCCAGCCTGTAAAAAACATAGAATGTCCAGTCAGCTCCTGAGCTTACTTGCTAAAATCCATTGGGCCCATGTTAGGATGACAATGACACTGTTCCCAATAAAAGCTAGGACCCAGTGTGCCTGTCACTCCTCTATTCGTGTTTTGTTAGATATTAGAATGAGACTCAAGCAACAGCAATGGGTAATCTATTATTCATTTAATGTCATGTCAGACTGTTCTATGGTTTTCTTTTAAAATTACAAAAGCCCATTCATTCAGGATATATACAGATGGACAACAACATAATCATGCTTACTTATTTCCAGCATTCTTTTTAAACATGCACTTTGTAAGTTAAATTGAACTGTTCTGATATTTAGTCATTTTCTGCCTGTAAGGGGTGTCACAGTTACTTGATATCCATGCCCTGGCCATGAGTCTAAAGTGACTGTTGCTGCCAGAGGTTTTACTCAACTAGTTAAATAGTCAACTACTAAAACCACTAGTCAGTACTGTGGGCACTTGTCGATCATATCCTTTTAGCCAGCATCGCCAGATTTACTGTAGTTGATGTGTAAAACATCAAAGCCTTCATTCATCCTGGTGTGACACCACTTTGATCCATTGCGCAAAATATCGCCTTACTTATGATTATTTACCAGTGCATTGTCACAGCAGGGACCAAGTTGTTTTCTATTCTGCACCATTCATTCTTATCTTATCATGGTCATTGCATTTCTGTGAGTGATTTTTATTTTTATTTTTGTGTATGTGTGATATATGTGTGTATATGTGTTCATTGTGTTATGGTCGTCTAAGCTACTGGATGTCTAAAATTTCCTTCGGGATGAATAAAGTATCTATCTATCTATTCACTGTGGTAAGCTAATGATAAAGCTACTAACACTTCCTTTACACGTTTCATAATTAATGGTATTGGTGGTTATAGTCCTTTACTGGTAAAAAAAAAATCACAGTGAGGATGCTTGTGAGTTGTGACATTTGTAAACATATGACTCGTCACTCAGTAAAACTGTACTTCAAGAATGAACTCTTTACTGTAAAGAATAGAACACGCTGCCAGAAAAAAGATGGATCCACTCATATGAATTGGTTAGATGTAGTGCAGAATGGTTTTACAGTCTGGGCAGACATCAAGCTGGTGAAGTAATGCAATGCACGTGAGCAATATCTCCTCCACACACTGTACACTTGTCCAGTGGACATACAGAGGGCAGCATGCCTGCAGCGGAGCACTGATCACAGCTGCACACAGCAGCTCTGTGCTGTTTGTAAGGTATGTTCAGAATCTGTTCACAAGATTAGTGATCCTTGTGTCCAACATGATGGCTGCATCACAGTGTCATTAGATTAATAACACTGTGATGGACTGCAACTAGATAACAACTATTTTGCAAAACCCCGTGACTAGTAAATATTGGTAGTCATAAACCCCCCAGCTGGTCTAGTGCTAATCAGTCCAGTCCCAGGGTAAAATCTACTGAATAAGCCTAAATTTGACAAGTACTGGTTCACATCCAACTGGTTCAACGAATGTGGACATGTAAACATTGGACTAGACTGGCAAATGGCATCAGTTTAGCTCAAGCTGTTTTCAGACCTGCACTGTAATTTACAGTACATAGCATGCATTCAAAAGCAGGACTAATTAAATTGTCAATTTAAACTTTCTTTGTTTTTTTGATCATCTTTCATTCCTGACAAAAGCCTAAAGTCCCTTATCAATTATCTTTTATGTATGATTTTTATCCATTTGGAAAAGCTAAAGCTGATTACCTGTGCATCCAGGTGGAAACTTGCCATCATTTATCCTGAATTTGTGTGTTTGATATTTAGTCATTTTCTGCCGTACATTTTGCTCTCATTCATCACAAATACATGGCCCCAGGTGTTCTGAGTCCAGCAGCACCTGTGATTGTTGATACAGAATCTAGATCCAATCAGTCATATAATATTGTCATCCGTAACCTTGGGGAAACTCATTAATGAGTGTAGTGATGGTACAGCTGCAAGACAGAAATGTACACAGAGCCATATCACCGTGATATTTAGGCATGACATTCTCCAAACATTGAAAAACAAATAGCTTGTTGTCCCACTGAGTCCTCATGGAAATGCAGCACACATAGTATATACAAGTATACTTATGTAAGCATATACAGTAATAGTGTACAACAACATCAACTCCAGATGAACACAAGTCCTATGTACAATACTTTTTTACATTTAATGCCCAAAATGTAATGCAGGTCACAGTTGCAACGTGACTTTGGTTTTGTGTCACACAGTACACAAAACCAAGGTTAGGTTAGGTTGGAAAGGTAAGAATTAGCCTGCCTCATTTATTTGTTTGCAACACAAATAACATTTCATGTAATATTAGTTGGCTTTTGACAAACGTTTGGAGAATCCTTCCTCTTATTCTGTTAGGCGTGTAGGGTTTTATAGTTTCATCCATATTACACAAATTTGAATATTTTCAGTTGGTCTTGTACTCTGATTATTCAAAAGAGGAAGTCTTACAAACAGCTAGCTGCAGTTAGACAAACAGAAGCTGCATTAAGCTATATTTTGGTTGGAAATATGACTGTTTGGAATATACCAAACATTAAAATCACAGCAAAAAGGTATTTAAGCTACAGGAACAGCTTAATTAGTTTGTTTTTAATTTCTATGGATATTTGATAATTAGCTTTGCAAGCTACAAACTTTTCAGAGACACATTTTAAGCCCATGGGTTGTGAGTGTTTTTTATAATTAAAAGATTTTCAAATAGTATTTACCTGAGACTGGAATCTTGTACTTTGAAGGTCTTTGTCAGACTAATTTACTGATTAAAAATGTCATTAGTGCATGGGAGGTCCCCTTTAAAGACCCACCTCATTGAATATTGGATCCATTAAGCTTATTAAGTAGATTTATGTTGTGTTTTGTCATCAAGTGGTGATTCAGCTCCTCTATGGTCTAAATGAACATCAGGTAGGAAGCGCAGACATCTGGGTAAAAAGGAGTTTAATAATGCTTTTAAATTTGGCCATTGCATACACATTTCAGCATCTATGCTGTTTGCTAATTGCTGTCATCATCACAAATCAAACAGTAATTTAAAGCTAAGACAGCTGTAAAATTAGCGTTATGTGGCATCATTGTTATAAGTAGACAATGTTTGGCGTGTTAGATAAATTATCTCTATGTCTGATCAGCTATGGTTTTCTATGCATAAACTAGATTTTCTTTACATTTCGTCTCATTTGCAAACATTAAGACACTTTTTAGAACGTGTTGTCTATAAAGTTCAAAGTGATCACAGTAAAAGAAATATATATATATATATATATATACTGTTGAGCTTCATATCATTGTATCTGACAGAAATAAAAAGAAGTAGTTAATCTCTCCCGCATGCCCCAGAATATGCATTGAGATTCATATAAGGCCTTACATTACTGTTTGAATCAGTTTACTACATTTGCTGATACCTGTTATTGCACCAGTCCAGAGCAGACTTGTGGGGGCACTTTTAATGCACCAGCCAAGGTCAAAGCTAAATCACACTTTGATGAAATTGTTAAATTTGTCCATGAGCTTTATTTTGCCATTTGTCCCCACCTCAGCCATTACATGAGGCAGCTGGTTGTATAACAGCAAAAATAAGACCTTTACAATGTCTGTACTGAATGGAAATCCACCAAAGCCCTCATTGTTCATTGGGGCTCTATTAAGCTTGCATAATGATGCAGAGAAAGTACCCAGGAAACATACCAAAAGAGAATTATCATTCTTCGCCGCCTCCCCTAAGAAGCCAAACAATGCTTGTAAACCTCTGTGACTTCTATCCGCCTCCTTAAGGGTAATGAGCCTGTCATTGGAATTAAAGGCCAATGAATTAGCCCACGCCCTTGCTTTAATCAAGCGTCAGATCAGCAGCAGATTGCTTATCACTACCTCTCCAGTTCATACAGGATAATTATTTAGAACTTTGTTCATCCAATGAACTCTGCACTGACACAACAATTAAAAAAACAGAGAAATACCAAATTTTCAAAGAGAGTAAAATTGTGACCGCATTGAAGAATACCTGCTTCAATAGTAATCCCCTTTATTTAACTAAATTATGTAAGTGTCTGAAGTCATAAAGATACATCTGAAGTCTGAAGATACATTAAAAATGACCTGCATCACAATAGTCATTTGCTGAAATAAAACATAAGGTGAATCATGTTGAGTTAAAACAGGTTTAGAACAGATTAGTCTCACATAGTATGGTCTGGCTACACCACCTATCTATTCTGGGATAGGGGGAAATAGCACTCTGACTTGATTGTATTTCTTTAAACCAATCACTACCGTCCTGGGAGGTGCTAAGCCCTGGATGCAGCAACAGCGGAAGGTGAGGGACATGCGGCGCGTGAATGACTTTAAAGTGCTCATATTATGCTTTTTGGCTTTTCCCCTTTCCTTTATTGTGTTATATATCATTTTGTGCACGTTATAGGTTTATAAAGTGAAAAAGCCCAAACTCCACCCCAAAGGGACTTACCATCTCCAACAGAAAACACTGTTCACAAACTGCTCCAAACAGCTCTATTGTAGTCCAGCCTTTACTTCCGTGACGAACGTGTGTCACTTTGTAACACACGTTATAATGCTCGCCTAGCTGCTAGCATGGCGCGCCCTCATGCTCTGCAACTGACTAGCTAGCAGTACTTACTGCGCATGTGCAACTCCCAACAAAGGGTACAGAAGTGAGATGCCTCACTCTGTAGCTAAAACAGAGAGCTCAACACAGGGTGAAAAGAGGAGCTGCAGTAAACCACATAAACCTATTCTGGTACAACCTCTAAATACAATTATGAACCTGAAAATGAGCATAATATGAGCACTTTAAAACTGCGACTGTGGAGCGTCACTACTCAGTGTCCTAACAAAGCGTTGATATGTGACGAGTAGGACATAAGAAGGGGTTGCAGCAGGTTTACAAATGTTAAGACGTATCTCTGCTTTGCAGAAATGTACAATGCCAACATTTTATTTTGGCAAATGGTAATTGCATTGAGACAACAGTAAAATCATCTCTTGTGGTTTTTGTGGTTGCCATGTTTAACTTTTACATACCAAGCCATGGTGGAAAGTTGAAAAAGTTGAGCCATCATGAACTGTGAATGCAATAGAAATGAACCAACCTCTCTTCCCTTACCAATGACAACCATTGGACGCTTCTTCTCGTCCTGCTTTGGTCACTGTACATTGTGTATTGAGGCTGTGAGATAAAGATGCTTTAAATTTGTATTTTAGGGGCATTACTTGGCTTATTAGAAAGACAAATAAATCTAGCATTGTGTTTAGTTTAAAGCCAATTGCTACAGAAACTATCAATGTTTTTAATGTTTGCAGTAAGGGTTGGCAGTGGAAGGCTGATTGTACAACAACACATTTAATGACTTGATTTATCTTATCTGTTCCATTCTTATAGCTGATTATTTAAAAGATAATTATGCTGAACAATGGCAAACTGTCATGTTAAGATAGGTTTTCTGTTTTCAACACACTATTAAATTGGTACTGGCATTTGCTTTCTTTTCTTTCCTCCAGTTGGTCGGAAAAAAGGAAAACTAAATAGGAATGAAAGAACACATTCTATGCTTAACATTTGCATAACAATCCATGGCCTTTCTCTGACATTTAATATAGCCTATGAATTATAATCAGACCCAATAATGAGATGAGAAATACCAAGTGTGTCAGTAAAAGGTTTGCCTCAAATGAATCGCAAGGCTCCCCCCCAGATAACTGTTTTATGTATCCTGCTGAAGGAGACTGAATAGAGCTGCCCCATCTTAAAATGCAAGCTTGAACTTAAAGGTACAGTCCATAATTTGCTAACTGAAGTCTTTTCTACACTACAGTTCATGAGTTTCCCCTGGGGACTGGTGGGAGCCTCAAGAAATGTTTCTGCAAAGAATGCAAGAATGAAAGGAATACAACTTTTCAGAAGGGTGTCCATTTAATGCCTTAATTGTGTTTAAAGGTACTGAGTAGGTGTCAGCATTGTATCACAAAACCAAGTTAATGTGGTTATTTCCGCTCTTTGTTCAGTTTTTCTAGTTCTGGGGGGAAAGAGCATAATTCATGCACACAAACCAGTTCCTTTGATGGAAAGACTGAAACTGTCCTTTCTAGATAAACAACATAATTTGTTCGAATAGTTAAAAGAGGTCAGGGTGACTGGTTAAGTACAACAGACCTCCAGAGAGCACAATTAGCACCTGTCCACTACCAACAGTAATGGGTTCAGTAACATTCCAGAAACGCACATCTCCACAGCCTTTACTGTATGGGCAAAAGACAGATGTGCGGCCATCATCAAGTAGCCTATGTTATGAAAAAGCCCTGTGATTGGGATGTGCATGCTTATTTGCTTTGCATCACCAATCTATAAAAAATATACTAAGAGGGAAAGACGGCTTTGTGCTTTGGAACCATCACAGACAGACCTCCATCCTGTCTTTTTAACTGCTGCTGGCAGGATTGGAGGATACAGTTCATGCTTACCGTGCCAACCCTGCAGGGGAATAGCCACCAAACAGCGTTGGAAAAGTGGAACACTATGGGCCCTATTTTAACTATCTAAGCGCACGGCGTGAATCGCCTGGCGCAGGTGTGTTGTTAGGGCATGTACGAATCCACGTTTGCTAGTTTAACGGCGGAAAAAAGGGTCCGTGTGCCAGGCACGTGGTTCAAAAGGGTTGTACTTAGTGCCTTAATCATAGGTGTGTTTTGGGCGTAACATGCAATAAACCAATTAGAGTGTCATCTCCCATTCCCTTTAAAAGCCAGGCGCGTTTATACCTTGGCGCATTGCTATTATGATGGCGGATTTGCTAAGCAGGAAGGAGAGATTGTCAGGAGAAGAAACTGATCTGCTCATGCGTGAAGCAAAAACGCGCGAGCAGATCATATCATAATACTGTTTCGCATTGTAATATTTTCATTTTTAATCTTTTGCATGTTTGTGTGCTGCTGCTGTGTGTGTAACAAGCATAGTGTGCACGCGCTGTGCACGAGCCTAGGCACATTTTACTAATGCACTGTTAAAGTAACAATGAAATGCTGCGTCATTGACTTTAGACCAGGTTTTTGTTGGTCAATGGCTCAATCACTTTCCACTGCCTCAAGATAACAATACGCCAAGAATGCACCTGAACACACCTCCCTGTAAGACCAGCACGCCCATGGGCACAGATGGGCGCAGGTGTTTTTGCTATTTAAACGATGTGGGCGTTGGACGGGAAATTGACAACTGCGTCAGTCTTAAATTAGCAAAGACACTTGCGTCGGGCTTTGCGCTGCGCTGGTTACAAGATAGGGCCCTATACATTTATGCCTCATAACTATTATGACCAGCGTGCAGGAATGATATGCCCAACCACTGTAGGCCTTTATTAGGGTCTTGTACTTGCACAACATTTGCAAAGATAATATTTAGATATCTGATATCATAGACACAGTCTGTTGTTTCAAAATATCTTGAAATTCTGTGTTAAATGAAGAAAGCGTTTTTACACACAGTCCATTGAACCTTTATATTACACCGCAAACTGAAGACCAGCACTCCAGGGAACACAGCATTATACATATTCTGGTCTTCCTCGTAGTTTCTGTTTGTGTTATTGCTGCAAGCTCAGCAATCCATCTCTGCTTGTTCCACATGCAAACTTAATCGAATCACAAAACAAAAGAAGCAAAGCTCTCCAAGAGCTTTTGTGTAATAGCATTACATTTCATTGCATAGGATGATACTTACATTCGCCATTGTGTTGAAATTGTGTTTGGTCTGCATTTGGTGTTTAACAGAAATAGTTCAGTATAATAGTTTCATCGTTCAAAGTTCAATTAGATTCACAATATCTGGAATTATTTAACAGAAAACACATGAAAAAGTCTGTCTTTCTGGTGAGATGGGAGCTTTTGAAAGTGTTCATTGGTTTGATGGTTTCATAGCATGTTGAACGTTAGGTGCTTTTTCTTTCCCCCAGGTCATTTAAAAATAAAATCAAGAAAACGCTACCTGCTTGCATGGTTTACAGAAGAAACAAGGGTAATTTGCCACATGTACTACTTGGAAGAATAATGGGCTGTATAAATTGTGATAGTTTGGACTTTTTTAAACTTTTTTAGTGATATGGATAAAATTCCTGAACAGACACTTTTTGTGGCATTTGAGAAAGTGTAACATATCAATCATCTGTTTGCAAATAACCCAAAGGTGACAATGAGACACTAATCTTGTAATGTCCATCGTTCATCCAATTGATTTTAAAGAGTTGTTGTTTTTTTTTATCACAGAATAAAACATAATGTAGAGTATATTAATAAAAATCTTTTAAAAAAATTCTCAAAATACACGGTTGCTATGTCCCATAGCACTTAAATTGCCTTCCCGAAGCCTCCACTTGCCTCCCTTCCTTGCGTCTTAGTCCCTCCCACCGAGGAGGCCCGGGAGAGCTGCGAGGAAATCATCGGAGGAGAGAGGCAATGAGCAAATGTGTTTTCGAGGGATGAGACGTCCTTTCCTTTGAAGTGTCACATGAATTCGTCAGCTGCTTGGGCAGAGTTAGCAACTCCTTCAGCTGCCCGGCTTCCGGGAAGGCTGCTCTCGCGTATCCTCGCCTATAGCTCCTCGTTGATCCCTCCTCGATGCATGGTCCTCGGGGCAGAAATAAGAACTTTGAGATGGCCTTCACCGAGGAGGGACAGAACAACTTCCGGTTCAGCCGAGGACCAAGGAGCTATCAAATAAGGGTGATGAGATTTAGCCTATGTATGACGAGAGCTTATCTGTCCAGTGCCATAAAAACATGCACTGTATGCATATCACTTACTCATTTCTTGTTCAAGGTTGGCTATGGAAGGAAACAAACCTGCGACCTTCCAGCCAAAGAACAATCCCTGTCATTCTCAGAAATATGAGGTCATACTATTTTAGGCCTGACAACAATTTGGCTCTCAGTCAGACTGTCAGGAGAGCACTGCAGACACTCCTGTTGTATGCTATTAATATCAATATTGTATTGTAATAACATAATCTTAAAATGCCGTTATTAAGGAAATTGAGTCATTTACTTAAGCCATGATTTGATGACGGGTCCCAACAACAGATGCTTTAGTCCTCTGTGAATATATTTTTTCCATATTGATATACTGTATAAATGGCACTGACTTTCAAATATACCAACTAGCTCTTGCTGTGCTGTTGCTTGCGTTATGCATGTTTATGTGTGTGTGGATGTATTAAAAACCAGGCCTGAAATAAAATAAACACTCAAACATAGGTTGAATGCCTAGCTGACAAGTATTTAAGAAAAACTCAAGACTCACCATGTAACCTCCACGTCATCTATGCTTTCACTTTTTTATCTTTGGAGAACTGTAAATGAACACGTGAAAAGCAGAGAAATAATCATTTTTGGCTCATTATTGTATCATTATTACATTATGATAATATGTATTTGTGCTATTTAAATGCAGAGTAAATTTCACCATGCATATTTCAGGACATGAGGTGGACTGTGACACCTAGTTGCTCTCAGTAGGTAGCTTCATAATCAGCCGGAGGAACAGATTGCCCACTTACATTTTTGTCTTGTCATGATTTCCGGTTGCTGAAAGAATTGGCTGATCTTAGCACTGTTGGCAGTCCAGCCAATTTGTCAAACTTTCTCAAAGAAGATGAGGTAAACACTGTGTACAGACAAATTAAAAACACCTTCCTTATGGAGCTATAGACTTTATGTGTATGTCCTATGTCTCAATATTTTTAAGGCTTTATATCCTCCTTCATCCTGCCACTTTCCCTTGATCTATTTCACCTGGGAAATAGTAAAGCTGATTTTACTTGAAGTTGATCTAAATTGACTGTGATACCCAACTTATAGAAAACTCACAGCAGTAGCTTTTACTATTACTGAGTAGTACAAGCATATATTACCTGTTCATTTCCTATAATCATAATGTATTTTCTGTTGGTGAGAATAATTTAGAGACTGCCTGCTGCAGTGTTAAGAGATAGGGAAATAATTAAATGTACCCGTTTGCAAAATAGCACTATGACACTTCATTTCTGAAAGGTACAATGCAAAACCCATTGGTAATAAGCCTCTGTGTAACTATAAATTGCACAATCATTACTCATAATCAATCACCTTTAGTGCATTCCTGGTAGATAAATTGGAGCTCAATATGCTTTTATGGTGGTAGCTCTTACGACTATCACTGTTCCGCAGGCTTGTTAAATCTAGTGCATGCCTAAACAGCAGTTCGCCATTTATCTGCAGCACAAATAATGGTATGGTGTTTAATCAAAAATTGAAATCAGCAACACTGTTGTTGTGTAAAATCTCAGGACATGTGTATACCTATCATTGAGTACATTCTGCAAGATTTGTGAAACAGAGCAGAGCAGGCATGTACTGTTGGCTCATGACCATGAAAGATGAGTCCTTGTTAAAAGGTGCACTCTCCTGCATTTTCCCTTAACCTACTGAAATACGTGGCTTCTTACAGGGCACTCTAATAATTCTAGATCAGACATTGGCTATTTATACTTGCATATGAATACTGCTATGATCCTTTGGAGTTCCCCTGGTTTTAGTCAAGGTTTTAAAAATAGCAGGTTATCCTCATTGACTGTTCGTACACATGCCTACAGAAAGTAATGCACTGTGACCCATATTGACGTTTGTTGTTAGACAGTGACCTCTAGAGGTCGTAGTAATTATGACGGGAGAAAGGAGGAAGTCAGGTGACCAACAAAGCTGTACGTCGCATTCAATGTCACTACGTGAATAAGTTATATGCGGAAGTACTTATTTTAACCCAAATTAATTTTTTCCTAACCTCAACCAATAGTTATGGTGCCTAAATTTAACCGGACACAATATGGTGCCTAAATGTAACCGTCACGTAGCGGTCATGGTCACAGTCAAGAAAGGGACATTGGTTTACATTATTAAAGGAGAATTCCGGCCAATTTTTACGTTAATCTTGATCGCTATAGCTACGCGAGTACTTTCGATAGAAAACCCCCCGACCCGAATCAGTGCAGGCAACACGGAGTAGCTGCAGCTACGTACTACAAGCGTCCCCTGAGCTAAAACGGCAGTTGTCGGGGCAAGTTTTAGAGTGCCTTTGTGCCTCTTAACAGACACAAAATGCAATTAATATGTCTGTGCCACATGAACAGGGCCCTTACGTGTCAACAAGATGCGTTTTCAACTCAGACATTGTTTAAATTCACCTACCCTGTCTTGAGTGGGTAGTGGGTAGCTTGGCCTGTTAGCTGCTAGCTGCTAGCTGTTAGCTATTAGCTGCTATCTGCCATCCGTGATAAATGTGTTCAGCCAGGCTTTTGTAAAAAATCATCACGCAGCAGTCCCGTGTGTATTTGTAGCTCATCGATTTTGTTTGTGATCGATCTGGTGTTGGTGAGTAGGAGGCTTGTCAGTGTCGATCTGTGTGGTAGCTAGTTCCCTTAGCCAGGCAAGCAGCCTTCGTTCCCCTCCCGCAGCCGACAAAAATCCCCGAGGTGGTCTGATGGATGTCCTGTATAGAACAGATCATGCCTTCGCAGCGAAAAGTTTAGATTATTTCCCCTTCAAAAATAGGTAATTGAGCACTGTAGTGGTTATGACCATATCACTGACTTTGTAACTACATGGAAACGGGATAAACAATGTCTGTGGCTTGCACAGTAATAGCGTTACTGAAGCTTAGCTGTAGCATCGCGCTGTCTCCTGGGAATTCAGTTGTAGCAGGAAAAGGTAAACAGTAGTGTGCAGATCGGAGCGTAGTGTGTGAAGAGTGAAGAGCGGAGTTGTTTACAAGGGAAGACGCTTGGAGTAACATAACTATGGAGAATATAGCAGATATACAACACACGGAAGAGCCTTTTGAGTTTGATGGTTGTCCTTATTTATTCGAACCCGAGTATACAGACGAAGAACTAGCCTCACAAGAGTTGGAAAGAACGAGACAGACAGAGGGGCAACAGGCAGATGAACTTGCTGCTCCAAGCACAAGCTAAAGCTAGCCTTCAGTAACTGGAGGACATAGCAACACCACCGCTGCTACGTGGATTGTTATTGGGATGATTATCTCAGAAGCCTGGCTGAATACACTCACCGGAGGGCAGCTAGCAGCTACTACTGCACTACTGTTTTTTTTTAGGGGGGAATAAACTTCAAGACGTGACATGACCTGTCCTCTGGAGGACATAGCCACATCACCGCCGCTCCGTGGATTGTTATTGGGATGATTATCACAGAAGCCTGTCTGAATACACTCACCGGACGGCAGCTAGCAGCTAACGGCTAACGGCTATCAGCTAGCAGGGCAAGCTAGCTACTGGCAGGATAGAGACAGGGACCAGGGTAGGTGAATTTAAACAATGTCTGAGTTGAAAACGCATCTTGTTGACACGTAAGGGCCCTGTTCATGTGGCACAGACATATTAATTGCATTTTGTGTCTGTTAAGAGGCACAAAGGCACTCTAAAACTTGCCCCGACAACTGCCATTTTAGCTCAGGGGATGCTTGTAGTACGTAGCTGCAGCTACTCCGTGTTGCCTGCACTGATTCGGGTCGGGGTTTTTTCTATCGAAAGTACTCTCTTATACTTATAGCGATCTATCCTTTAAATAGACGATCATATTTTGTAATATATTATACAAACCATTGTATGGGAATATATTGAGAATAGGCATGTGGCACAAGATTTTGGTGGATTTTTTGGCAGTGAAATGGTTAAATATTCATTTTCCGTCCTGGAGTGTGCTCATGATTTTTATGTAATAGAAAGTATATATATTGTATACAATTGCTAGTGCTAACAGTTGGACAGATGACACTCTTTAAAACTGTTATTTATGTAAAACTAAAGATGCAAATCGTAAGAAAAGAAAGTGTTCCTCAACACCCATAATGTCATTGGGGCTTTTGACTGGGTCTGCAGTGGTTTGTACTGTATGCAGAAACATAATACATAACAGAAGTTGCAATACAGGATACTAAAACAGCCCCTTTTGGCCATAAGACCTCATTAATGATCTGACTTGGAAAAAAGGACAGTTTTGTGAATAGGAACCCAGCAGTTTCTAAGGAAAACAATTTATTCATTATTTTGTGATGAGCATCTTCTGCCTGCAGCTTTAATCACTGCTCCACTATAATACTGTAGGCTACAAACTGCTGCTGAGTGGATGCAAAGAGATGCAAAGTTATGATTATGCTTCTCTAAGATTATATTCTGATATTAACCTGCCCTTTTTTGTACTGGTATACTATTTATGCTTTAAAAAGTACAATTATAGATCAAAAAGTATCACATTAGACACTAAAAACACATTAGACATGGCAAATTACCCATGGACTACAGACCTTGTTCCTGCTTAGTTTTGCCTGGAGACAGTGTAGACAGAACAAGACAGTGACACAACAGGGACACCAAGAGACACCCACTAGTGCTCAACAAAGGTCATGATCCCTCACGGGTTTCCCGCCCATATACTCCGTCATTTGCGTTCAGTGCTGTTTCTCCTTTGCCACCCAGCAAATCAGTGTGCTTCATTATGATGCACACTAACAATACCTTAGCTGAGGCTGAACCAAATGCATATCTAAAATGATCTTAAACTACTCTGTACATTCATCACAGATAGTATGTACTTAGTCTGCCTGGGACCCATAACCTTTTCCCTTCTATGCCACTGTGCTGTGAGGTAGTGTGCATAAAGTTTGCACAAATGCAGCTCATCAAATCCTCAAAGTGATCCACACCTTCAAGCACTAATAGTCAGATTTGATGTAGTTAATCTAGAAAACACAATTTTAGTAGACTAAGCCTTGGTCACCATTTCATAGCAGCAAATGCCTTGTTGCCATAGTTACTGAACCACTGATTGTGAAGAATACATATTGCTTGAGCCCATAAATATGCATTTACTGTAGAGTCTACAGACTGTGCTACAATGATGCAAAGATAGTGAAGCAGGTTTAAGGCTGTTCACCCTTAGGAAACCAACCATGTGTGCACCGCGTAAAAGAAGCCAATTAAAGAATGGACATTGAGACTGGGAATACAAGAAAACCTCAGTACTACAGCTCCAGAGAGTAACACAACAGTTACAAGTCATTCCTTTAATGCAATTAATTACTAAAGAAGAAAAATATAGCGAAGCCCAACATACCTCATTAAAATCGTATGCCTGTTTACATCTCACTGCTTCAGGTCTAATAAATTAGTATGTGGTTGTGTAATTACAGAACAATGCTATTGCTTTTAACAGGTGGCATTATTTTCCATGCTTCTTCTAGTCTCTGATTCCTGTATGTTTTGTGTCTGTTGTTGTGTTTTGGTAGTTTTTATTGTGATGTTATCTGCCCCTTTTTTTTTCTGTAAAAACAATAGGTTGTGTAGCACTTTATAGATGATCATTCCCTAGAAATACAGTATGCTGGGTCACTTATGCTGTCCATCAGATTAACTGTAACATGATTTTATGTTCCCTTTGTTTTATACAGGCAAGGACATGTGGACTTGAATTTGAATGTTAACTGACTAGACTGTCACATTTGCTGGCAGCTCTATTGTCAACCCTGAGATGAACAAAGATACCTGTCGTATCGCCATGTTCTAGTCTCCCTGCTAACGGCAATAGGAGGTGAAGCCTTGTCCTTGTGGTTTTGTTGCACTTTGCTGTTGATGCGTGCAATTTAGAACAGTTGTGTGCAAGATACCTGCCCTGACGATTAAGCTGCCATTATGCTTGGTAACCTTTCATATTTTTGTGTATTTTACTCAAGGTTTAAAAACCAGGAGGGTCATGAAAACAATAAAGCTTTTAAATTTGGTTCTTAAAAATAGCAGAGATAACACTATTTCTACACTGGGTTCTCAAGCAACACTCAAACAAATATGTATTAAAGAAATAATGTAGACAAATATTAAAGGACTAATGTAGCTGTAGAAAAATGTGACATATAAACTTAAAATACATCAAAATCAGCACTCAGTCTCAGTCTTTTCTACATTTGCTGACTACGTGAACATATACAAAATAGGATTGTAATTTATTTCTTGACATAATTGGGGGAAAATCTTTGTTTGAAACAACATTATTTAGGTATTAAGTAAACAGTATCTTTAACAATCTTTAGTGTTGGGAGCTATTTAAAACACCTGCACATGAATACATAGCATGTCCCGTTGGCCCCAGCAGGAATCAAACAACCATAGCAGCCAAATCAAGATGATCACTCAGCAGTGGGAAAAGCATGTTAAAATCAAATAGCTCTGTAGCACTTCAGCTTCAATGGTGCTCTCTACAAGAAAGAATGATTGCATTCTTTCTTACTTTGTGTGAGACCTTCAAGTGTACACACACACACACACACACACACACATACACAGCCAAACACGAGAAGGAACAGGCTCCCGCAGGAAATAGCATATGACCCTCCACCTTATCGCTTGCAATCGATGACTAACAGTGTTGCCTTAGCACTTAGCCTCTCTGACAATTGAACCAGTTTTTCTCCCACACAGCCAAAGCCCATTTCTACAGTGAGGGGAGGCAGGCCTACATCAGACATGCCTGTGGGTCTGGATAAATACTCTGTTGTCATAGTTTGTTAGTTTTAGGATTTCCAGTGTGTTGTTGTCTAATGTATTTATTTAGTGTTGTTTTATCTCCATATATCCTGTAGAGATGGGCAAACTGAAATCAAATGCAAATTATAGGGGCAATTCACTGATTTAACACACGGAATTCTGTTAACTCGTCACAAGGAGAACTACGCAGTATGTAAAACAGTTGCATACTGTCTTCTGTAGCTCTGAAATGATCTTTCTAAACTGAGAAAATAACCATGAAAAAGGCATCTCACATTCAGCTTGAGATTGTGTTAAAAACTAAAAGGTGATGACTTTGAAAGACATGGGTGTTTATCAGACAGGGAGAGTCAAAGGAAGAAACACTTGCAGCTATTGTTTTCTATCTAAGCTCATAAACTGGAAATGTAAGGCAGCACCACTGATGTTTTTGCCAGAGTAGACACATGTCAAAGTAACTAAAAAGAAGCAATGTTATCACATTTCTTTGCCAGATCGGCCCATTTGGTACTTCACCTTGACTACTTTTCTATTCTGTCTGTATGCCGTGGCCAGTGTGTTATGGGTGTCAAATGAAGTGATGCTGTGCAAGAAGGCTGCTATGTGTTTTATGTAAGACTTGTACTATTGAAGAGAACAAAAGCAAAGTTGGTTTGATTTGTCTTTAGTCAGGGGATGCCCCACCACAAGATCAGCTTTAACTCACCTTTTGACGTAGAAGTCTCTGGAACCGAAGGCTTGCAACACCATTCTTCTAAAACATTGTGTGTTGTTTTAATGATGGTACAGCACTGTCAAACATGTCACTCCATAAGGTCCCATAGTTGTTCAAATAGGTTGTGATCTGATAAGTGCAAAGCATGTGGTTCATATCATTTTCATGCTCATTAAACCACTCAGTGACTCCTCGTGCCCTTTATGGAGACATATACCTTTTATATTTGCTCATTTAGTCAGGATTCATTCAATTTCTCTCACTTGCTACACGACACAAGTAGAGCATATATTTTTTGTAATCTTATCCATCATTATTTTGAAAATGCATTTGAATTTTCAATAGATTACTGATTCCTCAGATTAGTATCAGTATTAGTCACAAAGAAGTAGTATCACCTTAGCTGTGTGAAATTGCTTCCCTGTGTGTCTGACTGATTATATTCCAGTGATATATTACTTCTAAATGATCTGTCCCACTGTGCATTCCCCTGGCCACATCCCACCACTCAAATCTGCAGATGAGTGTGGGAGGAAGTGAAGTGCTCTCTGCCTGTCTGCCTATAGGGCCATCCAAAGGATGCTGGTGCCAGAGAGCCTCAGATAAGGAGATTCAAGTGTGCATATCGAAAGGCCAATGGAGACTGATGGAGGACAGGGATGTTTAGACATATCCCTCTCATATCGCCTTTGAAAACATGTGAGGTATTTTTCTGCCTGTCATCGCCTGTGGTATAAATTACTGCTTACCCAAAAGAGATGCCATGCACAACGTAAGAGAGATAAACGGTTTGCATGCTGCTGGCATGGAACACTGGCTCCCCATGCACGTCACTGATATTGCAGAAATTACTAGCAATGTCTCCCCCTCAGACCTCGGTCAAAAATGTATCAACAAGACAAATGTGTGCCAGTGTAACTTGCATTCCTCATGGATTTTCAAATCATCTAAAAGCCAGAAGAACTCAGAATTCCTATATCAAGCCTTAATTCATGGGGAATTGAGCCTAAATGGCTTGCTGGCGCAAATGAGGCTTTTCAAGTGATGTGGCTTGGCAATGCCTCTTGCCATGGGGACAAGCCTGATTAGCATTATGGTGATGGATCAGAGCAGGGGTACAGTCATCATTTAGAAGACCTTTGTTACTTGTACACTAGATCCAGAGTGCTGTTTCACTGCCTAGCTAAATGTTTTGACAGCACTTGACCTTGCAGTTGTTTCCCAGAGAAAATAACTACACAAATCAACAAGCTCTGCTCTTTTCGCCTATACAGTCAATGTGTGAGTGTAACCACAAAGGCAGTGCAGTGCCAGTTTTTTAATCTCCTTTACAGCAGAGATAGTTATGATTATATGTTGTTGGTGGTAGCGCCACATGCATTTCTTTGCATTCAGCCAAGGAATCACTTTCATCTCAACCTCACAGAACCTGTTTAGTCAAGGAGCAATGATTCATCAACAACATCAGTACATGATTATCGGTCTTTACACAACTCGTATGGGCAATTTATCAGAAGCATGGTCTTTATGATGCAGGAAGGAAATAACTGTAATTAATCTAGTTAAGAAGCATCTCCTCGTGCTACAGGTTTATGTGGTTTGCATTTAATGGATGTGGGACTGATGAAGAACGTGGTGGGGATGTAACAATAGCAGAACCATTCAAAGGTCCTTAAAGGACCAGTGTTGTTCCTGTGTATTTTCTTTTGTGATTGAGATGCTTGTATTCACCATTATAATTTCCAGAACTCTCACAGGGAAGCTCTGAATCTTACATGTGATGGTGCAGTTGCAGGCTGAACAGTGGCATGAACAACATTGTGAGTGAGTTTGGTATACCTGGTTTCAAACTCTTATAGTTTCATCTGGTAAAATAAATCTTGAGGTCAATGGGGGCCAAAATGGAAATTAATCTTTTTTTATACTGTTTAGCCAATGTTTTATGATTGATCATTCCCTGTAGGTGGGTTTTGTAGATGAACCAAATAACAGAGATACTTTACAGTTTGCAACTGCTATTTCTAAGGTTGTGAATGATCGTTGCCCCTTATCTTTTCAGTCAACCTGATGAGAAGTCTTGGAAAGTTTGATCATCTACAGTTCTACGGCTATTGAGCAAACTGAATCTGATTCTGTGGACAATGTGATACTGTCGAAAACTCCATTGCAATGTGTGTGTGTGTGTGTGTGTGTGTGTGTGTGTGTGTGTGTGTGTGAATGTGGTCGCTTGTTAGCCCATACCTGTGACCTCTGCCTCTCACCCAATGTGTATTGGGATAAGCTTGAGCCCCTGTGACCCTGAACATGACAAGCAATTTAGCAAATGGATGAATGGATGGATGCCTCTAACATGAGCATGTTACTGCCCTTACGAAATGTAAAATCAATAAACTGGTCATTTGTGATCAGTCGCAACTGGATAAATTATTCATACGTTAGAGATTCAATCTCAATTTCTGTGTTCGCATGCCACTTATCATTGCAAGTTCCTAATCTTTAATGTCTCTCTTTACTTAATATTGGACCACACATGTCCATGTATGATGTCCTTCTTTTTACACTCCTCAAGTGAAAAATGTATTTTTAAAGCTGGATTTTTTTAAAGCTTACTCTTTGTATCAGACATCCAAGCTACACATACATTACGTCAATTCTACACCATTATCTACAGAGTTCCCCATGGGGACATAGCTCATTCACCCACTAGGAAAAGAAGGAAATGAATCATTCATTCCTTTGGAGCCATTGGGCCCCCTTCTTTGGTATCAGCAGTACCACATCCACCACTGTCTAGCCACAATGAGCAAGGTCACTCGTGAAAAGGGAGAGAGAGCCTTTGGTCCACAGGGGCGTTGAGGTGGCTATTGGACATGATGAAAGCAAGCAATGAAACATACAGATGATGACAGGGAGAGAGAGGGAGGGAGTAAAAGAGACATAAAGACACAAAGACAGTCAGAGAGAGAGGTGGGAGGAGGAGGAGAAGATGAAGCGAAGAGAGGTAGATAGGGTGAGAGAGACGGTGGAGGGGAGGTAGTGGATGGTCTGGGAGAGAGCGATAGAGATGGAAAGGATGAAAGCGAGGGAAGAAGAGAAGACCTGTTATCTAGGGAGAATGGCAGTTTGGGGGATTTCATTTCTGCAACGCTGCCATCTAGTTCTAATGACCTAACACTCTGCCAGAAGGAGCGGGACGTGTGCAAAAACCATGGGAGCAAAGGCATCCACCTGGAGAATTACTGACAGGTGAAGTAAACAGAGCAGGGTGACCACAGGTACTGAAACAAAAAAAAAGGGGCTAAATGATGTGTGGTTTAGTCTAATAAAAAAATATGTAATTTAATAGAATAAAACTGATAAATATTTAGGTGTGATAAAAATGTAGTAATTGTGCTCACCACACTGCACACCTAAATCTATCAATGTATATTTCTTTTCATTTTAAAGGGTAACTATTATATAGCATTTTCAGGATTATACTTGCATTTTGGGTTTGTGTTTTAGGTGCATTTATAAACTTAATTTTGAATTATTAATGAATGTCATCATTCTTTTTATTTACATTTGAGCTATCAGCACCATGCCATGAATTGTGAAGTAAAGTCTGCTACAACTTAACCGCTATGAATGACACCATTGTTCATCTTTCTGACTGTAAACCTTGGCACCATTGGACCAACTTTGCCGATGCAACACATGCGGTGAAATTGCACTCTTTGCAGTATTTCTTATTGTCAAATGAGTGGAGCGGGCACAGGTATACATATGCAAAAGGCTGTTTGAGGGTGTGTGAACAACAAAGTATAACCTAACTGTGGGTGCGGAAATGATGGTTAACATGCGGCCAGTTCCACAATGAATGAGATTTATAAAACAGAATCAGGCGTTTGTGCTGCTTTCTAAATCTGACGAAAAGATTGTGCATGCATATGTCTGTCTTTGAGATAAACACACAGTTTTTTTTTCCGTGAATCTACACAAAGTTGTATGCATCTGGCCCCAGATGTTGTTCTTTGAGAAGGTAGACACGGCCCTGACCATACATTTTTTTAAACAAAAAAATTGAGATTCAGAAAACACCATCATTCATCACAACATTACAGAAATCTGTCTTTGGCAGTTGCCACTACACTAACAAAATAAAAGACCGCCATAGGCTAAAAACACATCAGACAAACAGTAATGTTGACATGCAAATTTATCTGACTCATGATACTGACAGCAGTCTGAATTTAGGATTCAAATCCCTAATGAGTCTGTGTTTGTCTTGGCCATGGGGACTTTACAACTGTGGCACGAAGGGAGTGTTGGAAATTAGTAATGGAGGGGAGAGAGAAGTCCTATGTGTCAAGAATGGCTTTTCTTCCGACAGATACCAACCTGCACTGTCTGGTGCTAGTTATAGTATTTTACTTGCATGGTTGGTGGTCTGGAAGAGTTTTGCTTTGCATTTGAAGCAGGCGAAGTTGTAGCAGGATGTAATATAGAATCAATAAGAGATTAAGCTGTTTAAATGTCTTTCCTAATGCTATTCTGCAACTAAGCTTAGACCATATGGACTTCATGTGGTGCAATTAAAATCTGCAGCATATGGACTCTGACATCTGGGGCCAAAAGGGGCTCTGTACACCAATGAATTGGGGCTTTAAATCTCCCTACTAACAGGCTGTGCTGGGGCTTCTTGCGCACTATCAGCATTTTGGGAGAAAGACAGAGGGCAGTCTATCTCTGTTCCCAGGTAATTAAAGGCTTTGACCTGTTCCATCACCTGGCCTTTGAGGCTAGGGGGTTTGAAGAGTGGGTGGGTACATTACATTTTCACGTCTCCCCACAAGAGAGATCATTGGTCTTTGAGGAGTTGAGCTCCAAGGAACTTTTTGATGTCAGTGTATCCACATAGTTGCCAGATACATTTGTTTTCTTTAAATTATTATTGCTTTCATTATTATTACTTTTAATTATTTACTTTTTATTTATTTTTTCTTCCTTTTATTTTCTGTTCTCTCTCTCACTCACTTTTTTTTATGTAAAATCAACTATTTCAGTTTGTTGTATCTGAGAAAGGGGCTGGAAAAATATGATTTTGTCTTCATCCAGCTCCTTCAGGTCATGGATAATGTTATTTGTTGGTTTCAATTGTAACAATTGAGCGGAATAAAAACATTATGAAACATTGTGTGAAACATACTAGTGGTATGTCCAGTTGAAACACAACTGTAAGGCTGCTTTTAATCTAAAAAATACTAACGCATGGCATTAATGAGTGCCAAGGGCAACAAGAAGTCCAGTTTGGATAATACATCCACCTGTTTGAAGGCAAATCAGATGCAGCAAAATAAAAAGTACAGTATATACACAGACTAGAAGTATGACACCCATGCTGCTGCAAGTGTCTATGAAATGATAGGCAGACATTGCTACTATGTCCTTTGACACTATTGGATTATTGATTTCTGTTGTTGTTAAGGTCTGCTGAATGTCATTTGTTGGGCTTTTTATGAGATGTCTGACAACAACCCTGAATGATTGACTGAGGTTTCAATAAATACCCAAACTGGCATTGCAAACATGGGCTACAGGGACAGTGCAAAAGCAGAGGAAGACTACACATATATTGCCTAAAATACTCTTGATGGACGGCCAAAGCACTTTGAACCAAACCTCCAAAGCTTTAGATAAACAGCAGATAATTCAGTGCGGTAGCACACAAAAAGATGGTTGGCTGTTTGAAGACTTTTCCTAAAATATTGACTTTTCATCTACCCTGTTACTGACCTTTAATCAAAATGTCCTAACATATTCGATTTTATACATACAGTTTGATTCCATTTGATTTAAACTGAAACCCACCCAAGCAGTCCAAAGACACCCAAGGCAATGGGCGGCAAGGCATTGCTCACCTGGTAAAGCAAGGGAACCATTGCAGAATTTAAAGCAGATTTTAATTATGCTGCTGTTCTAGTTTTTATTCGAACAGAGAGCCATTCATTCAGAAAGACAATCATGCCCTGGTCCTGTAACCCTCCCAAGAGATAACGGCACACTGCTTTGACAATGTCAGCTTTGCAATAAAAGACCTCATGCAACATATTCGATGAGGAGCGACACATTGGTGCAATTCTGTCTGACAGTGAGCACATAACATTATTACCATAATCAATCCAATAACTATTTTCTGTGTAAATGAGCAATGTATCATTGATTTAATACCCGAGAAGGATGCCAAAAACACAGAAATCTACTCCCATCTCTCATTGTGAAATGCTTGGACATCTTATATCAACATTAATTGTAATGGTTTCTATTTTGTTCATGCATTTACACCGAGGCAATTATTTGTATGTACAGTATGTAATGTATTCAATATTTTTTTATCTACATCCCTTCACTAAATGATTTGCTAAATACAGCACAGTGTGGGACAGAGGCTGCAGATGTATTTCTATTGAATTCATAGTAAAAGTTAACCTTACTGTAAGCCACTGCAATAGCTATACTATACTATAAATAGTATGAAATACTGAATATAGAGACAGAATATGGCATGAAAAAAAAGCATTGCTACTCTTGCTGTGACCTACTAGCAGTAAGTATTAGAACATCATCTGACAAAACGATTATGAGATTTCTTCCACCAGGATTAAGAAGTTAAGACCATGAGTGAAACGACTGCTAACAAGAATCTATGGTGGCATTTGAAAGAGATAAGTGCTGGTAAAACCTGTCCGGAGATGTAATATGTGGCCTTTAAAAGTTAAATATTAGATTTGATGCCTATCAGTGGTATTTTTATCAGCCAAGAAAAATTAAAAAGATGATCATTGCCCCACTCTTGAATACTCTTTTAATAGCTATTCCAGATTTGCTTCAGGATAAAGACTCAGATGTACTGACTACTGCATCTACTGGGGTATTTTAGCTTGTAACAAGATAACTTTCTGGTTTACTTTGTTAAAACTATCACATTGGGGAAAAAAGTCAAAATTAAAATAGTTGTCAGCATACTGTTTGTCCAACAGCCAATCTACTGTGTACATCTAGGCCTATAGGTAAAGACGATAAAACTCCTACCATTCATCTCGGAGATCAAATACTGTGCACATTGGAATTACAAACATAGATTGACACAAGTGACAAACACTTTACCTGCAACGGAATTTAACAGACCTGAAGCTCAACCTTTGTGGCAGTAGGACTCCATCCAAGGTGCTGTGTTGGCCAATAGAATAAGTGCAGGCCAGTGGTGTGGTCTAATGTATTGTAGTGGGTATACTGTACTGTATATAAATATATTGGCCTATATATATGGGCCAGAATCTGCCTTTGGGGGAGTGGGGCATATCATAGTGGGGGGTCTAGCTGTCCTCCCCCAGGGTTATTTTGAGCGTCAAAAACTTCATTTCCTGCATTCGGATACACTTTTATGCACCAATTTACAGTAGAAATACCTTTATTTAGCCTATATGAAGAAGAAATAGATAGAAATAGATGACAATTCAAAATATATCAAAAATATAATGGAAAGTATGTTGTTGCGTGCCATTGGGCATTTTTAAGTGGGTATATGGAAATCCTGGAGCTTTAGTGGGTATACTGTGTATACCTGCGTATCACGTAGACTACACCACTGGTGCAGGCACACATTTCTGATAGATTACTTTTGGATTTAAATTGTGTATTTCCACAGTTTGCTTTGTGATGGTTGCGACGGAGAAATTTGTATTATAAGTAAGTATTATAAACTATGCAGTGTTTTGGTGTCAGATAAGTCTTATAACTCATGGATTGTTACTCCAAATGGATTTCCTAGATTATATGTCATCGTCTCATGGTACCTGAACAACACCTTTTTTACATTTTGTTTGCTAGCTAAAGCCTAAAGTACATTCACATAACTCAGTCCAAAATCAAACTGCATTACATCCTTGGGAGTTCAGCATAGCCCAACATTCACAAAAGCTTTGCAGATATTCTCTTAGAGAGAAGACACACCAGCCCGATAATCAGGCGTCGGGCCGTCTGGCGAGGTCCGTGACTCGAGTCTGTTCAGTGTGTCCCGTGCCGTCGGCCGTCCGAGGAGCCGTCGGCCTTCATTTGGGCCGACCTGACATGTTCAGTCGGGGACAGGGCAGTTGGGACTCACCCGGAAATGGGGAGCGGATGAGCCTCTCAAAATCTGACGAAAATCTTTTAAACTGACCTTTGTCAATCTGAAATGAAGACAGATTCAGCAACTGCATGGCCTATTTCTCGCTTAAAATATTTTCAGAAACACGTTTCGGTGAACTATTTTAGTACAATATGAGATCGTATTCTGAACAAGCCGCCATGACAGTCTGGCTGTGAATTTCCGGAGAAAAAAGAACCACGTGACGCGTTCGTCCAATCAGCTGCCGGTCTTCATTTTGTGGTAAATAATCAGACTGTTAATGGAAACAATACAGAGCAGCGCCGCCTGCTGCTATGGAGACGTATTACGTTTCGCGCACGTGCAGAGCGTACGTTCAAGTCAGCGTCGCCTCAGTGTGTTCTGAGGCATTTTTTGGACCTCGGGACCCGACTGATCAGTCCGACTGGCTTTTCTGCCGACGGTCGGCCCGTCTGGTTGGTGTGTCAGGGCCCTTACATGTATGATCATTTATCCATTTGTGTATTCACATCCTGTACACATACATCTTATTTTACATGCTGTGCCCCAATCTTTACACTTGTAGTTTTGATTAGATTGCAGTACAAGTGATAGCCTCATACTTATTTGCATTGCTAAAAAATCAACAAAATCAGGTCATCAAAATAAAAATGTATGCAGTATAAAATGTTAACAAAGCATGCAAACACTATATTGAAGCCCTTTTGTAATTATACTGCAAGCAGCTAAAAGTCTAATTCAGATACATTAAAGATATCTAAAATATTTTTGGGTCCTTTGTCAGCACCATGCTGTAGGGAGAGAGTGCTCCGAATCAATTACACTCCTCCCTGCAGCCTTCCTTACCATGTCCTGCTGTGGGCTCTGGAATGCAGTAACCCCACAGCCATATGCTAATCAGACTCACATATGTCGCCTGTGAGACTATCAAAGAGCCCGGAGGACCCAAGGGACAGATGACAGTGCTGAGACTGGGGTGGGGGGTGCTGAATAAGAGGCAAGTTGTTGCCCTGTGCATGTCTTTGGATTGCAGCATGGAGAGATAGGGACAGGGCAGTGACTGGGACAGTCTGGCTTGCAGTGTACTGCCAGATGGAGAGATTGCCCGCGGACATTCGCACTTAGTAGGAGACTAGTGCATATACTGGTGCCAGAGAGCATCAGTAAAAATAGATTTTAACATGGTTAAAACCTTTTGAGGGATGTGTGCACTTGAACGTATACAGTCTGCAATGTCAGTGGTTCTCCAAATTCAATCAGTATTCCTAATTCCAGTGTAATTGTAGAGTCTATGATCAACACTAATTTCTCAGGTCAGTAAACTGCTGAGATTTCTATCTTTTAAATTTCACTTTTCACTCATTTTCCTTTTTTTCTGTTTTGGTAGGAACCCTTATATCTATTTGTGACAAACTTCCCCTGCCTACTCACATTTCAATTTGCCCAGTGAATTTCTTGTGACAGCAAATGCTGTCACAAGAAATTTTAATTATAAGGGCTACAGAGCCTTGTTCTCTATCCAAGGTATTAACATTATTCCAGTGTTTTGCATTGTGATGAGTCTGTAGTCTAATTTAGGGCCGCAACTAATGATTATTTTCATAGTCGATCTGTTGATTATTTTCTCGATTACTCGATTAGTTGTTTGGTCTATAAAATGTCAGAAAATGGTGAAAAATGTGGATCAGTGTTTCCCAAAAGGCCAAAATGATGTCCTCAAATGTCTTGTCGTGTTTTGTCCACAACTCAAAGATATTCTGTTTACTGTCACAGAGGAGAGAAGAAACTAGAAAATATTCACATTTAAGAAGCTGGAATCAAAGAATTTTTACTTTTGTCTTAAAAAACGACTCAAACCAACTAATCGATTATCAAAATAGTTGAGTTGACAACGAATCGATTCATCGATTAATCTTTGCAGCTCTAGTCTAATTAACTAGCTTTTTTGTCTGTTGTGAAAATATGACTTTACTTTTTGTGTTACAGGTAATTGTAAGGGGAATAGAGAGAGAATGCAGGTTGGCTTTACTTGCAGATTCTTTTTCTTGCTGACAGAAGAAGCCAATTACTTTGTGGTCCTTAAAATTTGTAGTCTGTTTTGATGACTTCTGATCTCTTTCATCTATGACAAGCACTATAGGTGAAAGAACATGCAGTGTTCATTACTAGAAAGCAGGTATGGATGCAAGGTAATATCCATCTGGCCCTGTGTAAAGTTCCCACAAATGAATAGGACAGCAGGGTCAAGACAAAAGTGCCAAAGAGCATGAATTAGTGACCTGTGCACCGTGTTTTAGCAGGTGAGCACAGTTGAGCTTCAGGGTACATTAAGACTCTCCAGACAGCCTGGAGGAAGGGCTGCAGACCTGACAGCTGAGGAACACTCAGGGTCGCTGGATACTCTGCGGCCTCAGTCATAAGCCGTGCCCCACATGTTGACAACACCTTAAGACTGAAAGGTCCTGGGTTTGAGACACACAAGCACACCTCTGCCAACGTGCAGCTAAAAATATCCAAACAGGTTCTCAAAGTGGGATATTTGCACTTAGAGTAAGAAAGATTTTGTCACATGCTGCAAACTAATCCAGCTGCTCAAACCACTTGATCTCAATTGCTGCAATACATGGATGTTGTGTTAGATAGTGTATGTTGCTTTCTTTTGTCTGCACATTTTTGTAATTTAGGAGAAAGCTTTTTGTGTAGAATGTCTGTCCTCTTGGAAATCATTTAGCTATGGACAGTTTGGACACCCAATTATACACTCATATTTACATGCACTCACACAGATGTAACGGCAATCTTACTGGTAATGTGTCACAGCAGGAAATGAGAAATGTAATAGTTGAAACCATCCTCAGAATGTTCCATCAATTTTCAGGTTGGATATTGTGAGTGCAGTATCACACCATTATACTGTATATGTTTAGTTTCCTGTCCTGATTGAGAAGAAGAATAGACTAAACACATGGCTATTAAAATCATCAATGAATTTAGGGTTAGAATCATAGAAGTACCTCAGTGTTTACTACAGATCAACATGGGTGGGTGGGGTTATAGTAAGGGGGCGCTGCAGACACATTTTACACATAGGATAAATATCAAAATTAACAAAACCTTCTGAGCCTTTCAACCATATTTTCATCAGTCCATTGAGTCCATCAAGAAATACAGGCAATGCTCTTCTATTTTATTTAACAAGAGCAGACGATGATGATTTGTTCTGGGACAGGTCTGACAATTTGTAGCAAAGTAAGTCAGGTCAAAGTGTCTCTACGACCCTCTACTATTTTTTTAAATGGGTCACAGTGTACCTGGACAGCCATTTATTTGGACGTGTTTATTTGATTCATGTTTATACATGTCCATGAAGTAAATCCCAACCTCAGTGTGACTACTTTGAAATCTATCAAATGTGTTTTGAATGGGGACACACAGAATTCAGATTCATTAGACAGTCCTACCTGGTGCTTCTATGATTGGTGCCTCTGCTGGTCTGTGGATAAACCCTGGCAATGCCCGGAGACAAAAAAAATAAAAGAAGAATTTAGACTGTAGCCCATTAAGCTATATCTCCAGAGCAACTAAGGTGCTCAGGGGGGATTTTACATCTAGAGACATTGAGTCCTGCTTCACTGGACCACAAAGGCTGTCATGTTAATGCATATATTCCATGGTCAAGTTCATAACCCATGTACAGAATCCTTGTGAGCCACAATACAGAATATTGTTGTCTGCAATAAATCAACCATGAGTACCTGAGGAGGCCAAGAAAATGCCACACAATATTTTTGAGTCTAATTGGATGAAAGAGTGTCTTCGGCCTAGTGCGTTGTGCTTTGAGTCTCAGAAGTATTGAGTGTCTAGATGCCATTAAACAGAACCAAATGATCGTTACTGAAGCATGCAGCAGGCCAAACGAATGAGTAGCAAAAGAAAAATGCTATAATCTGCACTGTATATGAGCTAGACATCACAAAATAGCAGAATTTGTTTTAGTCTAACTTATGAAACATACAGTACACTTGCTTGAATAGGGTGTAAAGGTTAAAATATTAGGAATGTTGTCAGGGTTTCATATTTACGACAAAATACTTCTGGCCTGAAAGCCACAATGTTTACAACTGCTAACGTATATGCCTTTATTACTTATTATATTTTTTAAATGATTGCAGGTACAATTATATGTTGCTGTAAGCACTTGAACAGATGGAGAGATAAAGAAAGAAACATTATATGACAACAAATGTGCTAAAAAATGAAGCTATCTTACAGATATTTACAGAATGTTTATTTTAAATAATGCATTTTTTAATGGTTAGAAATTAAGAAATAAGTTAATATGTCACAACTGATTCAATATTCAACTGATTCAACTGATCAATATTCCAAATTATGTTAACATAATATATGTCATAGTTGACATAGTTGATGTTTAGGAAATTAAATAAAAAAGATTTAGTGAAGCCGGAAATTTGATATTTAATATTATGTTTTGTCCCTATATCCAAGGTAATTAAAGTCTGTCTTATCACTTAGTGAGAACCTGGATTCACTGAATGATCTTCTGCAATATTTCCCATTTGAAGTCCATATCCACAGGGAGTGTCCTGGTTTTGTGAGACACATAAAAAAGAGTTCAAAGCCCATGCCAGGGAGAGAGTCTGTCAGTAAATAAGCCATGATATTAACACAGTTTACTTCCCAGTGTATACTATAGACCCTGTGCTCTGACTGTAGACATATGATGCATTTCAGACATCCACTGACAATGGAAGTGAAGCTGAATTTTTAACAGATTTTGAATGTACAAACTGCAGTTATACATTTCTATGTGTAGTCTAGTGCATGTATGGATTGTGGCCCTGTGGGTAGTGGGAGATATTAAGTCGGACCAAACATTTACATTTGTCACGAAAACATCTTTCCTGCAATCTCCTTTGCTTTCAGCAAATCAATTTTCAGTTTATTGCACAATTCTCATGAGATATCTTTTCCTGAAGCCTACTTTCCACACTGGCCACTGAAAATAAGTTTTCTTACTACATTTAGTAGTTTTAATCATAATTACAGATTTAAAGAAAGTAGTATCTCATGAAAACATGAAACTTTAACCTTCTACCTGAATGGTTCATTTCCACAGGCAGTGGTCCTATCCAATAAGCAACCTGCCTTTAATTAATCAACCTCAGAACTGACAATACCGATCACGACTCAAATCCTAACCTTTCAAACTGTTGTGGTTATGGTAACACCCAGTATGTTTACATGTTATCATCTGTTGTTGTTTTATTTATCATCCACTTTAGAACGATTCGTACGGATTAATTATATGTTATTACAGTTGCTACTGTGCAGAAATAGCTCTCAATCCTTGGAATTGCGTAGCACAGCATGGTTGTATAATTTGCTGAGAGGGTAATTATACATTTGGTTATGATTTGTACTTATTACATCAATAGCATACCAATAATTACAGTGATACTATTGCAGTGATTACCGCAATAGTAACTAATGATTTGTCTCCTATGCCATCCTGCTTGTTGGCACACTCACACAGCTTTCCTCATGGAGAAGCTATGCACCTACATTCCTTAAATGTGTAGAATGTAAGACAGGAGAGCTGCATTAAAGTTTTATTTCTACAGATATTTGTGCAGTTGGTAAAGAAACAGAAATAGTCAGATTTCAGGAGTTAAGCGAAGGACCTTTCAGGGAGCAACTAAATGACTAATTTCAGTAGTAAGAAGGGACCTAAAGGTATCCAAAATCAAGAATATCATCAATCACAAGCATGGATCTTCATTTTTTACCTTGGGACCAGTATGTGTTACAAAAAGATCGCAACTCAAGGTCCACTTAGCTTTTTCTGAACTTTGACCTTTACACCATGGCTGGGAACGAATTCCGGGAGTAGAATATAATTTAAATCCAAAGTTAAAAAAATGGATACTAATTTCTATTCGATTACTACTATGTTTATGTTTTATAAATCTGTTGCTAACATTAGCGATCTCACCCGTCTCGCCTTGGCCTACCCACATGGCAAAACAGAATGCTTTTGTCACGTTGAGTGAGCAACACATAGCATTGTGAGATCTTAGGGCACGGAGCTAACGTATAGACCGAGTAGAGAGGAAGTAACAGGCTGCGGCTGGGAATCAAAAGATGGATGGGAAATATTGTTTTAACATGAAATGAAAATTGACATCCACTGAGTCAAAATTCTTATGTTATCATTAATTAGCTCGTTCTTGTTTCCTAACTGTGTCTGGGGTTATAGGAGCTCAGTTGGGAGCTTTTTGGAGAAAGCTAATGTTAATAAGATAAGATAAGATAAGATAGACTTTATTAATCCTACACTGGGGAAATTCCTGTGCTACAGCAGCTCAAAAGAAAAATGTACACACATCAGAATAACACAAATACACATTAATTAGACATAGGAGAAAAAATATACATAAACTATAGGAAATGGAAAAATAGAATAGAATTAGTTATAATAATAATAGTAATAAAACAACCGTATTTACACAATAAACAACCTTATATAAACATAGAGTATATAAACACAGATATACAGATGAGTAAGGTGCGAATGAATAGAGATGACATATTGCACAGTTGGAGGTGACAGAATAATAAATAGATAAATGTGCATAGTGCAGAATATTGTCCAGTGATGGCTCATATTGCAGAAACAGCTAGCAGTGCTACATTATGATGTTGCATTAAAGAGTGTGACTGCTGCTGGAATGAAGGACCTGCGGTAGCGCTCCTTCTTGCACTGCGGGTGCAGCAGTCTGCTGCTGAAGGAGCTGCTCAGGGAACTCACAGTCTCATGTAGCGGGTGAGATGTGTTGCCCATGATTGATACCAGCCTGGCTAACATCCTCCTCTCCCCCACCTACTCTATGGTGTCCAGAGGGCAGACCAGAGCTAGCCCTCTTCACCAGTTTGTTGAGTCTTTTCCTGTCCCTCTCTGTGCTCCCAGCTCCCCAGCAGGCTACTGCATCAAAGATTGCAGACGCAACCACAGAGTCATAAAATGTTTTTAACAGAGTCCTGCACACACCAGCTGCCCTTCAGATATCAGAGTCCGCTTCGACTTCATATATTAACGTCTAGGCCTAATAGCTATATTCTCATTAACGTGACAATCTGAAAGAAACAGTTTGCTAATAAACCGCTAAAAAAGTAGTGATTGAAGGACTGATCATGGTTAATTTATGTATCTGACATACTGAAATACCATAATTTCCTGTGCATATTTTATTTGAAACCAGAGTGATCCTCATATCTGGAAATACTTTAAAAACTGTTTGTCTGTCTGTCTCTCTCACAAATAGACAAACACACACAATTCTTGTCAACATCGTGTTTTCCATTCCCATAGCCTAAACAATAAAATGATGCCTAGGCATATTTATTAAGCCTCCAACCCTGAGAAAACTCGCAGCTCATAGCCATCTGACTCAGCACCAGCTAAATTGTGCTGCCTCTGGATACTGCAAACTGTCAGTCTCACACTGGGCAACATCTGTCCTCTGCTGCCACACAAAATGCCTTCCCTCTATTTATTTTAGTACACTAGCACCCCAACCTCATCTGAACTGTATAACATCACACCAGTTCACGTCATTATTTGCACTACCACAAGAGGTCACTTGTTGGGAAAACAGCAACATAGGTTTTTGTAATTTGAACAAATGACCAATAATGTTGTTTTTGTTGCAAGAAAACTCTCACAATTCATTACAATCATTCCATTACTCTCTGATTTCACAAGCAAATCTGTCAAACATTACAAACTACTGCCTCCCTGTTTTAAGACAGCAAGAACATCAAAATTGCATGTCTACAAGAATAAATGGTGTCCAGCTCAGTTTTTAAAAAGAGAAACACATCCAGCTTGGTTACCTTTTGTTTTGAATATTCTTTTATATATTTCTGATTGTCAAGCTCATTTATCTAACAGATAATTTTAGTAGGAAGGAAATGCTCTATCAATATTTTCCAAGTACCCCCTGAAACAACAAACTGCTATATTATAAACCAGTCTCATTATTGTAGTGGCTTAATATGAAGTATTCTAATTGAGAATTTCTACTCTTCGACTCATTCTAGTGGGAACATTTTGGTCATATAATGAAGAACACTGCTTGTAGGGGACTCTACAGTAGATAATTTCATTATATATGCACTGTATGACACTTTTACAGTGCTATACTTCTCAAGCCAATGGTCCATGACTTAAGTGTTTGAAATCAATCTAATTAGCACTTTTGGTGGATACCAGGATTTTAGTGTGGCAAATTAAACCGTAGGTAAGTCAGGAGCCTTGCCGTTAAAAGAATGAGTGAATTTATAGTAGTTTTGACGTATGTTCAGTAGTAGTTATGAAAATCATTAGCATGTGTGGTCTACTTCTCATGGTGAGGTTGTATTGATTTTTTTTCCTCCTGCTTTTTCTGTAGCCCTTATAGCCTTAGGGAGCTCTGATGGTGCTGATTATCTTGGGGGAGCCTCTGAATCATCGGGTTGTCATTCCACCCAAAACCCTGAGCTTAACGAGCCTTCACCTTGACTGACCAAGTCTTCACCCCATCACCGCTAGCTTTTATTAGGGTGCTAAGTGCATCAGGGCTGCATCACATGCTATTCCGGCAGGCCCGCTGTGTATCGTTGTTTTCGTTCCAGCCTCCATAATTAATTGGCCTTGATGAGCATAGCGATGGCTACTAATTGGTCGGTTAGGGATCTCTTTGACTTCATGTATTAACATGGGGATGACACATAGTATTTTAAATGATTCAGCCTAAATACTGTGAGTGAAGTGCCTCTCTGGCGACTTATTGCCCTTGGTAATCCTAAATATTTATCCTGAAATATTTTAGTTATTTTACGTTGGAAATACTTTATTTTTCACCTTTTCGTCTTGGATAGGGGAGGAATGGAAGTTAGGCTAATGAGCTTAAAATAATCTTTAACATCTTAGACTATTTTCAAAGTACATAAACATCTGGATAGGTGAAATGACAAAACATGCTTCAGTCATGCTCTTTCTATCAGTGTTACAGTATTTAGTAGGAATGACTGACTTATACATTCTTTTTTGTGTTTGTTTTTTATTTTATTAGGTGACTTAGTAATATTAGTAGATATTATTGACTAATAGTTCATCATTAAATGTGAGCAATATTACTATTTTGGATTCCATTACATTATTTGATTCAATAGTTTAATTATTTATCAACATTATTTATGTATGCATCTAAATTCCTTATAAAAGCTAAATCATGCTTGTCCATATAGATGAGCTGAGCCTGGTAGAAAGTCTTCCTCTCAGTAACTGCTGACCAACCCACTGACTGTCTCTTTAATAAATCTTCAGATTCACCTCTGGTGCAAGGCTGGCAATCTCCTCTTCTTTTTGTCTTCCCTTAATTAGTCACATATTAGAAATGCACTGAGAAACAATCTAATTAAGAGGCCCTGACTCAATTTGCTTGTGGAAAGTTCAGTAATGGAGATGGGGAGAGCGAGGGTGAAACACAAGGGAGAGGTGAAGTGGTGGGATGGAGCCTAATCTAAGCCATCTATCTCTCCATCTCAAAACCAATTAATGAATCTTGATACACAGACATGCAAAGGACAAGCAGATGCAGGAAGCTGCAACCTGCCATGTTTGTTTTATTGTGAACGTCTTTGTGTATTTTCCTACCTGCTGCGAACTGAAACCTTTCGAGATTTACCATGCTGCGAGAGTAGCGATTAATCAGCACGTTGGACTATAGTATATGCATAAGCAATTCCCTTCCCTGTGAGTGGTGCATAAACAAAACATATTGACAAAGCAAATGTATTGAGATTAAGTGATTTATCTTCAGGCTAATTTGATTTAATACCTGTAATCGTCGTTAGACGCAGTTAGGGATGGACTGCATTTATCTTTCATCATTGACCTAGCACCTTGTAAAGTCATACGACTGTAGTAGACATTTGTTTTCACCTGTTCTTCACTATTTTGCTTGCTACACACAACTAATTATGTTTAGCAGTCACAAAGATTTACATCTCTTGCATTATGGTGTGTTGTCACATGTCATCGCCCTCTCTCTGAGAGTTGCAGCTGTCTTCTCAGGTTGTAGTTGGTGGCCCCCAACAACCTGTATTATTAAGTCATATTGCCTTTAATAAAAGAGTTTTGACCATAGTTTGGATCATGGTATCAGCCGTGCAAAAGAAAGACGCATATTTTATACACAGGTTGAGAGTGTGATTTTGGCTGAGTGGTGTTCTAAAGAGAGTTGATTTAATGACCCATCATAACTCGTCAGAATGCTTTAGCGGTTGTTTGAAAACATATTTCATTTTTTCTTGGTTTTCTTTTTTGTCCATGTGAAATAACCAGATAAAGAAAAAATACAAATAAATTAGCGGTTAATATCTAAACTTTAAAAGTTATGTGAATTATGCATACCTGTACAGAAAAAGATTTAAAGTGCCCATATTATGAAAAAAATCACTTTTTCTGGGATTTGGGGTGTTATGTTGTCTCTGGTGCTTCCACACACATACAAACTTTGAAAAAAATCCACCCATGCTGTTTAGAGAGAGATACAGTTTCTGAATGTGTCCTGCCTTCAGTCTCTGGGTGAGCTGTTCAAAATCGGCACGGCTTGTGACATCACAAGCCGAAACGAGCAGGCTAACCGCAACCATTAGCTCGTAGCGTTAACATGCTAACGCTATGGCTAACGCTATGGCTAACGCTAGCATGCTAACGCTAGCATGCTAACGCTAGCATACTAACGCTAGCATGCTACCTCGTTCTCAATAGCAAAGCACTGCTACAACACACACAAGTTCACCATAACCTACAAAAGAACTACTTACATGTGCGCCCTCATTTAGAAGTCTCCCAGCTAATCCTGCCTTGTAACTGACCAAAGTTGTAGAAACAGCCTTTCTTTTACTGTCTATGGAGCTAGCTAGCTGACATGATCTACATCTGAGCTACTGCGCATGTGCAGTGCAATCAAAGATAGTACAGAAGAAGAAGAAGAAAAGAGGTCTCACTCTGTAGCTAAAACAGAGACCAGCTGAAAAGAGGATCTGCAGCAGTGAGAGAGAGCACTGCAGTACAACACAAATATGGTGTTTTTTGAAAATTAAACCATGTAAACCTATTCTGGTACAACCTTAAAATACAATTATGAACCTGAAAATGAGCATAATATGGCTGCTTTAAGGGGTTATCTAATACAAAAGGGCAGAGGGGCATTATTTTGGCAGACTGTTTTCCACCAAAGTTATAATATTCAAGGCAAGATATTCACATTGATTTAGTGCAGAGAGGGAAGGAAGCAACAACAACATTATGGAACTTTCTTAACAAGCATGAAATATACATAACAAACATACTCTCATTACAAATAATCTAAATTGAATAGGCTAATGTTCTCTTATTCACTGGTACATTACTTGTTCATAACAAAGGTGTATATTACTGTAAGATTAGTAGATTCAGTAGCAGTGTCATCTTGCATTATCTAAAAGTTCAAATCGATTAGACATAGTGTCCCGCTAGCTTAGCTGCTAAATACATACATGTAAAATCAATACTTAATGCTTCTGAACTTCTGATAGTAGGTCAACATTTTTCTTTCATTTCAAGCCCATTTAGTACCTTGTGAGAATGACCTGTGAATAAAAATCAATCAGAAATCTATTTATTGTACGAGCCCACCTTTTGATGCTTTTCATCTGCATCTCCTCTGTGGGATGAAGAGGTGAAATCAATAGAGAATTATTGCTTTCACTGGGAATGACCAGGTTAGTCTGTTTCCTGAGAAAAAAATAATACATATAACGTTATATACATTTTTTTTATTTACCTCCATCTCTCTTCCATTATGGCAGCAAATATATAGATTTTTACAGTATACAGTATAAGTCTTTATATCCTCATTAAATAGTATCAAAAGGGCAGCCTTTTATTGTTGTTATTATTTTTTTTACTTTGACTGGAGTGTCAGTTCAATATTATATCTGCAAGGTTAGACTATTACTAGCATGATTCAAATTGTGTGCAAGGAGTGGCATTTAAACACTTAATTTGGAATTTTATGAAGGCTATTAATTGAAGTTACACATGTTGGTTACAATAATCAAACATTAAGTCAATATTACACCTCAGACATTGATTTACAAGTCATGCAAGAACACAGAAATGATGTTTGCCCTTTCAAAATGCAGCTGAAAGTAACAGTAAGCTAGCTAACGTTAGCGTAACCACCTACTGTTAGTTAGCAAACATTGACTGGCGTAACCTCTGTTGTAAAGTAAACCAGGTGGTTTGTAACAGGTTTAACAGGGTTACTAACATTACTGTAATAAGTCAACCAAGTCTAACCATTCCTTTAAAGACATCAAGCACAAAAAGGCAATTTCAATAAGAAAAAAAAGCTAACATACTTTGGTTTTTTTATTGCGGCTAAATAGGAGTTAGCTTGAAGATTGATTCATTCAATCATTCAATGAATCTGAAATGTAATTACTTATTGAGATCTACAGGCACACATTTTTTTCTTATCAGGTGAATGCCATAAGGCGTTCAGTCTCCTAATGCAGGAATGAAAACAAAATAGGCAAACCATACGAAAAGTTAAATAAGCAGATATTAATAATTATTACATTACTTGAAAAATATTGTGAAACTATTACTAAACTAATTATAAAACCTTGATCTCAATGAAAAAGGATTAAATAACAAAATTTACAAAAGTTTAAAAATGAGAACCATACCTACATGATTGGTTTAAAGACCAAACATAAGTGATTTAAGGTTTTTAAAGCACCCATATTATGCTCATTTTCAGGTTCATAATTGTATTTTAAGGTTGTACCAGAATATGTTTACATGGTTTAATTTTCAAAAAAACACCATATTTGTGTTGTACTGCAGTGCTCTCTCTCACTGCTGCAGCTCCTCTTTTCAGCTGGTCTCTGTTTTAGCTACAGAGTGAGACCTCTTTTCTTCTTCTTCTTCTGTACTATCTTTGATTGCACTTGCACATGCTCAGTAGCTCAGATGTAGATCATGTCAGCTAGCTAGCTCCATAGACAGTAAAAGAAAGGCTGTTTCTACAACTTCGGTCAGTTACAAGGCAGGATTAGCTGGGAGACTTCTAAATGAGGGCGCACATGTAAGTAGTTCTTTTGTAGATTATGGTGAACTTGTGTGTGTTGTAGCAGTGCTTTGCTATTGAGAACGAGGTAGCATGGTAGCGTTAGCATTAGCGTTAGCAAGCACGAGCTAATGGTTGCGGTTAGCCTGCTCATTTCGGCTTGTGACGTCACAAGCCGTGCCGATTTTGAACAGCTCACCCAGAGACTGAAGGTAGGACACATTCAGAGACTGTATCTCACTCTAAACAGCATGGATGGATTTTTTTCAAAGTTTGTATGTGTGTGGAAGCACCAGAGACACAACATAACACCCCAAATCCCAGAAAAAGTGATTTTTTTCATAATATGGGCACTTTAATAGTAATGTATAGAGATATAGTTAAATAGAAATAGAAACCCCTAATGCCATATACAGTATTTTGTAGGTATCTTGTCTGGCTCATTGTTACCATTATTTGTGAGAAGAAATGATACACTTGCTATAAGTAATAAAAACAAAGCAAATATAATAATGTACGATATTTTGGTGCCTTTAAAACTGGGGTGGGGGGGAGGGGCATGTACAAAAAAATTGTAATTCTCCTAGTTTTTATTTAATAAAGCAGTTTCTTCCCTTCCCTTTAACAGACTTTCTACATTTACCCTCATTGCCCTGTTTGTGTCATTTCCCAAGCAAGGAAATCATAGCAGAGCTTCAATGTCAAAAAGGTGCGCCTGTCATAGTCCTTTAGCTGGCTGTGACTTTACTTCATTAAAAATGGACATGAAACTCTGTTTTTAGAACTCTAAGAAAACACAGTCATCAGTATAAAAATGTGTTCTGTTAACAACATACAGTAGTGGTACTGACAAGTGATACATGGGCAAAAGGTCATGTCAAATGCAAAAACAAGCTGTTGAAAGCAAACTACATGAGTCTACATATGCCATATTCTACAATACATTTTCTGTATGATCACTGTAAAGCAGTTTTTTTTTTAAATTGCCAGTTTTGTATGTGTATATAAATTGTGGAAGTATATGTTTTAATTTTGTTCATCATTGATTAATATTCCTGCACATGGCTCCAATGTCCTGTAGTTTATTAGTTCACTGTATCATGCAATTTCTTATTATTAGTCCAGATTTTTCATCCATCCCAAGCATGAACAAGAACTGGCAAGCTTCATTCATTTTAGCACCTTGTTCCATTTCTAAGGAAAGAGTCCAAGAAATAAAAGGGTAATGGATGGACTGTCTGAAGGTCACTACGCTGCCCACTAATGGGTAAAGTACTCCCCACGGTGCCACTGAATAAGTCCATGTTCTAGAACAGTGATTTCTTACAATGAAGCAAATTAGGAGGAATCCGGAGGAAGCCTGGGGGAAAAGAAGCTATAGGTTGATTTCTTGCGCTGCAATATATTGTGAAGATTACCACTGAATTTGGTCAACAAGGTCGATGTGCTATACCGCTGTACAAAGCACCATTACATGAAGAACTTCAGCCTAAACAGTGCGTCTCCTGTATCTATTAAGCCTCCTATTGAAACCTTTAAATCTCTTGCTGCTGTATTTGTTCAACAACAACAGCAAATCCAAGCAATGGCAGGTGAAGTGTTCCCAGTGATTACAATGACACTGAAGGCTAAAGGGGGTCAAATCGTAAATGGAAAACAGGGGTTTTAATCCACCACACATTGTGGGTAGTGAATCCAAAATAATTTGCCAGCTAAGTAAACAGCCAAAGGCAATGTTGCACACACTGCCAAAACATTGTGTCCAAAATCTAGCCAAAATAATTACAAAAAGGCATAGACAAGGAGACAGGGAAAAATAGAGGGGAGTCTTTACTGTTTAAAATGTAGGGAGTAAGCCAGTACATTACGTATTTGCTTGCTTACTGTTTATTTTGAAGCACAGTCCCAGTAAAACTAATAGCGTTTGATACATTGACCCTGCAATACATTCAACTCTCATTAAGGCTACAGTATAATGTTCTGTTTGTTGTTGAAACTAAAGACGTATTAATTCAACTTAATGGTCATTTTGTAGGCTGTAGTAGCAACAGAGTGTATTTATCAGAGCGCCATCCACCTGTATGGTTTTAGACTCATTACTTTATTGCAGGGTACTCTTCGAGACCCCACCAATGTTGGTCAAGTTACTTAAAAATGTAACATTACATATTACTCATTGCAAAAGTAATTCACTTTACTAATTACTCAACAGCCAAAGTAATTATTTACTCATTAATTTACATTTCTCACTCAGCCCAGCTCTGTTGGTACCTTTAAAACAACTTCAAAGCCTCGACATACACACATTAGCCTACATCTTACATAAGAAAATTAGATGTGGTTTAACAAACAGCCAGCCTACTGTTAAGAGGTATTTACTGACCATCAACAGCTAGCTTTTGTTTGGCATTGTAGGGTTCTTCTTCTTCACACTCAACACTCAAGTCAACCCCCAAATTGACAAAGTAACAGGCCATTACTGGGATTACTAACTGTAATGTAATAATTACATTTCAAATTCTAATCCCATACACTACTACTAAAAAAAAGTAATCACATTACTGTAATGCCAACACCTAACAATGGACCCCACACATTTGAAATGAGCAAAGAAACTACAAGCTGAATAAAATGTTATTCCTCAACTGCTTTTGTATCATGTAGTATTTGTATTCAGTAAAAGCAGCTTAAGAAAACATCATACAAGACCTGCCCTTTCCATTTATTTAATGATTTTTATCTGGAAGTTTAAACAGCCCTCACATGACCAATGGCGCCATGCTGGGTCTACCACTTTGATGCCATCCAGGATGTTCCTGGCAAGGAGGCGAAGCTATTTTTGCTAGGTTTTTCCTATAGCTTGCTCGCCATAAGTCCAACTCATAAATGCACTTATTGAGGTTGGGGCTTGATATTCAGTGTAATTTGCCAAGGTCTACATTTAAATGCATGTACTACATTAGCACATCTTCAACCGGTGGTGCTGGGTGATAATCATTCTTGCCACACTTACACGGCTGCATTCATCATTTGTGAATGGTGACTTTGTGAACATCTTCACATATTTTATATAGTTGGTATTACCTTTCACAAGCACAGTGGGGTGAGCTGGGGGCATACATAACAAAAAGAACTACTGCAAAGTTGTATGGCCCACAGGCTCTAAGGACAGGTGGGGAATAGTTAATAGGCATCTTTTGACAGCTACTGTGAGACAAATCGCAATCTGTTTGCCAGTTTTCATTTGGAAAAGTGTCGTGAGACAAAAATGTTTGAGGTGCAGAATTCACTGAATGTTGGAGAAAGTATTTGTCAGAATGTTATGCTAATGTTCAAACAACCTAAACACAATTTCTATCTTACATTTACTCTCCCTCCACTTACTTTTAAATGCATTTTATCTGCAATATTGGCAAAAAGGTACTTAATCAGTCTTTGATGTAATCCAAATAAGTGTATAAATGATAAAATCTTTTTGCAGATATTCCTCCACTACAGGCTGATTTCAAACTACAGATCACAGTGTTTGCAGATTTGGATGAGTTTTTGAGGCATCAGTATTACACCTAAGCAAACCGTGGCAATCATGAAACGGTTGAAGGCAGTTCTGGCAGTAGAAAACTGGGTGGGAACAGCTTGTGTTTTGGAGACAGCAAGCAGGAGGGTTAGCATAGGAGGAGAGCTCCGGGGTTTGATAAATGAGGCTGTGTGGTGGCTGCAGTACTAAACTGCTTCCCTGCTCAGCTGTGGTGACAATGTGATTAATATTTGCACTGCATTAAGCTAATTCATCATGGCCACGTGCAAGCCTATGGGAGAATAGACTGTCACATGGATGCCTAGGCTAAGAGAGGAGAGTAGGTTTATAGGATATAGCCTAAGACACGCCGGATGTCCCTCCCTTCTCGCTAGCTCCACCTTTGGGGCTTACCGCCACCCAGAAATGCAAACAAGCCAGAGCTTTTTTTCCTCTATTCGAGAATAGATAGGGTGTGTAGCCAGACCATACTCCATTGCTGACACAGCGCTGTTGGAAAAAAGACTTAGTTAGGGTTAATAAAACATCAGGGATTGGCTTAGGTTTAGTCAGGTAAAACTACTAAAATACGGTAATCAAGTGACGTCACAGACGTCAAAATGACACTTTACTTTTAGTAAAGGATACGAACCCCGGCCTCCTAAATGAAAGTCCTGTGTTTGTTTGTCCCATCCACCACCACAACCTACCTCATTATGTGGAATTTGGCACTCTTACACTTTGTCACCTCACTTCCTCATTTGCTCTCGAAATAATTACTACATCCACGAGAGGTCACTGCCTAACAAGAAACGTAATTGTCGGTCATTATGAGCTGTTTGTTTAATCGACGCATTTGGTCGTTTTCTGGGTGTGGGTCGTATAATTGAGCCGGCCACTCTCATCAACTCTGTGCCCTACTTTCCCAGTACCAAACAGTATGCACACAAAGTTAGCGACTAGCTACTGAAATTCTAGCAGCGAAAGACCCAGATATTGTTTCTCAGGAGTTGAGGGAGACTAAAACAGAGCTTCAAGGAGAGTGACTATTTGTATTTATTTATTTATTTTCAGGAATTTTGGGGCCTTAAATTGATAGGACAGTTGTAGACAGGAAACGGAGGAGAGAGAGGGGGAAGACATGCAACAAAGGCCCGTAGGTCGGAATCAAACCCTGGGCTGCTGGGGTAAGGACTGAGCCTTGGTAAATGGGGTGCATGCTCTACCAGGTGAGCTACCGGAGTGGCCCAGTAGAGTGACTTTTGGAGTTGCACTACACATAGTTGATCCGAAACACGGCTCCACTTTGTTGATAGCGTTAACGATCACATCTATCCACTACTAATTTATAACAGAAAATATGTTTTGAAAGAAGCATAGCGGTGGCATTAAAATGCAGTTCTGCGTGGACTACAAAAACCAACGCTGGTGCTGCTTTCCATCAATTATACAGTTATTTTTTTCTCTGGCAAAAAGCATTAAGTAGTATATTGACATAATTTATGAATTTCCATAAGGTGATCAATTCTTTCACCACGGAATGGATTATCTGTCAATATGGGTTTGTAGGTATTTCGGTGGAGAGAGCTTTTCTTTGTCTCATAGGAAAACCTTGCTAGTGAGCATTTGTGGTTTCTAGCTGTGTTGGTTTCCATCAGGAATGACATTTCTAAATGTTTGTTCAGACTGTCACCAGCCAGTAGGTTGGTTGAATATCCCCACTTCTGACAAAAGTGTTCTGTTTATGATATTCTAAAGCCTGAAATATGGAACAGCTCTAGTTCAAGTCTGTTGTGGAACTCATATTAGATTGAGATTCCTCTCCCGCAGAGCTATGTCTGTCAGTATTCTATGTCTGGCTTCTCTGCTGTAGTAGGACAGACTAGCCATGCGGCTGTCACTTGGCAGGGAATCTGCTGCCTTGGTCAGTAGCCAGTATTAAGATGCTACTGCTGTCAAGGGGTCCAGGAAGAGAAACCAATAGACACAGCAGTAACTCACCCTTTAAGACCGTTGCCTTGTTTAGGAACGTAATCTACCCCCAAGCCGCTGCCTCATTCTACACACAATACATCATTGACAAACACTGGCACAGCAGTATTCACAGCAGTCACACTCAGCCTCCCCGCTGCTCAGCATTGCTCAGCTTGGCCTTGCAGTTTGGAATATTGTAGTCCGCCTTTAGCCAGGCCAAATAAAGATGTCAAAAAGTAAGGTGTTGCACAGGGACTTGTCATACATCCACTTGAGTATTGTAATAATACTTTATACAAGTCACATCTCATTTCCAGTTTGTTGTCTGTATCCGAGTGATACTGAGCTCTTCTGGAACTATTTTCTCCCATCAGCAAATCCGCTCAACACCTCAGATTCCAACTGTGGCTGTTTCACACTGTGGCAATTTACTATTCCGAGTCATGATTTAAATGATACTACAAAGGTGCAGCAGTCTTTAGCAAAAACAACAACTACAACAGTAATTAATAGATTAAAGGCAGAATGAATAGGATTTCTTGCACTCTGTAACCACAACATTCAAAGTTGGCCCGTATTTCCCTGCTTAACAAGGGTTATGCCGCTCGACAGCGGGTGAAAGCCAACCCCAGGCTGCGTCCGCCATTGTCGTAGTTTCCTCTTGGATGCGTGCTTACTATCTGGCACCTGGTCACATTTTTTACAAAAGGTTGCACCCAGAAACAACTCAAACACAGCAAAAGGAAGAGAAAAGAGAAAATACAGGCAGAGGGCAGGATCTCTGCAGATGCAGACACCGCCACACACTAGTCGGTCATAAGGGATGATTGAGAGGGATTTTTTTTAATGAGTCTATACATTTTTTTGTAGGAAAATCCTACTCGTTGTGCCCTGAATCTCCAATTTAACTGCCATCTTTCTTGATGTGCAGTTTACCAATCTGACAATGATGAAGTTGCTCATGTCTTTCTAAGAAAGCTTCTAAGAATGGTTGATGGAGCATTGAGTCGGTTTTTCTTCTGCTATGGACAGTGCTCAGCGTCCCCCCTGGTAAAAATTATAAACTGTTCAGTATGCATTTAACATGCATTTTTGTTGATGTTTTTTGAGTCTGTAGTTTATTTGTCCATCTGAATTATATATGCATATAGTTCTGGGCAATCTGAAGTTTGTTTGGACTTTTCTAAGTTCTAATGCAGCAGCTTCACAGCCACAAAATTATTATTATATGTTATATGTTCAAACTCCATTGCTCGTAAGAAGACAATTCCTGCCTGGAAGTGGCAGGGTTTTTTGCAAGGCATCCCTGCAGTATGTTGGGGCTAACCTGAGTGAAGCCTGATGTCTGAACGGTGAAAGGAAGGGTGTAGGTCAACTGCAAAAAGAACAGATAGAGGCAACCAAGATTAGATTTGAATAGCTCGCTATTAGCCAATTATCTACTGCTAGCACAAGGATGGTTTTATTTTCTCATCACTTAACTGGTAAGTTGCCCTTTACAAATGTTTATATTTCCTTAACTTCAAGAACAAATGATGTGCAAAGGAAGCTAAAATGAAAGAAAAAAAGCCATGAAGCTCAGTAGCAGCGTAAACAGCTAGCAACTGCCCCTCTGTAGCACAGAGCTCTGTAGCCAATGTCACGTGATCAGCTGGTGGTCTCCTAGTTTTCATATGATATCATACATACGTATCATGTACATATCATACATATGATTTTAGTGTGCATAACTTTTTGTACAATATCATACGAACCTGTTCATGGGAATGCATTGCAACAAAAACATTAAGATGTTTGTCATTTTATGTCCATGACATAAAATTGTTGGTTTGGTTATTTGAAGGTGATGTTATAACACTGCCATAACTATGTTATGAAAACTGAAATTAAGATGATTTCAACTTTATAAGAAGTGATTTATAAAGTACTATTTGCTTATAAATTTCAATTCAGTGGCATGTTGACACCGCTTGAGAGGTTTATCATGACAATTTGACATTAGCCACAGGGATATAAGCTGTCATAAACATGCCTTGGTCGGCTTTAAATACAGTAATAAACTTTATTACCCTCAAATGCTTGCATAATTAATTACTGTTACCTCAAGTAAAAGCAAAGTGTTTGAGTCTTGAAGCTTCATAAAACTTACAGTAATAAGGTGCAATGACAGTCATAAAGAATCATAAAGTTTAATCCATGTTGATGACATAGTTATGACACTGTTACACCAGCCTTATTTGCACCCATTTGAATAGTAACATCTAAAAATGTTTTGAATTCTTCAAATCCGTCTGCAGGAGGATGCAGAGAACCCCTGTCTCAGTTGCTTCTCCACTTTACACTATAATTAGACACCTTTGCAGTGAGATGCACATCAACAACCACAGCAGCAGTCCCCTGAGATAGGGGAGGGGGGAAGAGTTGCTCGGTTGGTGCTGCTTTGTCTCTGGCGAAGAGACATCAATGAGGATATGTTGACACAGATGCAGTCACCGTCAGAGGTTTTGGCATGTACATCTGTTGTGACCTTTGGCAAAAAAAACAGGATGCATTGTTAAAATCAGGGTGTGTGACGCGCTATGTCACATCCAATGGGGTTAAGAGGTAGCTGACAAATTGAAACATATGGACATCTGCCCGGCATCTCACACCAGGCAAGTCAAAATCTAAAAGGAGCAGCAAAAAAGTGGACAGGTAACAGGATTTTGATAACTGTACCCACAAATCTCATCTGTCTGGCTGCAGTCTGCAACATTTTTACTGCAGCAGTTAGTTCAATATGCAATGAAACATTGGCATTCACTCAATGTCACACGTTGGGGTAATGAGGCTGTATTGGTGGTAGAGGGTCTGGTATATTTCCTGTTTACTATATTTTTTGTTGGTTCCATCATGTTAACAGAATTCCCTGTGTGAAAATAAGTTCAGTAATTCAGCCTGCCAAAGAAAAAACATTGGGGACATCTATCTTCACATTTCTTGGACTCTATTCAAGTGCGCTTCACACTGGCAAACACATTTTCAGGCAATGCCAGCGAATGATAATAAGACTAGCAGAATCTAATGGGTGATTCTTGTAGCCAATATAGACTCCACATCAGGCATCTACTGTATTCTGCATCGAATCTGCATTAGCACTGCAGCAGCCACTGTGCATTGTAATGTCGACCCAAGTCAGCATGTTGAATCACCCAACTCAATCAGTCAAACAACAACAGATGCAAAAGGCGGAAACCATTCCTCTTTGCCTGGAGAAATGATGCATCGAGATCTTGGAACACATGGCTTCTTTTGCAGATCAACACTTCTTTAGAATGTAGTGTAAACACTGTAGTCTGTAACCCACCATGTGTAACAGTGTGTATTCAATATGTGCTACCTCCTTTTTTCCACACCAGAGTCATCAATTTGTTTTCATACCTGGGCTGTCAGAATATCAAGGTGCGTTTAGCATTTTAGTGGAAAATCATATTTGCAAACAATTTTGCTTTGTATTATGTAGATCAAAACATAATCGCTCCCACTTTACGCTCTACACTCCCTCTGAGTTTGTACTTTGTAATAGAGCAGATGCCATTCGGAAGGTGCTTTTAATCCAAAGTGCCATAAAATATCAGAGTGATGAGTGTTTGAACCTTGAATTTGTTAGTGACAAGCTCAACAAATCAAACTATGTATCATGTTGTGTCTGCAAAACTGGCTTCCTGCTGATGTTCTAGTTTTTGTATTAAAGATTATATTCAGTCTAACCTCATTTTTGTTGCATGGCAGAGAATGACTGAAGTACACAGGGACACTGTGTCTTCCTGTCTGCATTTTTTTCAGTTAATATATCAGCAGCTAAACTACGTGTCTGAAAAATGTGTTTTTATTAGGAGTGTGGAAAAGACTTATTACACAAATACAAATCCATTCATGTATGAAGAATGTAACTCTCAACACAATTTTGTGTCATGAATCCCATTTGATAGTTAATCAATGACAATTTGTATTAGTGAAAAATGAAAACTGGTAAAACAAATTATACAAAGATGAGCTTTAGACACAAAGCCACTCCCAATACACAATTGTGGTATTACCATGAATGTGCACTCAGCAATCTTATAGATTACTTTTGATACACAAGAAAACGTCAAAGCATAATGATTACGAGGCAATATCGGAAGTTATAAAACATCCTTAATGGTCTTTGAAGATACCGCTGTCACTGAAGAGAGTACGTTGAGTCCAGCAGTGTGTGTCTGTGTGTTCTGCTGTGACTGAGTTATGACTCTGGGAAGAGAGGGTGAAACTTTTGATGCATCAATCAAGTCCAAAGAGATAATTATTGAAGACCAAATTACACTGGCACTGCAAGTAAAGATATTTTTTTCCTCAGAGCCCAAGTTTTAAACAACAGTCCCAAACCCAATAATATTGAATTTGCTGTCATCTAAAAACTGAGAAAATAAGCTTTGTTTGCCAGTATTCAGTGGCTGTGTTATGTTGCTGAGGTACCCTCAAGAGATTATGAAACAACTGCCATTTACATTTACAGATTATTAAAATGGTTGGGTTCCTTTTTCCCTCCCGAGTTGTAAACTGGTCCCTTAAACATCTGACGCTGAGGGACATGAAACTGTAAATAACCATGTCAACTCTGAAATTCAAGTGAGTGAAGGATAAATACCTGAAATGCATTTGTGTGCATTTCCTATGACAGAAGTGATATTCTCTTCCAGGCTCTGACAGTGCTGACTAGAAATGCTGTTTATTGGAAGTAATCCGAGGAATGGTGGAGGAGTTGGGTTCATGCTGCGGACTGTGTGAGACTGATATGGACTGAGAGAGAACATCACAAGTCCCTGAGCTGGGTTTACTCTGTCAGCCAGCGATCCCTGCAGCTTGCCCTAGGGCCTGTTGGCAAAGAAAGCTCCCAGAGCTTTCCACCTGCAATGTCACATTGATTACACAGCAAGGAAGACCAGAAAGGAGGTTACTGATCACGTTTGCTTTCTCTTGCTAACGGTCTTCCACTTTCTGTCTCTCTTTCTGACTCTTCAATGAGCCTTCCGGAATCAGAACTCCCCAAAAGAAAAAGAAAAAAGTGAGAAAGGGCCAATCCTCTCGATTCCAATTGCCCACCAGATTTCAGGCTTAACACATCTTTCAGAATCTGCCAGGGAGGGTTAAAAAAAAAGGAGGTTGCTATGACAACAGCTCTGCCACTTTGCCATCTGCGTGTGTCCTGCAGGAGAGGAGGAGGAGGAGGAGGAGGAGGCGGCGGTGGCGACGCCTTTCTCACTGCCAACAGGGTTTTTTTCTCACCTTGTTCGGGAGAAATTGTCCCACCTGAGCACACTAATGGGTTGGTGGAGCTCACCTCACTAAATTTGCCTGATGCTAGCAGCAACAAACAGTAGATGTTCAGGCATGAAGTGTGATTTTTTTGCCCTTTTTATGGAACTTTTCTGTTACTCTTAACACTGCTAATGGCCTCTTCAGAAAGAAGAGGCCATTTAGTCGTCTTCTGACCTCCAGTGAAGAACTGCAGCGCCGAACTGATGCGAGCAGAACATGAAAAAAGCAGCTCAGCAGTCATTATGGCTCCTTGTTATCCAGGTTCAATAGAACATGAAACACGAATCTTCTCAACAAGCTGCAAGTAAGCAGTGGTCTTTTCTCTTCAAGCTGACACACCAGTAACCTTCTGCTTGGGAGTTGAAAAACAATGCCTGGCACTACCCTACTTGGCTGTGTATTTTTGCCTCTAATTGGTCCAGCCCCCATACTTAGACTCTCAGTGGCTTTACTTCTCCAATTGGAGGGAACCAGAGGATGGGCAGCATATTGCAGGGTGGGGGGCTGGGTTGTTGGGGGATTGGTGGGGCGGATTCAGGAACATCCAGAGGGCATAATTACCAGCAAATCTGTGCGCACCCACTATCACGGTATTGATGGGTTCTGTGAACTGGTATTTGTTATCGGGTGGCAAGGGCTGGTGCACCCTCATTAACACTTCTCACCTCTGGAGCAGAAAGCAGTGGAAGTAAACAAGCCAGGGTAAGAAAAAAAAATGTTTGTTGTTTTCACACACAAACAACCACAGCATGCCTGCATAGCAATCGTACATTGACGCAAACACACACAAATGTTTACCCAGGCATACACAAATGCACACACAAGGTTTTGAAATTCACATAAATGTGAATGTAAAAATATGTTTGCACCAAGGGGAAAGTCTGAGTAAATACAATTATTTATTTCTATCCTTGCAATTTCTGCCCTTCTTATACATTTTTTATTTCAGTATTTATTATAGCCTACTTTTAAATATTGCACAGTTAATGGATATATCAATATGTTTAACTCTTTGTTTAAAGCTTTGTCTTAACCCAGAGGAAATGCCCCTTCTTTTATCTCCCCTTTGTTTTCATTGAGCTGTTTATGCCCAGCTCTGCTGAAGGCCCTGGACATTTTGATGATGTCATTGAATGTTGTAATGGAATGATGGAGGTTCTGCAATATTGCTTTCTTTGTTGCAGAAGGTAATTAATCACCATCACCTGAAAAACCTGACAACTTTCACTTTCTGCCTTTAGTTTTCAATATCCTTTCACATACCATAAATAAATAACATAAAATCTCTCAGACTGCCATCAAGATAAAAAAAACAACTGATGTCTCAAAACTGTCACTCAGCGTAATGACAGTACATCTCTAAAATGTTTTATCAGTATCTTCTTGCTACACCTAACCTTGCCTAGTTAAATCGTTTATTTTTTAATGTATGTGGCATCTTGTTTTAGAGAGGAAAACACAACTGGGATATTACTTCTTTTGTTACACTTCTTTAAATACAGTTTGATGTACTGTCCGAGTGCTTTCACACTTGCACTGCTTGTTACACATACACACAATCTCATAAGAGTGTCACATATGCTGCAGTTCCTTGTTTATTCTCCACAAACAAAAGATATTTGTGCAGTAGTCTTATTATGTTTTCTGTACCCTTTGTTTTACATAATATCCAATTTGTTCAAGCTTCAGCAACAAACTTCTGTCTTTTTTTGCGGCTTCCTCATGGTTTGACAAGCTTGAATTATAGTATAATATAATATAAGTATAATATATCAGGGCTGAAGATGTGAATGGGATTTAAAGAAGTGTGTCATTCAAGCAATTCATTTCACACTGTACTCCAGGGGGACTGCATACATGGCAATATTGGGCTTGGTAGATGCAATTAACATATTGTGACTTGATGTTCCCCTATACATTTTAATAAACCTATAACAAACATGGGTATTGTTGTTCCCCAACTGTAGCTTAGTGCAGTGATGTATAGGCTACAGCAGTTGTTACACATCTTAGCAGACCAAATTAATTTACAAAGGTTTTGCAGAAATCCCATATTGCATATAAAACTGTATTTAGTCTTAGTGAACCTTTTATTTTCAATGATTAAATATTTACTTTGTAAGCCATTTATACATTTGACAGCCTTGAAATACCCAAGAAACATCTTATCATTTGCCAGACAAAAGTTTATTTACTTAAATTGCATTTAACATTTCAAAGCTTGGTTTGCATGAGATTAGATAAAAATACTTTTTTTTATTTTCATGGCAAAATGTAGACATTTGCTCCCAAGTCAGTGTGAATCCTTCATTTAAAAGTCAACATAGCATGTGAACATTTTACAGATAACATAACAATGTAGAATAAATGTGTGAATAATGAGTTGCAGTCCCAATATGACATGAACTGGTCAGTGTGCATACTGAGCAGTGAGCTCCAGCGAGCTAATGAAATTTCCGTCTGCAGGTTTCATTATGGCACCACACGATGATACAAATGGCAGTGTGGGGACATCCTCAACCCCGTCTGATCTTATCTCACCGTTATCAGCCTCCTTGGTGTATTTCTGGGTGAAGGACACGGTAAGACAGTCATTGATCTGACGCCTTTGACTCGAAAATGCAATTAGAGGCTGGCCAAAACTCCGTGGGTGGTTATCACAAGGCACGTTGCTGCATATTCAGATGTCTAAATCTGGATACACACAGAAACGATTAATTCCTAATTACCGTACTCAGGCCTGATTCCACAGACTTTATGACTCTACCGGATCGATTACAATGAGGTGTTTCTTTTCAATATATGTCAGTGTTTTTTAAAATCAAAGAATTTCTTCAGCCTTACATTGGTGTGAAAGCACAGCTCCGTAATGCAGACAGTGAGAGTTGAAAGTGAATGATGAGACTTTGAGTGGTGTGGTGTGTTGATAAATTAGCCGTGATCACTGTGAGGGTTCAACTTCTTGCCAAAATCTGAATGTCATATTATCATCCACCCCGTTGGTATCTGATTTCATTTCAGTGATGAGGAGGATTTTCAAATGTCATGTCATTTCAATTCTTATTCTCGTCGGTAACACTTCTTCCGCGACTGTATCTCAGTGTTGTGTCCAAACTTTTTTTGCAGGGGTTGCATGAAGTATGTGGGGTCTCTCTCGCACACATGCACGGACGCACGCACACACACACACAAGCACACGCACGCACACACACGTACACACACACAAACACACACACACACACACACACACACACACAAATAATTTCTGTCTCCATTACTCATATCTATTTGAATTACTAACACTGCAGTAGGCCTATCTTACGTTTCTGTGTTTGACATTAGAATTTAACTCGTCAGACGATCGGTTCAAACTAACTAGGGTCCCACCTCTAACCGGGCAGATAGCCAATCATAGTCTAGAACAGGGGTCATCAACTACATTTTTCCAAGGGCCAGAATTTTTCTAAGCAGACACTCCGGGGGCCGGACTTCCTAATACGCCTGTTTTTGTTCAAAATGCTATATATATATATATATATATATATATATATTTTTTTTTTTTTTTTTTTTTTTTTTTACATGTATTAGTGTGAGCAAACTCCTAAAAAACATGGAAACTCCATAATGATAACTGGCTCTTTAACTAGAAAAAGATCTCAGACTATGAGGCAGTTCACTGAGGAGTGATGGTTAAAGTCTGTGATTAGGAAACATGGTTGTAGTATGCAGCGTCCTGATTGGTGGAAAATGCTTGCAGAAAGAAACGGCTGTTGTCAGGTAAGAATGTCACTGTCAAAGAGGCTGAAGCGAAAAGTTGACGTGGAAAAGCCCAGCTTTAAAGATGAATGGACAGATAAGCAGGCTATGCATTCGTCACCTATGCCCATTTGCAATGAAACGATGTTGCAAAATAATATAACCAGCATCATCATCAAGAATGAAGAACGCAAACATAATGGTCGCGTCATTCACGTGCATATTAAGTAGCCACATGTATATGTTTTGGTCTTAATACATCCATAGATTTACCCCTCCAGTGGAGAGGATGGTTCGTTCAGCCGGCAGTTAAATTTATAAGAATTTGTCCAAATTTCAAGATTCCCAGCAAACTAAGATAAACAGTTAGACTACAAACAGACACCTTTTGTTTTAGTTTGTTTGTAAAAATTCTCTATTTGCTGATAACATAACTGTTATTGTTTAAAATGCACATAGATGCCAAACGATGCAGATAGATTATCATCTATATTGTACATTATCATTTCTACAATGGCAAACAGGCTAATGTGCTGTGTAAAATTGTAGTTGAGAAACAGTGAGAGCTTTTTGCACTGAGCTACCTCGACGTTTGGGGTCACTCCATGGAGGCACCTGGCCTCAGGTTGCCTGTGACACTCGCAGGCATAGCAGGCATCACACCCTAGTAGCAGTACACCTGGCTCCTTTCTTTTGAACTACCTCCAAACTGACAGACCTCTGTTACTCCAGGGGTAGGACCTTCATGACAGCTCCCTATTTTCGGCAAAAATTGGATTGCAAAAATGGAATATTATGTGCATGTAAACGTAGTCACTGTGTTCTGCCCCATACAAAATTGAAAGATTTCAGTATTTAAGGTTGTCTCACACAGCAGAGGAAATCAGAGGGAGAGCAAATGAAGCAGAGCTAAAGCTCTCGTGCACATCTTCAGCTGTGCTTGTTTGGAAGCCAGTCCTCACTTCACATCTCTTTATGTACTGCGAGAGTAAAGTGTTTTTCAGATGCTAAATGTTTTGAAGGTCTAGCTCCCAATTTCAACGATTTTGTGAACTGACGACCTTGTGATTCTCTTTACTCTATTCAGTATTATTATTGTTATTTTCCCTCACTAAATAAGCTCTCCACTTATTACGATGCCTACTACCTATTAGTGGAGTGCTCTGCTTGTGGGATACTCCAGCGGCACGCTGCATTTATCATCAGCACCTTTTCCTCCCTCATCCCTCAACTTGCTTCTTATGTGGGCGCTAAGTTGATTCCCACATTTTTCACATATCGTGTGGTCATGTACTCTATTCCAGATCGGTTTGGAGAGGAAGTTCTAGGTGGATGCATCTGTAATTGTGCCGAGAAGAAAGCTACTGTAAAATTAAATTAAATCTATTCTATATAAATCTATCCCTCTCCTGGAACCATCACCTTATCGTGGTGGAGAGGTTTGTGTGTCCCTATGAACCTGAGGGCTGTGTTGTCTGGAGCTTTGTGCTCCTGGTAGGGTCTCCCAAGGCAAAGTGGTCTCAGGTGAGGGGCCAGACAAAGAATGGTTCAAAAACCCTATGTGTGACCGAGGAAGAGATGGAGTGACCCTGCCCGGAGGAAGCCCAGGGCCCCCATCTGGAGCCAGGCCCAGATGGAGGGCTCGTCAGCGAGCGTCTGGTGGCCGGGTTTGCCACGGAGCCCGGCCGGGCACAGCCCAAAAAAGCTATGTGGCATCCATCTCTCCATCCCATGGGCCCACCACCTGTGGGAGGAACCGCTGGGGTCGGGTGCGCTGCCACATGGGTGGCAGTGAAGGTTAGGGGCCTCGACGGACCAGACCCGGGCAGCAGACGCTGGCTCTGGGGACGTGGAATGTCACCTCTCTGTGGGGGAAGGAGCCGGAACTGGTGCGGGAGGTGGAGCGCTACCGGTTAGATCTGGTGGGGCTTACCTCTACGCACAGTCTCGGTTCTGGAACCATACTCCTGGATAGGGGTTGGACTCTTTTCTTCTCCGGAGTTGCCCAGGGTGTGAGGCGCCGGGCGGGTGTGGGGATACTCACACGCCCCCGGCTGAGCGCCGCTACGTTGGAGTTTACCCCGGTGGACGAGAGGGTCGCCTCCCTACGCCTGCGGGTTGTGGGGGGGAAAACTCTGACTGTTGTTTGTGCATATGCACCAAACAAGAGTTCGGAGTATTCGGCCTTCTTGGAGACCTTGAGTGGAGTCCTATATGGGGCTCCAGTGGGGGACTCCATAGTTCTGCTGGGGGACTTCAATGCGCACGTGGGCAATGATGGAGACACATGGAGAGGCGTGATTGGGAGGAACGGCCTCCCTGATCTAAACCAGAGTGGTTGTTTGTTGTTGGACTTCTGTGCTAGTCATGGATTGTCTATAACGAACACCATGTTCGAACATAGGGATGCTCATAAGTGTACTTGGTACCAGAGCACCCTAGGCCAAAGGTCAATGATCGATTTTATAATCGTTTCATCTGATCTGAGGCCGTATGTTTTGGACACTCGGGTGAAGAGAGGGGCAGAGCTGTCAATCGATCACCATCTGGTGGTGAGTTGGGTCAGAGGGTGGGGGAAGACTCTGGACAGACCTGGTAAGCCCAAACGGGTAGTGCGGGTAAATTGGGAACGTCTGGAGGAGGCCCCTGTCCGACAGACTTTCAACTCACACCTCCGGTGGAGCTTTTCGTGCATCCCTGTGGAGGCTGGGGGCATTGAACCCGAGTGGACAATGTTCAAAGTTTCCATTGCTGAAGCTGCGGCGAGGAGCTGTGGTATTAGGGTCTTAGGTGCCTCAAGGGGCGGTAACCCACGAACACCGTGGTGGACACCGGTGGTCAGGGAAGCCGTCCGACTGAAGAAGGAGTCTTTCCGGGATATGTTATCCCAGAGGACTCAGTAGCAAGGTACCGAAGGGCCCGAAGGGCTGCAGCCTCTGCCGTGAAAGAGGCAAAGCAGCGGGTGTGGGAGAAGTTCGGAGAAGACATGGAGAAGGACTTTCGGTCGGCACCAAGGTGCTTCTGGAAAACCGTTCGCCACCTCAGGAGGGGGAAGCGGGGAACCATCCAAGCTGTGTACAGTAAGGATGGGACGCTGTTGACCTCAACTGAGGAGGTAATAGGGCGGTGGAAGGAGCACTTTGAGGAACTCCTAAATCCTAATACGCCCTCTATAGTAGAGGCAGAGCTGGAGGATGATGGAGGATTGTCGTCAATTTCCCTGGTGGAAGTTGCTGAGGTAGTTAAACAACTCCACAGTGGCAAAGCCCCAGGGATTGATGAGATCCGTCCAGAAATGCTTAAAGCTCTGGGTGTGGAGGGGCTGTCTTGGTTGACACGCCTCTTCAACATTGCGTGGAAGTCTGGGACGGTGCCTAAGGAGTGGCAGACCGGGGTGGTGGTTCCCCTTTTCAAAAAGGGGGACCAGAGGGTGTGTGCCAATTATAGAGGTATCACACTTCTCAGCCTCCCTGGTAAAGTCTTCTCCAAGGTGCTGGAAAGGAGGGTTCGGTCGATAGTCGAACCTCAGGTTGAAGAGGAACAATGCGGATTCCGTCCTGGTCGTGGAACAACGGACCAGATCTTTACTCTCGCAAGGATCCTGGAGGGAGCCTGGGAGTATGCCCAACCGGTCTACATGTGCTTTGTGGATCTGGAGAAGGCCTATGACCGGGTCCCCCGGGAGATACTGTGGGAGGTGCTGCGGGAGTATGGGGTGAGGGGGTCCCTTCTCAGGGCCATCCAATCTCTGTACAACCAAAGCGAGAGCTGTGTCCGGGTTCTCGGCAGTAAGTCGGACTCGTTTCAGGTGAGAGTTGGCCTCCGCCAGGGCTGCGCTTTGTCACCAATCCTGTTTGTAGTATTTATGGACAGGATATCGAGGCGTAGTCGGGGTGGAGAGGGGTTGCAGTTCGGTGGGCTGGGGATCTCATCGCTGCTTTTTGCAGATGATGTGGTCCTGATGGCATCATCGGCCTGTGACCTTCAGCACTCACTGGATCGGTTCGCAGCCGAGTGTGAAGCGGCTGGGATGAGGATCAGCACCTCTAAATCGGAGGCCATGGTTCTCAGCAGGAAACCGATGGAGTGCCTTCTCCAGGTAGGGAATGAGTCCTTACCCCAAGTGAAGGAGTTCAAGTACCTTGGAGTCTTGTTCGCGAGTGAGGGAACAATGGAGCGGGAGATTGGTCGGAGAATCGGCGCAGCGGGTGCGGTATTACATTCAATTTATCGCACCTTTGTGACGAAAAGAGAGCTGAGCCAGAAGGCAAAGCTCTCGATCTACCGGTCAGTTTTCGTTCCTACCCTCACCTATGGTCATGAAGGTTGGGTCATGACTGAAAGAACGAGATCCAGGGTACAAGCGGCCGAAATGGGTTTCCTCAGGAGGGTGGCTGGTGTCTCTCTTAGAGATAGGGTGAGAAGCTCAGTCATCCGTGAGGAGCTCGGAGTAGAGCCGCTGCTCCTTCGCGTCGAAAGGAGCCAGTTGAGGTGGTTCGGGCATCTGGTAAGGATGCCCCCTGGGCGCCTCCCTAGGGAGGTGTTCCAGGCACGTCCAGCTGGGAGGAGGCCTCGGGGAAGACCCAGGACTAGGTGGAGGGATTATATCTCTAACCTGGCCTGGGAACGCCTTGGGATCCCCCAGTCGGAGCTGGTTAATGTGGCTCGGGAAAGGGAAGTTTGGGGTCCCCTGCTGGAGCTGCTACCCCCGCGACCCGAGACCGGATAAGCGGACGAAGATGGATGGATGGATATATAAATCTATCACATACACACTGTCTACTGTTTGTTGTGGACTGTAGTCAAAATTATTTTCTCGGACTGTCTTTTTCGTGACAGTTTCGGCAATTCTTGTTTGCTTGACAGATGATTCTAGTCTGTTTCTGCAGGCGTCAGGATATGCTTTGACTCATTTTCACTCAACAGGGATTTACTTCCTATGTGCACTAAAACACATTGCACGAGCCTTCAGAATCTGCTGTAGGTTAAACTGGGCTAACTAATCACATTTAAGGCCTAGTCTGGAAGCCTTATCAGCGTTAAATTTGTACTCTTGGGGTCTGCTAGAAAAGTTTTACATGCTTTGATGTTCAAAAAACATTGTTTCTCATAATGTCCATTGCTGCTGCAGCTCCTCTGTCTGAAACACTCTGTCTGAGCTCTTAGCCCTCCTTCCTAAAAAAAGTCCAGTCTGCTGTGATTGGTCAACCAAATTCAAACAAGCCACTATCAGGCTGTGTTTTCTTAGGCAGCACCAATGGGTAGCACATCTGAAAAAGTGGGCTGGCAGACTCAACCAGTGACATAACTAGTTGAGGAATTTCAAACAGAAATGTGGGTGCTGCATTTCAGGCAGTTGAGAAAAAGTGCTGTCTGTTGGAGAGAAAGCTCCATTTGAAGTGACATGTGGTTTTTTTTTGTACTTTATACATCTATTACATACACAAAAAACACTATGTATTGTAAAAAAATATCAATTAATAAAACATAATTCTCTGGTCCTCAAATTTACAATACAACTCTACTACTAATGCTACTACTACTACGTTTTTCATGTAATTTACAGAAGAAAAATAAATTGTCTTATATACGGTATTTTTAGAAGGCAGTTTTGGCCGTGTATGCCCTCAATCTGTAGATACTAGGAAAAGGAAACAAGATCGAATAGGAACATTTTGATCAGGTCTGATTAGTACTTAATTAATCTATTACTTGTAGCCTGCATCCCTAAATTATTTAATATCACCAAACTCCATGAACAAAAAGAAATGAAGGTGTCACCTCTTCCACCCTAGCAGGCAAGGGCAGACTGGCCATCAGGCCTACCGGGCACTTTTCCGGTGGGCCGACGTGCTTTTTGGGCCGACCGCCGACACATTTTTATTTTTTATTTAATTTTTTTTGTCCGGCCGATAAAAGTGGTAGTCCTAGATCGCCAGCCCATTGTTTTTTTAATTGACGCTGGGCTGGCCCAAAACACTTTAGTTAAAAATATCACATAGGCTAGGTTTTTCCATACATCCCCTACTTTCACAATGAAATGGACTAGTCCGTAACAGTGCGCAGCGCGAAAGATAAACACACAGTGACAGGAGAACTGGGAAGTACACAAACAGTGTAAGACGAGTCTAAACACATAAATGAAACCCAAGCGGCTCAAATAAAAAAAATTAAAAAAAAGCGAAAAGACGCCAATAAGTATTTGTCAACGCTGCCAAAGATGACAAAATTTTTCACAGCTACTGTTGGGGATACAGACAGGAACAATAACGTTGAACATGCCGCTACAGCAGCAGCTGCTAGCTGTGAAGTGGCGCTAGATGAGGATAACATTAACCAAGACAATGAAGAGGACATCATATCTTTAAACAGCACCCTCTTTGGGATTTCTGCCTGCATGCAGTTTCGGGTGTGCATCTGCCAGGCTAGAATAGTGATAGAGATCATGTAAAAGAAATGCAAAGGAGGTGCAGAGAAGCTGCGTGAGAAAAAGAAACAGGCCCTCCAGGCAGACGCTGCCAACTATGTCAAATTGACAGACATGTTTTCGGCAGTAGCAGGACCTTCATCAGCTCCTGTGGCTGATGATAGTGGTGGTGGTGGTGGTGTCGGTGTCGGCGGCAGTGGCATATGCACAGTGAGGAGACTCAGGAGGAGAGGGACAGATGAGGGAGTGAGGGTAGAACCTGCAGTAAGCAGAACTCCTCTTAAAACACTTTGCCCCTTGATAAAACTGAGTGGTGGACAAACTGTTGATGATTACACTACAACAATAAAAGAAGTAGGCATGCTGTACTGTATGATTGCATTAGTTTGGCTAAGTGCTCGGGTATCTGAGTCTTGACTGATGATGTTCTCACCGTTTTATTATTATTAGGCTATATTAGCCTACCTTTCATTCACCAAAGTAGCCTACATCTTAATAAGCAAAACACCACCTTAAGGTTCATCAAACCTTAAGCTTGTGCTTGTTCATTTGTGTCCTTAAAGTAGCCTAGATAAACGTTGCACATCAAGCAAACTTTCTTAACAAGAATTGTAGCTTTTCTATCTGTATTGGCAGACAAAAACTCATGATAGACCTCTTCAAATTAAAGCACAAGGCCCACCTTCCTTGCCTTAAATTGCTCCTGTGGTACCCAGGGTTGCTGGATCTTGGAGACAGATGGACTGCATTGGGGGAAGTAACCAGAAGGAGTGGTATTTACATGGGACTATGGGTAATGTATTTACCATCTAGCTAATTTGCCTTCGAACATAACCTTAGAGTGTATTGTTAATTATAAAGTAAAGACAGTGTAAGAGAGAGAGGTTTAGTGTTTATGATTGACGTGGTTCTTAGCGGAACCCCGTTCTTATGGAGGGGGTGTAACGACCCCTCCCATATCTGCCTGCTGTTGGCTTCTCTGGCTTTCCTGACTGAGCTGGCAATATGAGAGGGGTCGTTAGTTAATTGGTGGACACCTGGGTAGGCCTCAGCCAAGACTATTTGTACAAGTCATGTCTCATTGTTCTGTCTCTGCCTTCTCCTTCTCCTAAGCTCCACATCTTCTGGTTTGGGTTTGTTTGAGCTCCTTTGTTACAGTTGTCATTTATCCACACATCTTTCACTCACTCACACACCACTTACACTACTGATACCATTGATTCCACGCGTCATAATTCTTTTGTTAGTAGTTTTTTTCTTTAACAATAAACATTTAATTTGGCACTTTAACCTGTCTGGTCTCCCCTCTTTGTCACATGCGTTGAGCCGGTTTGTGACAAAAAAAAAAAAAAAATTATATATATATATATAGATATAGCTTGTTTTATGATTCATGAGTAGTATACCGTTTTATTGTGGCACTTTTTTGAAGTATTTAATGTGTCAATTCTCACTGATTCTTGCTTACTCATTACATGGCATTAGTAGTTTTTAGGGGTCCAAGCCCGAGTCTGGAAGCACCGGCGGTAGCAAACAGCACAGCAGGGCTGTGGAACCCTATTGTTTTTCTAAGGATTATTATTTTACTCCATTATTCTTCTCCGCATAAAACTCCCGCTACAGCCTAAACCGTACTTGCTGGGGGGGTGCCATTTTCAGGACTGGTCCAAAACTCCACAAGGATCTCAGGCGCAACAATTGACTCACTTCCACCACTAGGTGGAGCTATAGCAGAAAAAACGTGTTTGGCCCTATAACTCCCACACCGTACACCGCACATTCAAAAGCCATATATCCACGCATTCCCTGGAACCAGCTGAATCTCCTAATATAGGCCATGCCCATTTCCGCCTAGACTTTTATGCATGAAAAATCGTGATTTATCAAAAACCTACTTTTTCAATCTCCTCCTAGACCGTGCGAACGATCTGCACGAATCTTGGCACGTAGCATCTCCAGACCGACCTGACAAAAAGTTATTGAAAGAATTTTTATAGGATAAAAATTGCACATATTACACACGAACAAATTTGTGTAGCTAACTATGAAAACACCAACTTTGCCATATCTCGGCCAAAATAAATGCTATCAATGCAAAACTTTAGATTCTTGTTTGCCATGACCCTCTGGAGGTCCCCCATGCATTTTACAAGACGCAGAAATTGGTCACTAGGGGGCGCTACAAGTACAAAAAAACCAACTTTTTCGAACTCGTCCTAGGCTGTGCGACCGATCTGCACGAAACCTGGTGCGTAGCATCTCCAGATGGACCTGACCAAAAGTTATTTAAAGAATTTTGCTACGTTAAAGTATGCACATTTGACGACCAAACAAATTTTCCTATCTAGCTACCACACACATATCATATCATATCTCGGCCAAATTAAATGTTATCAGCGTCATTGTTCCACATCCCACTACGATGCTCTGTACCAAATTTGTCGAAGATCGGCCTTTAGAAGGTGCTATAAGCAACGTTTATTTGTTTTGGCCAATAACTCAATGCATTTAAATGGGAAATTTTAAATTGCAATATCTCTGCCACAGTAAATGCAAAAACACGAAACTTGTGATGTTCGTTCGGCATGCTGCTCTGAGGCTCTGTAACAAATTTGGCGAAGATCGGCCAGTTTTGGGCCTTTTACTCAATCAATGTTAATGGCATAGTTGCAATGGGAATGTACCACAGACCTTGCAGCTCAATATTTACTGATGTTTACCTCCTACCGTTACGTTTTGGTTTTTGCTTTCGCATGCTCCCCTGGTTTTCTACAATAAACAAACTTTTTAACCCACCTGACAAAGTTTCTACAACCATCACAGTGGACAAATGCATCTCTTTTTTCTCACTTTTTCAATCCAAAATCAACACCATTCATAGTCGCCGATACCGTGGGTACTCCGGAGCTCGAGCACCCACGGAAAATACTGAGCACCCACGTGTGCCAGACTGCCAGTAGGCTACATTCATTTAAAATTAAACATTGCAGTTGGTGCTAAGTGGAGCGTCTGTCATTGTGTGATTGGTTATGTCGGTGGCATTGATTCTTAATTTCCCACGAAGGTGATCGCGGTTACGTGTCAGTTAAACTTTTCATCTCCAATCCTATCTGTATTTGTGAGAAGTGGCGCTGTCCTGAGTTGAAAGCCTACTTTATGGCTTTATTATCGAGTTAATAGGCGTGTGTGTTCGTGTCAGCCGCTGTCCATTTCCTAAGGTTCTGAAATGCAAACAATTTTGGACTACTTTTTTTTTTTTTTTAAAGAGCGTGAGCCTGTGAGCACCCATGGAGGAAAACATAAATCGGCGCCTATGACACCATTTACAACAACTTGACCACCTCCCCTGCTCCTTTAACCACCACACCTGTCTCACACCCCTCCACCCTCTCAGTCACTCTCTCATTTCTCTCTGCTGTCCCCTGTGGTCAGAAGTTTGTTTATTGCAGAGAGTTAAAGGTAGTCTGTATATGCATGGAGATGAACTGTTAACCACTACATTTGCAACGGCAATGTACCGCAGACGTCACGGCTCACAACTCTGGATATTTACTGACGTTTGCATCCCCACCGCCAGGCTTTGGGTTCCGCTTTTGCGCGCTCTCTGGGGTGTCGGGGGCGACTGGCATCGGTGGCTTAGACCCCATCATAACTGCTTGCAGTTCTAGTTTTTTTAATTATTTTTTTTTTCTTTATTAGGGACCATGTACAATTTTAAACATAAATGTTACCATTTGATGCATTGTACCAGAGTTAGCCACAGGCTAATTTACATTTACAGTTTTACATTTACAGTTGGTATACATATTCAGGGGAGTGCAAGGACGGGTGGTATTTGTGATCTTATGTGGTGGGCCAGTCTGGGCCAAAATGCCAGGGCCGATTTTTGGTCCCAGTCCGTCCCTGCTAGCAAGTCCAACAAAACTAAGAAAAAGGGCAGACAGATGTCAATCAAGCACATCTGTCCACTGTCCACTCAAATGAGGTCTAATCAGGGATACTAAGTGAAAACACCTGGTGGACTATGTGAGTGTATAGGACCTTTAAACTATTAAATACAAATTTCCTACATTGTACATTACTGCTAATGGTTTATGGTTGTCAACCTTGAGATATTCATTATATCAAACCACATTTTAGATATTTATGACCAGCATTTTTGCTATTGTTATTCAATATATTAGCATTCAGTAATTGCCTCCCTAGTATATTTCATTGGAACTGCTGGAGCATATACATTCATCTGCTGGATTCAAAATCTCTACCAAATAAAAATCTAAATAAAAATTTAAAATAAAAAAATAAAATCTCTACCAGAACATGAAGGATTCACAGGAACTGATGCATGTGTGCATTAGACGTGATGCAGAATATGAAAGCTGATGCATGCATTTTACACACTGCTGAAAACACAGCCCTTTTTCATGCAGAAAACAATCATATTTTATTTACAGTATCCTATTAATGATTTGCTAATTGTAAACATTTTTTCTTTGACAGCATTTCTTGTTAGGACATCCAAAATTTGTGTTAAAAACTGTTCACAATGATGGATTATCTCAAGTTTCAAGGCTTTCATTTTCATACTGCGGGACTGAATGGCTGCCTAGAAGTGGGTTAATCAATCTTAAAACCTACAGTATTTGTTGGAAAATGGTCAGGGATAATGTACACTGTATGCAATTAGTAGCTAACGGGCTACAACTTGTGTGGTTCTGTCAAACTGCTATAATCAAAGTGAAGCAGCTTTCAGCTCATTGTTTTGGTTCTACGTTGGCAATTTTACTTTTCTACTACTCTCTGGTTCAGTCTCAGAGCATTCATCTTTGTTTTTTTTCCCCCACAAAAAAGGGGACAATAACACATTTAACTATAATTAAATAATGTATTAAAGTGCTCATATTATGCTTTTTGGCTTTTTGCCTTTCCTTTATCGTGTTATATATCTTTTTGTGTGCATGTATCAGGTTCACAAAGTGAAAAAGCCCAAAGTCCACCCCAAAGGTACTTACCATCTTCCAGAGAAAACATTGTTCACAAACTGCTCCAAACAGCTCTGTTTTAGTCCAGCCTTTACTTCCCTGACAAACGTGCGTCACTTTGTAACACATGTTATAATGCTCGCCTAGCTGCTGGCGTGGCACGCCCTCATACTCTGCTTCTGACTGGCTAGTAGTCCTTACCTAGCTACTGCGCATGTGCAACTCCCAACAAAGATTGAACAGAAGTGAGATGTCTCACTCTGTAGCTAAAACAGAGAGCTCAACACACAGGGTGAAAATAGGAGCTGCACCAATGTGCAGTACAACAAAAATATGGTGTTTTTTGAAAATTAAACCATGTAAACCTATTCTGGTACAACCTCTAAATACAATTATGAACCTGAAAATTAGCATAATATGAGCACTTTAAGACATATTAATACATATAACAGTTTGCCAAAAGAAAACTTGTTTAGGGTTGTCAAAATAACGCATTTATTTTGCTGAATTAATTAGAGAAAAAAACGCTTCAAAAAATATTGTGTCAAAAAAATAACTCACATTAACCGTAATCGCATATATGATGCCCCTTGACCCCATATATCACTGAACATACAACCCTAGCTTTGTAAACATGATGGAAATAGATGACAAAATGTTGTTTGGACCAGTGAGTGACGCACAGCGCAACCACACAGACCTCTACACACATCAGAGTGCTCGGTCATAACTTGACATTTCTCTGTTCTCTGCTGAGATGGATGGAAAAACTCACAGAACAGAACACCACGCTGAATTTTGTCAGCCTTAACATTGTTGAAACAGCAGCTAATATTGATGTGTGTGTGTGTGTGTGTGTGTGTGTGTGAGTGATCAGAGATCAAAGGCGAGGAGAGAAACATGACCGTAAATGACAACAAAACGCAATAAAGACTCTCACACTGAGCTGCAATGGAGTTGAATATTCGGGTCCTGCCCTAATGTGTATCCATTGATTCACTCATCAACCAAAATTTATTTGAATATTTAAAATGCTTCTCACGGCAAATATTGATACGTGCAATTCATTTAGATTAATAAATTACAAAGCATGTAATTAATTAGATTCATGTTTTTGATCTCTTGACAGCGATTTCAAGGATGTTCAACCGCATCTCATGGTCTTCATCAGCTGATAGATCACATGTAGTGTGAGTGTATATTTACAGCATATATATATATATATATATATATATATATATATATATATTATTATTACATTATTACATTATACATATATGTACTAATAATTTACCTGATTAGTCTGCTGTTGTCACGTTTATCTTGAATACCTCAGCACTATTAGTAGCAGAGCACACTCTCTCAGAATATTTAACTTTGAAATGAAAGATTAACCTTACTTTACATTAGGATAAAAGGCAGAGTTTGAGATGGAGTATTGATTTGCAGCATCACATGGGGTGTCGATGGGTGGAGGGTGAGAGGAACAGTGTTTACTTATGTGGGTGGAGGGTGAGAGGAACAGTGTTTACTCATGGTTCATTAGGTTTTTGTCAGGTGTTTTTCTCCCTTTAGGCACCCTCTATGCTAAGTAATGCTTTTCTTCTTTTTACTACCTGCAATTAGCCTTGTACATTAAAGTGCTTGCTGATGTCTGACTAATAGCGAGTATCTATCACACCCTGCAAAGCAGGAGGGTCTGTTCTCAACTAAGAGCATGCTGTGTCATGCATTTCTAGGAAACACCCCATTTATTTATTCAAATCAGTCATAATGTGTAACTTGTTTCCTGTCTTCTGGCTCTTGTGCAGTATGCTGGGATGTCGCTGCAACGTACTGTAATTCGGGATCATGTTTACCGCAAAGTAAAAATAATGTGTCTCACTTATAGAACTGGAGGAGTGAGTGACATGTATGTGTTACACACATGGATGTATGGAATGATTTTCCAGGCGTGCATGTTTTTTTACCTTCTAACACTGTTCTGGTCAAAAATGACCGATTTACACATTCCCTGTACCATAAATATGGCATTTTTCATCAGATTGCCTCAAGACCTTATGATATCCTTCACAAAAAGCATTTGAACACATACAATTAATTGTGACTACTTTCTTTGAATTTTGAGTGATTTATTCAACTTGGTCACACTTTTTTTGTTTACGGTCAAAAATGACCGCCATAGGAAATGAATGGGAAAGAGTATAATTTTCATCCAGGAGATGACATATACTCCATACACACACTACTACAACTTTCCTGTGCTTGTGTGCCCATTCTACAAACACACACACACACACACACACAGTTCATGTTCATGTTGTCCTGTTGCCACTTGTGCATGTGAACCACCAATGTTCGCATACACATGCATGCACGCACACACACACACACACACACAGAAACACACACACACACACACCCACACACATGTTGTACAGTAGATGTTAATGTTCTAATAAGGTTCTTTTTACAATAAATGCTCTATTAAAAATACTTTTTGTCATTTTTATTGGTATTTATGTTAAAATAAGAGCAGTTAAAACTTAAATTAAGGGGGGGGTTAGCAACGAACAGTGTTTAAAGGTTAAGAACGTTTAGTCTTTTCTTCCTTCTGTAATCACAGAACACACACATAGCCTCATTCACGGCTGTACTAACTCAGGATTTACTACAGTGTTTAGTCCTACTAGTGTAACTCTTATTCAAATAACAGTGTATAAAATACCAATGACTATATTACATTACTACAGGCACTCATATACAGTCTAGCACAATACATAAACACGAGGCCGCCGGCAACTACGAAGAATTCCACTTAGCTGCTTAGCAAACTCGAGCCGAGTGCCGTTTTCAAAGATGTACTAAACAACTTTTTTGTCACATTAAAGCGTAACTCTCGCCAAAATGCAACCTAGGGTCTTTTTGTCAATGTACCTAAGTCAAACTTTCGTTTAAAAGCATAATAACAAAATAACAAAAGAGAAATGGGGGGTGTCCCTTAATATAGCTAATATTACTATAAGTCCCACACATGGTTCCTGTTTCATTGTGTTTACTCTTGAAATAATTGATGTAATTTTTTTCTTTATTTGATGAATTAGGGTTACACATTCGTTTAGACCAACTTGATAACTTATAATAAATCTGCTAAGGAAAAACTATCAAAACACATTCAATACAATTGTATTCACCTTGGTCTTGTTGTGCTGATCAACCTTCTGTAAATTTACTATAACCTTGTAAACAAGGGGATCTAATGGCGCTTACCTACTGCTAGTACCAGCTCTGCTTGGCTTGGCTTGGCTCGGGCGCGGTGCTCCGTGCGTGAGGCGAGCGTGGCTGGTCGTCATAGCAACGTCGCAGGAAACTGCCGTGAGCTAACGCTACACACTCACAGAACGTTGAAGGTATGTTGTCTTTGATTCACATGTGGCTGTCGACAAATATTGTTTTAAAATAAGCTGGAGGCAGCAAAAAAAAAAAAAACACTGGCTAAACTATTTAAAAATGGCGGGTTTGTTCAGGACACCCCCGTCTGTCAGCAATGATGACGCAGTGATTAGTCCCAATTCTCTCTGACCAATCAGTAGTCTGATGGTTTTCACGTCACCTTTTGGTATTGCCTCAGCTCGCTTGGAACCTCGACAGAGGTGATACTAAAAAAAAGTACCTGTTAGCTAGTACCAGGTACTTTTTTTCATGTCAATGGAAAAACAAAAAAGGTAACTGTACCTGTAGTTACTAAATAAGTAACTACAGAAATTTGGGTTTTAATAAAATTGTTTTTTCAGCAATATTTCTTCATGTAACAGAAATGGTTCACAGATGGATGAAAGGGCGAGGATGAACATTTCTTCACATGATTTTCCTAAACTGTTTCTCAACGTGATATTTTAACTTGCTTTCAAGGTTTCAGTATATGCAAAAAGCATGACATAAGATTACCTCATTAATTATTTATAAAGCCCCCTCTTGGCCTGAGTTTCAGAATATGAATGTCATTACATTTGTTCATCTGCTGCTTTGACTGAATAGCCGACTTGAGTCAGCGGATCTTTAGCTATCAACATTTTCACGGCTCATTGGTCATGTGTGTCACATACAAGAACATTTTACCTGTCGACCATCTGTTTTCATTTAATACCCTCATGCAACTGCAGTAAGTGGCACAATGTGGCGAAGGGAGATGCGACTTAAATACAGAAACAGTTATAAAACGAAACACTGTATTACTTTAAGGGATCTTCATTCTCAAAAATGTTATTTCTTATGTTCTAGAATTGTAAAATGAAGCTGTTATGAATGCTCATTGGTTATTCATCAATGTACCCTGGAGTCCTTCCTTTTTCCATAAGAAAAACTATCTGGGACACACAAGTCACAGCTGAGAATCACAAACCTGCTTATGTTCAGTTTAATATAGACGTATTTTTGTGTAAAAAACAAATTATATTATAAATTAAATAAATGATTATCCTTGTGCTTCACACATACTGAGTATCTTGCTCTAGCTGTGAAAAACTAATGAGACTGAGACACTGGAACCTCTAATATCCTGGCCTGAGACAAGGGACATCACTGGCAATACATTGCACTTATTTACAAAGATCTCTCAAATGCTATGCTGCAATAATAGGCACGTTTTTCGATTACCGCATAAAGGCATAAATTATTGTCTGATTCTGGCTGAGCGGGCCCCTGCAATCAGCAGTGCTGAGCTGAGACTGAGACTGACTTGGCCTATATAACAGCTAAGCCTCATTAGCCACAGCCTCAAACCTGCGAGTGACTGGGGAGGCAGAAAAACACTGATTGCTCCTGGTGACAACGAGACAACAGATTCCCACCAGAGCCACAGTGGGTATGGCATATAATTGGACATATCCCAATTCCCTAATAGAATGTTGGCCTTTTTTGGAGAACACATGGAGAAGACCTGTGTGATTCTTGACCTCCACGCTCCACAGAAGCAGCTCAAACTGCTGCCTTCGGGCTACACCATATCTGGGTGATGAAAGGAAGCATGTGGCGAGCTACTGTATAAAATATTTTGTCATTTTTATTGCTTAAAATTTTCTCACATACACAATCATACACAGTATAGTCTATATCATCCGGTGCTGCCGGATATTCCGCTGGATCACGCTCTTTTCGTCCGGATGTCTGTTACTTTCCACTTTCTTTGTGTTGGAATTCTAAACTCCGGTCGATTTATGGTTAACCACTCCTCAGATCTCTGCAGGGTAAATCCAGACAGCTAGCTAGACTATCTGTCAAATCTGAGTTTTCTGTTGCACGACTAAAACAACTTTTGAACGTAGACATGTTCCACCAAAACAAGTTCCTTCCTAAGGCTATTTTGTGGTGGCACCGTGGCTCTGTCAGGCGCTTAGCGCCACCCATGACGATTGTGATTGGCTAGCCAGACCCTCCTCCGCTGCGCTGTGGAGGAAGGTCTGGCAAAGTGAGACTATATACAGTACAATGTGCAGTGAAATTCTTCCGTTCCGACTCAATAAAATCATAACAACAATAAAATCCATAAACATTACACCTATAAGTGATTGTCGAACATCTTATCCCAAAACTGTGGCCACTAGAATGCTGCTATAAAAGCATTCAATCACCTGGGAAGACTTACAACATTTTGGAGCCTGGCTGCAGAGATTTGCTCTCATTCAGCAGCAAGAGCATTAGTGAGTTTGACCACTGATGTTGGACAATAAGGCCTGAATCACAGTGGTGGGTATGGGTTAAGGTCAGGGCTCTGTACAGGCCAGTCAAGTTTGTTCATACCAAACTGGGAAAGCCATTTCTTTATTGACCTGGCTTTGTGTAAGTGAACACTGACTACGTTTACATGCACATAATATTCTGGTTTTTGCCCTTATTCTGAAAAAAACAACCAAGCTGTTTAAATGGCTAATGAAAGTGAATATTCAACTAATATTTCCGTTTACATGTAACGTTAGCTGTGCAGAAAACGTTTTTTTCAAAGTTTACCAGCGGTGGTGGACTTGTTGGACAACAACTTCAACCTGCTTTTTGAAAAGGTCGGCGTAGCAATGTGTGCGCATATCCCTAAACCTGTTGATATCCAAGTCTTTGATAATGTTTAAAAATAGCTGTGTTTCTCCTTCTTATCGGGTCTGCAGCCTTGCAAACTGTTGGCTGGTTGGTTTGTGTAAAACAACCATAGCAACATACAGAGCTGACCATAAGCTGTAAACAGGCAAGATTGAGACACATATTCCGAATGCGCTGTATACATGTCCAAAGAATGCTTCTAAAACCCAAATAATACCAGAATACCCTACAAGTCTTAATCGGAAAATGCTATATTCGGAAAAAGGCCTTATTCAGAATATCCAACCGGATTATGCTGTTTACATGACCTGTATCAAATTCAGATTATTGTCGTATTCGGAATAATAGTGGAATATTTGTGTGCATGTAAACATACTCATTGTTATGTTGAAACCACAAATAATCATTGTCAAATTGTTGCCACAAAATCTGAAACATGTTATTGTCTACAATATAATTGTGGGCTGTAGCATTAAGATTCCCCATAACTGGAACTAAGTGGGAGGGAAAGCTAAAACTGTAAAAAAAAAAAAAACACAAACCACATTGTAATGTTTTGTTTTTATCATTAAAAAAGCCTATTACTGTAATCTGTGTGTTAAAGTGTTGTTAAACACATAAACTGGCACATTTACAGTGTTTGGACATCATTGCTGTACTCTATATACAGTAGATTAGCAAAGTTAAACCAGTGTCACACTTTGCTTTTTGACAGCATTTTTAAAATTTTCAACAATGTTTTTGAGCTAAGCACCCAAACTGTAAACCACTCAGAAGCTAACTACATGTGCAAAGACGATGCCAAAATTAAAAGAAACAATTCTTTTGATTTGTATTCTCTTTGTGAGACTTTTTGTAGAAAGTCAAAATGTTCATTAGAAAGTAGTGCATCAAATTTACAGTTAATTCAAAAGCCCTCTCCTCTCATTGAGTACATGTGACTAGAATGCATAAGAGCAACCTTCAGTTCTCCTCCTGGCCGTGCAAGTTGCACATCCAGTTTGCATGCATTAGTCAATGCAATGATGTGGATTTATGCATCACTTTGATGTATTTTGTTTGTACTGTAATCCACTGTCTCTTTCTGTGACTTTAGGGCTCCGGTTGCTTGAAATTATAAGTGGGAAAGAGAGGTTAATGACACAAAAATAAAAACTAGATAGATAGATAGACTTTATTACTATACAAACTGGAAAATTACTCTGTTACAGCAGCAAGTTAAAGGACATACTCACTCACACACATACAGAAAATACAAGAAATATACTAGAAATAATAAATAAAATCAAAAATAAGATAAAAAAAATAAGATTAAACTGCCAGAACAACTACTGAAAAAAATATACTAAGAGGAATGAAACCTACATACATAGTTTATATAAGAACATAAAATATGTATAATATTAAATATGAATAAACAGTGATGAAATGAAGAACACCTTATCATGTAGAAATCAAGGTCAGATCATTGGGTACACTGAAAGTAAGGTCAATAAAACCTGTATATGCAATCATAGAAGGCTTAAGGCGCTTAATGACAAATAATAATAGATATTGAACATGGGCAAGGTTAGTAGGTTAGTAAAACACTTTATGGTTGAAATAAGGTACAGCTATTATAAAAAGAAATGAAAAAGCCTTTTTGTTCAACAATGCACCATTTGTATGTTAGACTAGGCATATTACTTATTTCATAAGGGATTACATATTGTTTTGTCCATTGCATTGAACCCTCTATATCTCTATATTTGCATTTTAAGATGTGCCTATTGCACAAAACTTTAAATCAGGGTGTTGAAAATGAGGTTTTTAGTCCAACATTTACAACCAACAATTAGATTATGACTTACAATATGTCAGCTCATAAGGAAAAATCCTGCTTAACTGTCCCCAAGTGTTTATCGCTGTTAATCATTTTAAGAGTGAAAAACGTCTCCATTTTGTTTGTATCAAATAGCTCCTTTTGAATGTCCCAAAACTGTTTAATAACCCAGCAATTATGCAACCTCATGAATCTTAAACTGTCAGTCTCCCAGTGCACTATGAAGAAAATTATTACTGCGCACTTTCTTAGATTAGCAGTTAATGAGCTTGACTCTTTCTAAAGTTCGGAGTGTCGCAAAAATATGACCCAAATTTCATCCTGGACCATGAATAGTGAAACTGTATCAACTGTAACTGTATGCATATCAACTTTTTAATATACTATAAATATTCATTAGAATGTTCTTATTCTGCACCAGCCAGTTCAGGGCACAGATTTTGTTCCTGAGCAATAGAGAGCATCTTACAAAGCGGGGAAATGGATTTAAAACAAGGGACACGCCTGCCACTGAACTTTGATGAAACTTCTCGGCTGAGGAGCATTACTTTATTTTTCCTAAGGGGCCATACTCTAAGTGCATACTGAAATACTGTTCAGTCAGCAGTTAAGTGCGGACCCATGTGACTATTCAGCTGCAATGTGCAAATTACTTAAAGTCTCAGTCTTTACTTGCAGTAGTTTGTCACTCCTCTATCGGCTACTTTACCATGGGAATATTTATATTGTATATCAGGGGATTTAACCATTACATTTGCCTAATTGTAACTAAGTGGTTTTAGTTGCCTAAACCTAATCATATACTTTGACCATGATTTAGTCAGCGCAAGAAATTATTTCATTCATATAGAAAATTACTTAAAGTTGACAGTAAACATTTTGTGTCCAGCATGTATGTTTCAAAGTATCTGGCAGGTCAGTATGAACACATCTTGCAAAAGGTGTTGGCTATTATCATTTTTGGGATATGTTCAACATAAAAGGTTTGGTTTGACATTGTTGAATAAAATTGAATCCAGAGTTTGGCAGACCAATCGATCGGAAGTCCAATATAGGAATTAAAAGAATTCAACTTTGTGAGCTTGAATTTCTGAAATAACCAGGATATTGTCTTGGATAATGTAAATCATATTTTACAAATCTTTACAGTTCATTCTTCACTGACTTTGGTTTCACATCACAGGAAGGCAAATAATAAACACCCGTTCTATTTATTCTACATGTTAATTCTTACCATTAATTGTGACAGCAGCACAATCATTTCAAAATAGTAGATCAATAAAGAAAGAAATACAGCTAAGTAAAATAAAATGTGTTTTAAATATAATTAAAACAGGTACATGTTCAGGTCCAGGTTGCTAGCAATAGGGAGACCCAAATCTCAGACATGCCAGAGATTCAGCTGGAATGCAGTTTACAAAGTTCAAGAGGTCACATTAACAGGCTTATAATTGGTGACAGTCACAGTCAGAGTAGGTAAACAAATTAAAAGAACAGCAGGCTGTCAGAGTGAGTAACAGGGTGCAGGTAGGAAACTGCCAGGATTGGCTCAGACACTACCGCAACAATCCAACAAATGAGATGATCTGACAAAAAGCTGGCTGAAAACGGGCCTCTATATACAAACACTGGGGCTAGTTGTGAATGAGCAAATACATTTGAGTTATAAAACTAAACAATCTGCCACTAATGAGTTTAGAGTTGGGAAGAAAGTTATCAGAACTAGATATGGTAGATATGACAGGTATTTATGATGTACATACATTTAAATTTAATTATTTGAAGTTCTATCGCAGAAACAGTTCAACCTGATCAGCCAGACAGAAGATGAGAATAATTTGACCGTATGTTCAATAGGGTATTACATCTGCATGCCAGCCAAGTATCCTTAGGAATTACATCTATTTTGGATAATTCTGCATCTTGAAATGTATGTCCAGTGCCAATGCAGGAGGAGGAAAGTAAGGGTGTGGAGGTTAGGGTGGTGGATAGACATCGCCTAGCATGCCAGATCGAAATGCAGGAGACAGGAGTCCTTGTGTTTTCACAGACCTGCAATTGACGCCCACTGTAACCACAGTCTTACCTTACATTACTCAGGTTAAGTTGCCTATTGTACCATAACTGCTATCCTTCCCTAACCTTAGCCATAATATAGTTCTTAAAGCCAGATTACTGCTAGCACTGTACCATCAGGAGGGTCCCTTTGAGTTTGCTTTGGAAAATGCATCCTATGCATTACAGTTTGACTTCAGGAAGAAAACAAGAAATTAAGTATTCACTGCAAATAAATAAGAGCAGACTGAATCACACTTTATGGATTCACATAGAGTTGCACAAAACATAATGAGATCAAAATTATCGGAATCTGATGAAAATGTAATAATACAAATACAATTTGATTCAGTTTTTTTTAAGCGACACAGACCAGAGGTTGATACAAATTTTAATTAATGATCCTACATAAAATATTGATCTTGAGGGATCAGGCCTGGTGACATGCATATGATTCCTTTCAATATGGATGAGTCTAAACAAACACTGTTGATGGAAAACATGTAGACAGACAGGAGTCAATAAGGCCCCTTAATTAGACAAGAGCAGGCCAAACAGAACTAGATTACCATCTAATTATTGAGCTGAAAGTAAGACATCAATACACATGATCATTTCTGATGCTACAATGTTTTTACTGAGACATTATGCAAGACATGGGAATGTTTATCTAGTTTGAAAGTAATGTTAATTTGCAACAAATGTGGGGCTTTTTACAGTTCAATATGCATATGAAAGTCAATGCAACTCCATAAAAGGGGGCACCCTCCAATATCAATCCTAAATAAGTTGTGTAGTCTTCACATATTCATATGTTTTGGTGCTTCTGTCCTTCATGCTAAGTATTGTTTATCCAAAAATCAAAATATGCATTTCTTTCTCGAAGGAAGGAGCATCTTTCAGGGAGAAATTATCTCCAGAAGCATGCTACTGAAAACATGAAAGCCTTCTATTGCTTTTGGTTGAAGTTTCCCTGATTATTTAATTGTGTCTTGGTTGAGTGTTTTAGTGTTAGAGCCATACTGCATTCACTGCTTGCTGTCAATCGTGCAGAGAGAAACAGAAATCTAAGCCAAGAAATAATCCTTAAAATACATCTTGCTTTTAAAACTCAACCATGTCCTCATAATAAGGCCATTTCTGTCGACCAGCACAGCAGTTAACTTAGTTGTGGCTTGTACTTTACAAGTAAAGGAACATTATTTCTGTAATTATACATCGACTGCCATTGTTTTGAAATCAAGACCCCAAATAGGTCCCACAAGGATTAATATTAGTCCTCTATAATTATTCTATACATGTAAAGTCGATGTTATTTATATAGCCCACAATCACAATCAGAAATGTACCTCAAAGAGGTTTATTTGGTTTGGTACAACCATTCATGTTCTCGTGAGGATTAATTGCAATAACTCTGGTGATCCCCTGAATTTTAACCTTGCGCCACAATGCAGTATATTTATTTTATCCAATACTTTTTTTTTCTGGTGAATATATCATTAACAAATAGAATGAACTGGCAGATTTGTACATATAAGATTTGTTATTAAGTTTTACTTTTGGTGTGCCTAATGCTAATGGAGCGACACTGACTTGAAGCTTGATTACCCACTGTACATATCACAATGTGTTTGTTGCTGCGTCGGGTAATTTGTTCTGAAAAACAAAGCAAAATTAATTTTGCTGATGAATGTTTTTGTTACAGTTAGATTGAGCGAGCAGAGCTGCATTGTGCATAGAAGATTCAGAATTAATTACATTTATATAAGTTTACCCCATGCAAACGCTTGAACCTGGCATGGAGATGGAGTTTAACAAAGGGAGGGGATTTGGAATTCTTTCTTTTTTAAACTTTCAAATCCTTGCTCTAAAGTTATATACTGCAGCTTTAGGGGAACAGAGGGAAACAATGTGCTAAGGTCTGTTGTCTTATACCACTTTGTACACCAGAAAGCAAACACAAAGTAATTGGTTCCATTTGAAGTTGAACACAGAGGAATGTGGGTAGCAAGTCTCTCTCTGGCTGTTAGCACAACAGATGTCAGGTTGGATGTGGCTAAATATACTCTTTTGGGGTTTGTTATTTTCTCAGATATTGATTCCTTCACATGTGCCCTGTGACTGAAGAGTTTCTTTTTATTTTCACTTTGAGGGCCCTATCACAAGTCTTGTATTTGGTAACATCAGAACTGAATTAATTTGTTTTTCAATCAACAGTAATCAGTAAAGACAGTTGACATTTTTCTGGAGTCTCATAGACTTCAAGCGCTCATGTACTACTCAGAAACTTAAACAATTAAGTCATCCTAATTCCACTGTAATCACTATTTATGGATGTACAGGCTGCAACAGGCAATTGTTGGCACCAGCTGCTTCTTTAGACACCTGTCAGATCTGTTTCAACCTCCGATCTGTGTTCATTTGAAGGCCTTAATACCAGCTGAGACAGATCTCAAGAAGCTTGTTTGTGCCACACCCACTGCATCTCATTGCAACTGATGATGCACATTTATCATTGTTATAAAACCCTCTTCTCCTCTCTTTTTAACACTTTTGCTGGTTTGGAAACAAAAAAAGGTGGCAGGGATAAGGGTTTTGTTTATACCGTGCTAATAAGCGAAAACGAATGATTTCTCTCTGAAAACTGAGGCAACACTGAGTCAGGTTTGTTAGAAAATTAATTTGAGACCAGTTTTTCATGTTTTTTTCTTTAACTCAGAATCTTATCAGTGGGGTGTTTTGTTCAGTTTATAGCCATTTTAAAGTCTGCATTGAGATCAAGTAATTCCTGTTTTCCACTCCTTGTGTGGCAGACAATAACACGCAGGCCTGCTTGGTTCTTACGGCGGATAATTGTAAAGATTTACAAATAATATCTTTGTAGCATTTACTTTCTAACTGGCACAATTTGGGACCAATTATCCAGCTAATTTAAATAGCTCACGTTACTGTATTGTGTGAGCAGTTAACTTCATTTAATATTGTATGGGGTGTTTTCTTTTTCTGGGGTGCAAATGTTCCATCAAAACAAGTTCCTTCTCCGAGACTATTTTGCAGAGCTACCATGGCTGTATCCTGAACTTAGCGCTGCCCGCAACGATTATGATTGGTTTAAAGAAATGCAAACAACCCAGAGCGGTTTTTTTTTCCTTCTCCTATCGTAGAATGTATCTGTGGTGAAAACAGACCTCACTTCACAGTGCTGTGGAGATAGGTCTGGCCATGCGAGACTAGCTAAATAGTAACACTAATGCAAACAAATATGAAACCCATTATCAAACTGGATACTTCCTGGTTGCCACCGATCATGTCAAAGGGCATTTGTAATGCTAAAAAGTGGAATGTTTATTAGGTTGACACAATCACCTCAGACTCTGGCTCCTCATCCCTTATGATATCTGTTGAGTTCTTCCCAATTAATTATGAATGACATAGACCCCATTTACAGTTGGTAATAACATGCCGTCTGTATCTGGATACATTATCTGGGCAATGACCCCTGATCAAAAGACCTTTGCTTTACACATGGTATACATGAATGTTCTGCTATCATGTTTTCTAGATTCTGTGTTGTGATCAGATTCAGTATGCAGAGTTAATAGGCGGGGCTGGCATAGTTCAGCATCTCCACTGCCAATTCAGCCATTGTGGGGGATTGTCTTTGTCTGTACGTATTTTCAGAAGAAGTTATTTACTACAGGCTTGGGTTTCTGCTCACTTTTTGACGCAACTCTCCTTGTGGTGGTAGTTGAAGACGAAATGGTTGTTAATATATGTAATCATAGACTGGTAAGCAAGAAAGCGCCTTATTTACATAGCAACCAATTTAGCGAAGACCTTTATAGGAGAAAGGAAAAAGATTTAGAGAAAACAATGTATAAAACAAAGAGAGTAGAGTCGAGGAGCAACAAGAGCAACTGGCTTTCCAACCTGATTTTTTAAAACTAAATTAGAAACAAACAGTGGACATGTAAGAACCGTTCACTGCAGACTGGAGTAAAGGCTAGCCTTGCATTAATCACAGAAACGTCATGTCTTCCTCTGGAGACTCTCACAGCCCATTGGCACACATTTCACTAGCTGAACTCTGACCCACGCTGAAGTCGAGTGCCAAGGCGAGGAAAGGCCATGAGGACAAAGACACAGGGAAAATCAGACCTCTTCCACTAATTGCGCTACCTTCACCAGTGCCCACCCACGGCACAGTGGGTTCCCTCCTGTGCCGCTCTTGACTGATGTGCTGAGAATTAGATTCTGTCACTTAAAGACTCACCAGGGCGACACCCTGCAAACGTTTTACCGGGCCATGACAGAGGGCCGCCCCGGTGGTATTTGGAGAACGAAAATGAGGTCACTTTCAGTTTCTACCTGCTATGCATGACTGCTGCTTCAGTGGACACTGACAAATGCTGAAGACTGTGGAGCACAGAAATAGTATTGTCTATTTTACTACAGAAGAAAAAAAGAATATAATAATGGCATGTATAACAAAACTACTAGCTTTAAACTAGCTACTGGTTCAAAACAAAGACATATTACAATTTCACTTGGAAGGATTAATTTAAAATGAATGGCAGAAGCCAATGTTTTAGTTCAAAAACTCAAACCTTTCATAAATAAAGGTAGGAATAATGTAAAGTTTTTCTCACATTGGAAAGTCTTTGGATAACATTGTGCCTTTAAGCCAGATTTAACTAAAGCATGAGTTGGGAGAACATATTGGACAGTGGCGGGCATTGTTGTGAAGAAACAAATGGTCTGCTGCACACCGGGAGACAGAGGATTGGGTGCTCATTGGACTGCAAAAGTCATGTGGACAGAAAGAGGATGAATAACTTGTTTAAATATGAACTGGTATTGGAAGCTTTTCTGATTACTTTTGAAAAAAAAAAAAAAAACTGTTTACATTTCCACGACCAGGACCTCCTGCTATAGTGCCATAAATGGCTTGTCTCTCAGAAGCAAAGGCAGGTATAGCAGAATGACCAAGTAGTTCTAGTTGGTAATCCAAATTTAACCTTAACTATGGAGGTACTGTAGTAGATCAGAAAACAGTAATACTAGAGTTTTAAGGCAATTACATTTGTTCTATTTTGTCATTTTGTTTGAAGGACAGCAACTTACAGTCTGTCTCTTTTTATCAAATGTCCTCGTTGCTAGGTTTTTCTGTCAGTGTGCTCTGATAAAGTGTGACCAAGGACTTTCTTTGAGTGACATAATATTTTATTATTATCATTTTTCAAATTTACTTCAAACTGTTAAAAAAAGAAAGAAATTAAAAATAAGGACTACTTGTGCTCAAGTGAGTCAATTTCCGGTGGCACCAGTTGGTCATAGCATTCTGCAAATTACATACTTGTTGAAACGGTATGTATACTCTATTGCATTGCTTAACATGATCTGTACAGTGAAGGCATATAAAACATATATAAAACATAATTTGCAGCAAAAGTAATAACATAATGGGAAACAATCAAATGAATGCATCTTACCAAATTAATGTAGAGAAGACATATGATTTACTTCTTCAATGGCAAAAAAAACTACTGCAGGCATAAAGCCTAGTCTATTAGATTAGTTTTGACTCTAAGGAAATGTACCTAAAGGCATTTCTTCATGCTTAACTGCATGAACATATGTACCACTTGGTGGTCATTTACAGTAAAAGGCAACCTATCAGTTGGGTATTTTAAACTAGATGTGTTTAGAATTGAAGGCTATTTTTAATGCTTTTTTGAAACTGACTCTTCTCTCTGATACAGTATTGGCTGTACCATACCGTAACGTACTTAATGCACATATTTTTATTCTGATTAGGAATTAAACACTCTTACTGTAACAATCACACTACATGTATTTATTTATAATCAGTCACCATACTTCGTGTCTTCTGTCCTATTAAATATATAACAAGGGTTAACTTTTCTGCATAAATTATACTCAGTAGAACAATTCCATCCAACATGAAAAGGTAAGACTATATTCTCAAAGTCCTTGCAAAACATGGAGCTTAGATGGATTTGTGAAGAATGCTATCTACATATTTTCACTGCATAGTATGTTTTGATATGTTAATATAGGTTTATGCATTAACACGTCTGTATTTCCAATCACTGAGAACAAGACAAGGATCCTTGATGTAGAATTACACAATAATATATTTTGTGTGCAGAGGAAAAGAGCAGGGCTACAGTATATCTGCTCTATATGCTGTACAGGCCTTAGGAGATCACAGTGCTTAGTAAGCATTAATATTCCTATTTCTGCACCAGTGCTTAAACCTACAGTGCAGCTTAAATGCTATAATGTCATCAAAATGGTGTATGATGAGAAACCTATCCCTTAAAACCAATGATGGTGCAGTGTGCAACAACAATAATTACATCTTGTACCATTTCCAATTAGCAGCAATGTGTAAAATCATATGTCTTCTTTTTACTGAAAAACTGAATTATATAACACCATCTGGAGAGAAATCTTATTTAAAGAAATAGTTTATGGCAATACATACTAGTTAGCTTTCTTTCTGAGTATAAAAGTGGGGACACCCTGCGGAGACGGTCGGCTGACGCTCGCCGTCACCCTAGTTTTTGTGCCCCACACAGTCGCCACTAGTCAACCCACGTCAGCCGGCTGATTCGACATGTTGAATTAGAGTCTCAGCTGTCGGTGAGAGGAATCAATCGGATTGTCTGATCAGCTTAAGCAAATCAGTGCACAAGAAGAAAACTGAAGTGAGGAAAGCAAGCAAAGTTTAGACTAAAGTTAAAAGGGCATACACAGAAGGCTCTTCTCATTTTTCATGTTCACCTCATCTGATCAGATCAATACACATAGAGCTGTCAAAACTAGCAAAAAAATTATGTTTGAATAAGATGGGCAACACGTAGATACATAGCTACTTGTATAGGTATATGTATTTCAACATAAACATGTCTTTTAAAAGATGTACCTACACATTACAAAATAAACCAAACACAGTACAATATCATAAAACTTAATTTAAAGATCGTAGACCTCTCTGCCCTTCTCTTTCTCTCCATTGTGGTTGTTGCTAGACTGAGAACTAAGAACACTAGCAAGCAAGCTAGCTAACTAGCCAGCAGGCCGGCTACTTCATGAGTAAAACTATACAACCTAATGTTTCATGTACCAACCCGTTCTCACTCCCAACTAATCACATACTGACGCTTGGTCAGTGGCTCTCAGCATCAGATAGTGATGCAAAAATCACACTTAAGCGTCTGAACGGGACGCACCAGGCAGAGCAGTAGCTCGACCCCGGCCCTGTAAGATGATGTAGTGTTAAAAGCGACATAGTATGAGTAGTATGAAATACCGAAAATCTGCGTAAAAAGGTAGGTTGAGGTGGTGGATGGGTCAAACAACACAGGACTTTCACCCAGGAGACTGGGGTTTGTGTCCCGTGTGTCACTGAAACATACATTTTGTAACCCTGTCCACGATCTTTTCCTAAACTGTCTTGTTCTTGTGCCGCATGTCAGTTAAACATACATCCCAACCCAAAAAGTGACTCCAAGAGTCCCAACCAAGTGCATCTAAATATGACACTAAAGGAGACTTTTTGCATCAGTAACAAAGGCACCTGACCAAGCGTTCAGAATACTGTGCATAGTCACTGTGTCCAATTGTTGTTCACAAGAAAATAGTTACAATACACAACTCCTCCTAAAACCTTAAATTGTTGTTTTTGCATTACTGGTTTAGTATGGATAAAACAAGCAAGATATAAGCTGTTAATTTTTGTGCTTGAGAGATGTCCGTAGCCGTAAGTTTCTTAACTTTGGACAGAGCTTGGTTAGCTCTGTTTATGTAAGTTATCCATTTCCTGACTCCGGCATCAGACTGAACACCCAAGATGGTTAATTGTGTAGCAGCAGGTGACAACAAATGATTGGATGGTTAAATACCAATAAGAAACATATTTTCACTGGCAACAGGGAGTGAGTGGGCATTTAAACAAGTTAAGGGACAGGTTCTAGGTCGTGCAGTGGTGGTGGTACAGGGAGGGCCAGTGATATGATGGGATAATGGCTATGTATCAGAGGAAAGGGATGAATTAGCTATTGTGCCCTACCCTCCCAAAGGGTCAAGAGAGCCTAGCGATGGCAGAAATGAGGTTGGTGCCCCTGTGTCTTTCTGGTTGAAATGAAGATTGTACTGCCTTTAAGACCTTTCTTTCCCAAAGTAATAAAACTTGTTTAATCTAACTTAAACAATAAAGGCATTGTTTTAACTGCTCTTTAATGTTTTATGTAAAGCACTTTAAATTGCCCTGTTGCTGAAATGTGCCATAAAAATAAAGCTGCCTTGCTTTGCCTTGCCTTGCCTTGTTAGGGCAGTGTGTCCATGTTGCAATAATGCATTGGCCCTTGACTGATTCTCAGCACATTTCTTCCAAATATAGGACTAAAGGCCAATCATCCATTGTAATGAATGGATTTCACCACCACATTTCATTTTTAAATGCATTTGTGGTTGTGCCTAAAATATTTCCCAATTACATACATATTCTTTGCAGGTTTTGTTTTTGTAACAGGAAAAGTGAATAAATTACGCATACCCAAAAGGTCAGAATGCATACTAACAACAAGACCTGGATAAATTATGTATAGGCATTAAATCTATGGAAACATGTTTTTTTTCCCTTTTGAGATACATTGTGTTCACACTGGAAAATTGACCAGATTTACTTAGTGCTTTATTGTCCCAAAATGCAATGCAGAAAATAAAAAGAGAGAAGTATTTCACAAAGTTAAAGTTAAAGAATAAGTCAAGAATATGAGTATTAATTTAATACTATATACATTAATATGATTAATTAATGTACTTCTTGAGAAGTTTGATGGGCAATGGTATCCCAAAGTTAAAATGTGTTTGATGTCCGTCAGCAGGCATATAGCATTACTTATCTTATTACAAAATAGTAAAGAACACTGATTTATTGTTTTCTTACTGCAAAACAGTATACTAAATGACAAAATGCTATAAAGGACAAACTAAAGATAGATCGTATAGTAATTAGATTGCAGCAGAAAATCCAGCATTATTTAACCAAGAAAGCATGTTAAGTGGCTGAAAAAATTATCCAAATTTGAGGGAACCTCAACTTCAGAAACGTTGACAACTTTTAACCACTAAATAAACACCACATGTATCATCTACCGAATTCTTTGGGGAGTAAGAAGTACAACTGAGAATGTGTGTTATAAACAAATATTTATAAATAACATTTAATTAAGACTGTGACAAGATTAAGATTAATGTTGGGCCTGAGATTCCAAACCATTTCCAACCTGGTGGCTTGTTTTCTCCACCGTGCACAGGCCATAAATCTGAAACAACATGGAAATATCAGCTCGGCTACGTGAGGAAAGTATAAGCTCCTGGCCATCAAACTCAGTGAGAAGTATTCACTGTTCAGACCATTCTCATATTCTTCTGGCCGCTCCAAGCTAATGAAAACTCAGAGGATACGGGGAGAAGCCCCCGTGAGCATAAACACATTGCATAATAGGCACTTTCTTCTAAATGTTAATAGCCCCAGAAAAGGTCTTACCATTTCAGAGATTTGACGCATGCAAGCAAGGGGTAAAATTCTGAAAAAGGAAAACAACATTTAATATACATAGTGATATAACAGACTTAGCCAACAAGATGTATATGGTTATATTTTTATTCTATGTGGACTCTGAGGGGTGGGGGCTTGTTGAAGGATGCTGTCCTTTAAAATGGCTCTACCGGTATGGTGTACCACCTTGTATTCTCAAAAGATATATTCTACAGGCATGCAAAGTATGCATATGGAAATGAAGATTTAGCATTTAATGCAGCCTTTAGAGCAATACTTTGTATTAACAACATGTCAATCTAGATCTCAGTCAATGTTGATGACATGCATTGAAACTGCACCTAATTTAAAGCAATTAAAGAAACAGCCATGTGCTCCAGTTTCCTCCTAACAAACTTCCTTCCTGGCAATGGACAATCAACACCTCAGCAATACTAAGACTAAGACTTGCAATTCTGCCATGCAGTGCCGAGGTGGAATCTATTCCTATCTACTGTATACATGGAGGTCATTAGGCCTACAGCAGGCCGCTCTGCATGTGTTCTTGTTTGATGCTTTATATTTCTCACAATAGCAGGTATTTAGTATGTGGTGAGACAGGTGGACATTGGAAACTAAAAGTGAAAATAACACCAGACACTAGCTTAATGTAAAGAGAGCACAGAAAGAACATGTGCCTTTATGGTGTGATGTCATGTCAGATTAGACATCTGAATCTGATTATTTTTTAAGGTGAAGGAAAAACACATTTGAATCACACATCAGACATGTTCCTCTTCTTACTGTACAGTATATGTCTAGCATAAAGTTATCCTGTAGGGTTTTCTTCTGAACTAACACATTTATTTTTCAAATCAATATTTCTCACCAAAGGACATTGGGTGTATCCTTGAGGCCTAACAAGCACTTTTAACCCATTTCCTTTCTCATTCGGCATTTACACACTTATATTTTGAACATGAATCGAACCACCAACCTACCAATTGGTCTCCCTCCTGAGTCACAGCCGCCCACAGAAGTATGTACAGTATCTCTTTACCCATGTGATTGTGCCTGTACATGAGCATTCTTGTACACATGTAAACAAACAACTCATATCACTCCATAGTGCCACTAGTGGTCAAAAATTCCACAGTGCCTTGATGTTGATGACAGCCAGACTTTAGGGGTTTGCAGGTCGCATCTGCATTATGTAGGAAAATGGCTCCCATGTCATCTTTTTCTTCTTTTAGCACATAATGCAAATGGTCTACACAGATGGGTGAAAGAACTTTCTTTTTGAATGAATTATGACACTTTCTTTAACTTTGATGTCCTTCACTGTCTGAAATTCAGATATCTGTCAAAACTGAAGGACCAAAAATAATTAATGGTGGACTGCACATTTAGATTTCACCATCTCAGTTGACGTGCAAGAGTGATGAAACAACTTTAGAATGTAGTTGCAACATCTTTGACATCACTTTCTGTAAAATTAACAAGGAGGACCTTGTTTAATTCTAAATTCATGGTTCATTAGTGGGGAACTGCCTGTCTCTCTGGTGTATTGCCTCCTGTCCTCAGTGTCTTGGTTGAATGGTAGAGACTCTCTACTATCTTCAACTACCAGGCATGCACTGTGTGCCCTGGCTCTTTGTCAAATCCATACAGAATGCCTCTTGGTTTAAGTAATGAGAGGGGTTATTGAATATTCAAGCACCTAATTAAATTTACATTGGGGGGTACGCAGCGACTTGGTGGCACTTGTGCTCAAGTAGTGCTATGTATTTGAGTGCTTGTGGTCGATAAAATAGACGACTCTGCTTTCCAAAATGAACATGACATTCAGGATTATGAGGGGCTACAAAGAAAGGGATTGGGAGGATTTAGAGTGATTGTTACAGCTGCGGTTATCTGAAAAAAGAATTAATTCAGACAACAGACTTCCTTCAGAAAATCCAACTATATATTAAGGGGCACTATTAGTGTTGCTATAGTTACTACACATCAAAATAAAGTATTGTAGCTAATAAAGCTCTGGTTAAATGACAACTCAGTGCAGCAAAAACAACTGATGGTAGTGGTTTATTAAATATGGCAATGCATTGCTCAAAAGACACATGAACACATATATGAGACACTCAGGAAGCCCAGCACAGGAGTACATAACACAACATTTCATTTAATGGCTAACTAAGTGCATGGACCAGTGGTCCAGAGTGTTCCAAAAGGAAAGCAATGGTTTAACTGTTTAAAGATGTTCAATTTTATTCCCATTCTGTCAAAAGACAATCTACTAATATTAGAAAGCATAATCCACAAGTTTGTCAGAGGCAATGGAGCATCAGAACTGTCGACTCGGTTAAAATACGAACATCCTATGTGTTTCACAAACCCAACGCCCCTGTGGCTGCAGCCCAAACCCAAAGCACTTTCCTGTAAATGAGCCTGTTAATTGAAAGGTTAGGAGTAGCTGGATACACTCAGAGGCAGAGAATTTACAGTATACGAGGCACTCAGGTTCTACAAGGAATTTGCTATATGGACATGAAAGTGGTGGACTAAAAATAGCTGCAATTCGACTGATCTATCAAAGATGCACGTGCTGTTTGCTCACGGCGAAGTCTTGAGGAGAACATTAGATCTGATGTACAGCATTAGATCTGCTTTTTTGCAATAAAAGCTATGCAATGTTTACATGTCTGCCTAAAGTAAGACTCTAACCCTCATTTAAACCTCATGTTAACTCTACTGCATATTTCTCTCTCTTTGCACACTAATATGAGTGCTGGGGTAAGCACTATCCTGCTGGATGTGCTCCTGGGATGGAGATTTCTGCCTATTAAGACATGTCCAACAAAATACGGAGATAGGCAAATTCTAACCTTGACTTAAGGGGAATAACGTTCAATTTTCTTGCACTACAGATATTTTCAAATGCAGGTGCACTGCATCTGTAATATGTAACAATCCCTGTTGACTCCTGCTGTCAGAAAAGGAAGGGAAACTGTGTCTAAATCTGCGAGGTCACAGATCTATAGAGTGAATATAAAAAGAAATAGAAAAACTAACAACACTTTAAACATTTTGGCCATGCGCCTAAAAATGCATAATTCAATAAGCTGTTACGAGTCTACTGATATTAGTCCATACTTAGCAGTAGCTGCTCACACACAATAGCAGTGAGATAAATTCCCTAAAGGCTTGAATTAAACTACCCAGCGATTCTTTTCAATAATAAGTGAGAGCTGAATATATCCACTGTCATATCCAAGTCTAATACTGAACACTGAAGTCGATAATATCTGAGAGCTGAGGAATCTGTTAGTGCTACATTCAAATATGTTGCCTCTGGACACACTTTGTTACACCCTATGTTTTGCTATACATTAAGTGTAATTTATGCAGTACGTGAGAAGCAGTGTAACGTGTACAAATGCCTTCCAGTGCAATAATTGTGATACAGTTTGGAGCTCACTGCTATTAAAGTTATATCATATAGCCTATACATATTTGATCGAGAGGCAGCGAGAAGAGTGGAATAACTGGATGATCATGCAAGATCGGTAAATGTATTCATGTTCGGAAGTTTCTATTGTCCACATTATGGCACAGTTAGATGAAAAATACATAGATTTTCCTTTGAGAGCATAGAATTTCCTTTGAGAGGTAACCCCTTTTTTGATTTATTGTTAGAGCTGCACTCAGCGATAAGTTTAGACAAAGCAATTTATATTTTTTTAGGTCTACAATTTGATGACTCATTATTTTGTTCCTTGCGTTTTGGAACGTCGAATTGCTATGGTACACAAACACAATCACTTTACAGGCGTACATGAAGCCTTGAGATTTGGTTGAATTGTAAAGAAAATCACTAAAAAATATTACAAGTATATGAAAACTTGATTTACATTTTCAAATTTTTCCTCAAGGTATAGTTCCCCTTTTAACTGTGCCCAGCAGTTCATTCATCTTGAATGATTATTCATCTGACATTTTCAAAAGCATATGCTCGAAACATTCCAAAAAAAAGGTGTATTCCCCAAATGCTCATCAGAGAAAATCAAACACAGTGTGACTTTCTCGAAGGCAGATTATAATGAGCGGAGCCCTGAATAAAGGAGTCTTTGCTATTTTCTCCTCAGATCCCAGTGGTTTATCTCTCTTCAAAACAATAAAAAATATGTGTCATATTCAATAGAGCAGTCACCCACACAGTCCAAAGACCAGAGACAGGAAGGTTGAACTGTGTATAAAAAAATGTCCCCAGTGTTCACTAGCCTGAAATATACTACGGTACACTTACGGTACATAAAAGAAATAGCAGCATTGAAAATCAGTTAAGAATGAACGTTTGTGAAATCACAAACCCAAAATATGGACTATGAAAGCACAACAAGGTAAATTGTACTTTTTAACAGTTTCTTTTTGGTTATTTTAAAGCTATATTGTGCACCTATTTTACATTAATGAACGTCCGTTACATTCAAGCCATTGTCAAATGAGTCGATACAAAGCTAATTAAGCCTATCAGCTCCACAAAACTCTCTCTGTATTTCTCTGTATGGCTATGTTTACAAAATTGTGTTGTCTGGCGACATTCGCGTGCAGCAGCTCGAGTGATGCGTTTTACGCCACGGCTGAGAAAGGGCAACAGCAACGTTCAACTTTGGAGACGAAGCGGACATACAAAATACAAGATAATTACCTCTTTTGAAGAGTCCATCATGTTGTTTTTTTAATCTCCGTGTCCTCCTTGAGCTGACGGGATCATCGCTGCGTGGGGAAGGGGTGGGGGTGGTGCGCGAACACCAAAGGCTTGGGTCATGTGGATGCACCGACAGTTTTGTTGTCATTACTTAGAATTCCTCATAGGGGGTGACAGAAACTAAGCACTATAGCTGTTCAAATTTAGGACTGGAGACCAGAAATACATATCTTTGCCACCTTAAATCAACACATTACTAGAGGAGAGGCAGTGCCAGAGAATACTTATGTTAAAGTAAAATGACTTAATATGATATCTTCGTTCATTTTAGACCACACCGTGATCCACTACAGTATATTAAAGTGGCCATATTATGCAATATTTTCAGGTTCATAATTGTATTTTGAGGTTGTACCAGAATATGTTTACATGGTTTAATTATCCAAAAACACCATGTTTTTGTTGTACTTCACATTGCTGCAGCTCATCTTTTCACCCTGTGTTCAGGTCTCTATTTTAGCTACAGAGTGAGACATCCTACTTCTGTACCATCTTTGTTGGGATTCACACATGCACAGTAGCTAGGTAAGGCTCACAATTGCTAGCTAGCTATTTCTCTAACTGCAATCAGTACAAGGCAGGATTAGCTTGGAGACTTCTTCTAAACAAGGGCGCACTTCCAACTTTGCATGGAATACCTGCAGAATAGGGACATGTAAGTAGTTCTTTTGTAGATTATGGTGAACTTGTGTGTGTTGTAGCAGTGTTTTGCCATTGAGAACAAGGGGGCTAACCACTAGCATGGTTCTAGCATGGTTTTCGTTTCGGCTAGTGACGTAGAAAACCCTGCAGATTTTGAACAGCTCACCTGGAGACTGAAGGCAGGTTACATTCAGAAACCCGTATCTCACTCAAAACAGCATGGATGTTTTTTTTCTTCGAAGTTTGTATGCGCGTGGAAGCACCAGAGACACAAAATAACACCCCAAATCCCAGAAAAAGTGATTTTTTTCATAATATGGGCATATGGTTTTTCTTCAATGAAGGAAACCGACCCTTATTTCTGATGTAGAAAAAGACAACATGTTTATTATCATTTAATGGAAACTCTTTTTCTAACCTTAACCAAAGTGCATTTGGAGCCCAAACCTAAGCACAGAAGGGACTCAGGATGCCAGCACCTGAGTGCACACACTACCAACCACCCAGACCACCTTCCCCTGCAACTCTGGTGCGGTACATAAATGTAGCACTACATTCTTCTTCTTCAAAAAAAAAATATGTTAATTAGCACAAGTGACAAGTTCAATTGTACCATATCTGTAGATTTCACAAATACTCAAGCCTAGAAATAATAATCGGACACACAACAGAAATCCCCCATACGTGTAATGGACTTTGTGCAAAGCTAAAGTGACAAGGAACTTAGGTTGTTTTTCTCCAGAATCCCTTGAACATAGGATAGAAGACAGTCAATGATGATAACTAAATAATGATTGTTGTGTTTATTATATTTCATATCACACACCATATGCACTCCTGTAACTTCCACCATCAAAAGAAAATAAATTTAAAAAAAGCGGGATATTGTGGTGAATGCAGTTATCGTCACAGCCCTATGTTTTATTCATATTTATCCATTTGTCCTCAGGATATATATATATATATATATATATATATATATATATATATATATATATACTGTTGAGTGCTAGGTAGGAGGTGGAAGTGAAAAAACACATGCCAGACGCTTGAGAGCATCCAAATTGAATGTAGATTATATTGTATTCATTAATTCTGACAGTAAACAGCATGGATAACATCCAATAATGCCTGAAGCATCATCCACAGATGAGAGGCAGGATAACATATCAGCTTGATTTCATATATGTGGTAATATCTATGAAATTAGAAACGTGTGTCATCTGACAAGCAAGGATTTTGTCCCCGATCCAATACTCATCCGTCTCCTTGGGGACATCAGGGAGGCTGCTGGTGGTCGAGATGGTGTTGGTGGTTGTAGGGAAAGTGGTGGGATATGTGACGGTCAGGAGGAATGAATCCATTATTATCCCCAACAGCTCTGCATGGCAGGTTATTAATCAGTTCAACATGCACCACTTGCTCATCAGATCAGCATGAGGCCGGAGTCTGTTTCAATCAGCGCTCTTACAGTGTTAGCATGATGGTTATGCAGGTTATGGCATTGATAGAAATGTGCTGGCATGGTGAGTGTCAGATCTGACATTGGAAAGGGATGTCAGCACACTTTTTACTTTTGTGTGCTTTTGCTCTAGGGTTGTTTTTTATGGTTTGTGCTGGTACACACAGCACAGGGGAATTGTTTCCTGATCTGACCCCATCAAACAACTTTGAGATAAACTAGAACGCCGACTGTGAGCCAGGCCTTATCGCTCAACAGCCCAACCCCCACTTGTGCCTTTGTGGCTGAATGGGAACACAATCCCTGCAGCCAGGTAGCAAAAGTTTGTGAAAAGCCTTCCCAGAAGAGTGGAGGCTGTTATATTAAGGCTAATGGTTTGGAAATGAGAGAGAATGTTGTACTTTCTGAGAATGTGGCTTTTTTGGAGGTGTGGAAAATGTTTCTATAGTGCACCTTGAGCAATCAAAACCCGGCCACGTCATGTTCACGTTTCTCTACTCAACTTGAATTGTAATTCAGTTCATTTCAATAAAAACACAGTACATACTTCATAGCCAAGATAGAAAAGCTGAATTTTGTTAGCATGAACTTTTGTAATCTATGAAAGCAAACATGCTAAAGGTATTTTTGATGCAAATGATCAAAAACCCTGGCACATTTAGAAATATTAGATGGTAGAGCTGGAGGCACTTCTAATTCTATTCAGATACTGTACCTTAATTTCCTTCCTAATAACTCTATCCTCATAAGCCATGAATAGTTCAATCTTTTCAAAGGGGGACCTTTTGCAAACTTAATAAAAGACACTATCCTAATGATAATTAATACACTCTTCATACCATAATTCTTTTTCTGTCTTTGGTCTTTGAAACTAGCCGTCGATAAAATATTCTAAAATTGGCCGCTTTTTGCATGGAATTAAGGCACATCATGTGGGCTACTTTTCTAATTTAAAAATAATAATAATAATAATAAACATCATGTTCATCATTTGTGATGTTAAGTTGTACATATGGAATTTTGATTTATATACACGTATTGCTTATTTGATTTAAAAGCTTAAAAAAAACATTTACACATTATCATCAAATTTACCCTGTTCATCCAGTCATTTAAAAAAAAAAAAATGTATCATAATATTTTAGGAGCCATGTGTAAAAACATGTATAAATAACCATAGTACTCAATAATTCATAATGTATTAAGAGGAAGAGAAAGAGTCTTTTTTTCTTAGAATTCACATCCTCAGTCTGCACTTTAGGAAGCTGGAGGGATTTCTGGGAAATCTCATGCGGGGAAGTCTTACTTAAACGATAAATATCTGTCAAGATGTTTTCTGTCACATGAGAGAGGAAGGGTTTGCCCTGGAGCACACTGGAACAGTGAGTGGGAAGCTGCTTTTGCCACAGCTCTTCATTCATACCCTATAGGACTCAAGTTGTGAGGAAAGGGATTAAGTGGTTTGGGCAACAGTTTCAAGCCAAAACAAATAACATATTCCACTCAAGCACACACTAATACACATCAAACTCATCTGATTTGCTTTGTAATATAGCACAGCAAGTGCTGTGATCAATTGATATGGACTTTCATATTTAATGAATCTTTTAGCTATGAATGTATTCACATGCAGTCAGAAACATATGGAAGCAATTCACTGATTCCACTGTCCCAGAGGTCAGTCTGAACTGACACCATGCTGCATATATGAAAGAAAGATGGTGACATGTAACAGAAAACAAATGGCATTCCTGAGAAGGGACAGACCGCAATCTGTGAGGAAAAGGGCACCGAGTTGTTTACTAGATGTGTGCTCTGCAGGTCATCCCCACACAGAGGATTTACTGTAGCATTTAGCAATAGATTAATACAGCGTTGTCCCTATATACAGTATGTCAGTCACATCAAATCTAATGCACTAAGTGGGGACAAGAAAAAAAACAACTTGATTTCGTAATGTAGCCAGAGTTAAAAAAAAAAAAAAATCCTTCCTAAGGCTATGAAATGTTCACAATTTTTATTATAACAAAATACAAGCCATAATTATTATTCTGTTATTTGAATTTGATAATAATTTGTCATTATTGTCATCTTCTGTGAACTCAGGTTTACATTTGAACACGTTAGATTGGCCTAGTAGAACCGTACTGTAGAGCAGTACCAGAATGTTTTTACTAGTAGCCCATGATGTGTGCAGCTATTCATGACATGTCACACATTCACACATACAGTATATACAAAGCCTGGAAGTGAGACCCCAAATTGTACTGGAACCAAGTCCCAGATAGCCATCCTCATGTTGACGGAGGCATCTGCATGCGGGAAGATAAAAGACAGAACTGAATCCCAAATTCTCCACAGAAGGATGAGCTCTAACGCCGGCTCTCGACTGCGTACGGATTGACACCGATGAGACTTTCTTCCAACAGAAATTTGAGCCCAGCTCTATAATCCCCTCCATCCAAAAGTTCAGGCCTTCGTCTGTTGGTTACAAAACTGCAGAGTCGTGCAGAGTTTGCACATGTCGTCACAGTGCTGCAATGCCGATGCCTTTTTGATAATCAGGAAGAAGATAGCAGATTCAAAGCATAATATCATAACGTGTTGCTCTTTGTCCACGAGACAAATTTTAACAGCCATTTGTCAAGTACAGCTTCAAATATTTAAAAACAGCTTACAGTGTGATGAGTTCAGAGTGAATTCAGGCAGTGGCTCTCCTTCTCATTCTCTATTCTTGCAAAATATAATATTTTTTTTGTTTTAATGACCAAATAGAGTCCTATTTTCTAAAACTAAGTGTCATTTTCGTACCGGTCAGATGAAGCTTTGCATAAAAGAAATCAGAATGATTACTTTTCAAATGCTTTCTCTTTCTTCTCTGTTTTCCCCCACCATTTTCAAATTGCACATTTGACTGTGGACTCTTTCCAAATTTTCTTTAACCTATTCTGATACCACTTTTGCCTCAGTTAACCAATTATCTTGTTGCTTCAAGGATTTAAAACTGTTCCTCCGTGGGTGCTGTCAGCTGGTATTACGGTGTCTGATTGACTTAACCCACTTCCAACCCTCCACCTGCGGTGTTCATTAGAGCCAGCCTGGATTGACACATCCTGGGGGTCCAGTCCCATGAGCTCCTTGGGATCTTCACATCTCTACCAAGACTCAATCGTGGGAAATCCTGTGCTACTTCATGAGGTCATTACCCAATCGCCAGAAACTCTTTATATACTGTCTCTTTAGCTGTTATTTGACTTTGTAACAACTATGTTTCATTCATTAATTTGGCAACTTTTTAAAATGAGCCCCTCCTGATTAACAGAACCATCTACAAAAATGTAATGCCTAAAAGCCCCAGAAAAAAAAGAAAGAAAACATAAACGTCAAGTTCACTCTAAGCTTGCCGATGTAGCTTCAGACACCATTTTCAGCCCTTTGCAGGACAACCGTCTCTTCAAATAAACATTAATAGGTTTTGTCCAAAAGAAGTTACAAATACTGGATCAGGTGCTAAGCTCTCTAATCCTTCTGCAACCTTATATTTTCAATTCAGTTCACTGAAGGTGAAGATATACAGTAGATGAAAAGAAAACCTGTTAAAGAACAATTTTTCAAGCCTTGATATAATTGAGACACCACTTACATTAGAATTATTGATCTGAGCGATTGAATAGACCAGTTAGAGTAACTGGGCCAGTGACAAGGACACATTCCCCAGCTTTGGAGCACTAGGCTAAGACAGAAGCACATCCTTTTTTTAAATTCTAACATAATCTGCTTGGTTCCTGAATTTTAAAAGTTTAAAAATGTGGATATATCCTCCGACAAAGTGACTAAAAACAAAGAATCAAATGATTCACTGTGATATTTTGAAAGATGTTAGGGAAATTCCTCAGCTGTCAGAGTAATGAGTTTTCCCTGAAATGGATATGTTGCACTTTGGATATTAACTGTACAATTACAAACTAGCAGCCAGTGAGTGCCTTTCTGAGAATATATAACGCAGAATGCAGGAGAGTTATGTGAAATTCTATTCTGAGCCTTTCTGCCATATACTGCACAGTCATTCACGTTTCTGCAGGCCAGGGTGACAGCCATTATAGATGCTAGAACCAATTACTGCTTCCACACCATGCAATATTTATGAAACACTTAGCCAACGGTCTGGAGGTTAATATTTCATTCACAGATAAGACAGAAACTTACACCCAGAATAGAACTTCAAAGAGAATTGCTTAAAGTACCTCATACTGTGAGCAGCATATCCCGGGTTGTTTCAATGTCACCAAACCCCCCTATATGTTGATGGGATTGATTAACGGAGACCCTTTTTTAACATGTGTTAAGCGTGTGCTGGATGGAGTCTATTGCATACTATATGTGTGGTTTAAACTAAAGAATAGTGATGGGACATTGATCAAGTTCCCCTTCCTTCTATGGTCTGAGGCAAGAAGGAGGAGGATTAGTTGCTCAATAAACAATCTGCCAGCAATTAGTGGTGGATTGACAGATGTGGATAAATTGCTTGTGTACAGGAGACGTCAGGCTTCTTCACCATACACTAATTGCAATCCTTATCTTTTCCCTCCACTTGGTATGTTTCACAGTGATTCCACTCTGCAATTATGAACGATTAAAATAGCTGTTGTCCAGTCTGAAGATCTAATGAGCTGCTTCTTGACATTGTTATTCATGTTTGAGTATGCAGCCATTGTGGCACAGTACCAACCAGCCTGCACAATGTATAATCTACACAAGGATTTTACTGTTAGATCTATAAATCTTGAATCCTTAGGTGTAGATTAAAAATTCCCATTTCCTCCCACCCAACCCCTGCTCACCTATCCCTCCACCATCATCTTATATAAAGCTCCTTACTGATTAAAAGACTAAATATTTTTCTTTGATCCCCACCCGACTCTACCTAGCTTTTTTTTTTCTAGCCATGCTAGCATTGTGGATTTAGGTATGGCAATGTTGGTTAGTCGGTCTGTCCACCACTAAGACCAGACTGCACTAACTCGACGACTATGTTATGAATTGCCATACAATTTTTTACAAACATTCAGGGCCCCCTGAGGATGAATCTTTACAGACGTTGGTGATCCCCCAACCTTTCGTATAGCACCACCATGAGGGTGACATGAGGTTTGTTTTTAGTGAAATGTCTCAACATCTATCGGATGGATTACCATGAAATTTGGCCCAGATGATCATGTTCCCCTGAATATGAATTTTAATAATGTTTCATCGACAGTATCAGATCAAATTGTCCATGTATTCGGTACTTTGGTTTATGACCACATGCTGGTAAAGATCAGCATGTTAACATTGTCATTGTGAGCATGTTAGCATTGTGACGTTAGCATTTAGTTTAAAACAAAGCTATGCCGGAGTGCAGCCCCATAAGCAGCTATCATAGCTGTAGACTCTTTGACCCTTTGTGCTCAGGTACTAGCCATTCTGTAACAGGTAAGCCTATATATCCAAGAAGAATATATGTTTTTTTTTCTATAAGTCTTGAGCACCTGGGTGTGGTTTAAAAAAATTCTTCTTCCATCATTTCACCAACCCCAACCACCACCATCTTATAAAATGCTCCTCACTGATAGAAAAACTACATTTTCTTTACTCAGCAAGAATTCTCAGGAGATGTGACCCACCTGTCCCTGTTTCATCTCTGCTGTAAAATCATTGATGCAGAGTACTAACATTTTATGTAGCCCAGACTTAACTCCAGTCTTCTGATTTTCAATGCGTTTTAGCCCAGCATTAGGAGGTGATGGCAAACTGGAATGGTGCTCTTCATGGGCACTTTTTGCTAATTTAACTTCACCTGGCATTTTATTTTATTTGACAGGGACAATGCACAGCTCCTTAGCAGTACCAGAGATAGCTATAAACTAATATGTAGCCCCTGGGCAGGAACAGAGAATAACATCTCCATCACTTGAGCTTTACCTTTAGTTTCTATAGGGAAAAATACAAGTCGGTATTAATGTGCTTAACAAGATTTTTATTTTACGCATTATTAAATATTTATCAGTTTATTATAACAAGGTAGGGGTGCAATGCAGCATTCCCTCCTGGGATTTTGAGTAGCTGCCCTATTTGCGTAAACAAACAGCATCTGCAATGACTCAGTCAACCAATCAATCAATTATCATAACCCCATCTCACTATTTAGCAGTTGCTGATCTGTTTTATTTACTCAATACTGTCATTAATGTGTTGTACACCCAGAGTTAAATATGAAGCTCCACCATGCTTATCACCCTCTGAAATCCTGATTACTCCCATTTTCAGTGATCAGCTCTGGATAATGGCTTCAGTGGGAACACACATGTGGACGTAATACCACTGTGATTACTGCTGTGTCAAAGAGTGATGCCTGCTGCTCTCTGCCAATTCACAGAGGGCTTTACTTTAATGTATGAATATTTGCTATAATTAACACTCAGGCTGGTTGGTGGATAAAAATACCATACAGCAGAAAACATTTTGATCCGCCTTTTGCAAGAGGGAATTACATGGTAGTGTAGTGCTATAATTTGGGTGGAGAGAAGGTCTCAGTCAAGCAGGATGAGTCACTGCGGGGTGGGGGGTAGGGGATTGCAATGATTAAACTGCACTCAGATACAAAGTCATGTCAGGAGCACTGATGGATGCCACAGATGTTTGGCTCTCTCATGTCACGCCCAGCAGCGCTCTGACACAGAAACTGAGAATTACTCGCTGCAGATCAAACTCATAGAAACTCTGCCACAGAGCTAAAGGTTATTCTAGTTGTTGAATGCCCAAAAATCCTAAGTCATCAGTAATACAATGCCCACTACATGCTGTTGTTTACTTCACAACTGGCTTACCTGAGACTTGTGATAAATCAATGAGGCAATAACTGCAATTGGTTATTTACAACACACACAAAAATGTGCAAATAGGGTAAGTCCACAAATGTGTAGCAGACCATAAAGTCCCGCATTACCACGATCTGCCTGTCTGGTATTTTTCTTACTTGTATACATTTGAATATGTTCAAATACATTTACATGTTTACTTTTTGTTTTATTTTAGTTTACAAAATAGCAATGTTCACATACTTGTGAAAGTGTAAAACACTTTAGCAGATGCAGAAGACATACAGAAGACTTTGTCTGCATGCCATGTAAACAAAGCAGGCTTAAGCAGGGACACAATTTCAAAATGGAACATTGCACACTGACATTATGTATAACATATCAAATGTCCATGGCCATGGTCCCAAACATGTTTACCTCTTGGTAGGAAAACAACCTCTTCTGTATAGATAGAATAGATGTAGCTGAAAGCTCTTCTCTGAGCTACAAAATGTATTCCCAGGCTGTGCTCACTCTGCTGACTCCACAAAGCTCCTGACATTTGAAAAGATGTGACCCCATATCTCACTCCAGCCAAACATTTCTTTCTTCTCTAAATCCCACAGTGAAGATTAAAAAAAAATAATAATAATCACAGGTTACATTCTGTTTCAGAGAAAATAAAAATATCAGAGGTAAACTGATTATAAAAAGTTTTAAATTATGAATAACCCTTTCTTGTACAGTGTTATGGTGTTTCCCATATTTGCATGACATGGCAGTGTCTTTGTTTACTATGCCTACTCTCATCTCCATCTGTGCACAGTGGAACATCAATAGTTTATCTTTTAATGCTCAGCAAGTAACTATATAGCAAAAGTTCTCTCTTATTATATAGTAGTTAACAAAGTTATCAGTCATTTTACTTCAGCATGGGTGACAGTTTAGGACAAGTTGCAGGATAACATACTGTAACAGAGTAATAATTCAGTTGTTAAAAGGTTATCTTCTTGGTTTCTATAATACATAATACATGTATTGTGCCCTCTTCTTTCTCACCCAATAGTTATAATGAGCCCTATTAGCAACAAAGTACAACAACCACAAGAGATCACTCTCTTTTTTGGGGTGAAATTAACAGTCATTATATACTATTATGAAAAGTGTGTTGTAAAGTGGCATCCCAGTTAGCATATACAACGAGTTACTGTGGGAAAACAAACTGCCCAGTGGATTTATAAGCCCATTAAAATGTGAAATCCATTTGACCACCAGGCCTACTTAACAGGCTACAAGGGCCAGTGTAATCCAGCTTGTATATAGGAATGAAATGATTCACAGGATAATTTGCATCATCCTGAGAAATATCACAATTAAATGAAACAGTAAAAGGCATTTTTCCGTGGTGTTCTTCAGCTCAACTAGTATGTACAGACAGTGTAGACATCTGACATTGTGAGATATCTACTAACATTTCTAGTGTGCTGCTGAAAGGGATTTATTTGATGCCACTTGATAATTGTTTAGCTTAATCAACAGATAATACAACACACACCTTTTAAACGTATCTACTATCAAACAAGTTTTAGTTAATATTCTGAAATATACAGTTTGCAGTTATCAAGTCGGTAAGACTTCATGGTCTTAAAGTTTTCCCTCAAGAGATTCATGCTTCCTACCCATCTTCACAGATGGGGAACTTTTCTGCCAATTTATTATTCATTGCATCTTGGGCCAAGGGAAAATTAATTCCTAACATTAAGATATTTGCAAAAGCATGAAAGAAATCTCATTTCCCTTAATCTTAATGGCAGGGGTAAAAAGAAAGCCAGCCTTACATCAAAGGATTGTGTTTGTTTGCCCGGCCACTTGCAGTCACTTTGATTATGTCCACATTAACCCGTCATGTGATCTGGGTTGTCATTTGTGTGATCCTGACATTTCTTCGCTTCACTAAAAGATCTTGTATCCAATGTTGTGGACAAACTTCTATTATATACTGATCCACTGGAGGACACAATTCTATTAAATACCGATCCTATTCTACAATTTCAAATTGTAAATGATTAATATTTAATATCAACTGTTTCTGCTGGCAGTAGGCTCATTGTGGCTGTATTTTTTTTTTTACAGTTTCCTGATATTAGAAAAATTATTCACCAACATGCCATGCCTTGAAATGAAAGCCCATTCTTAAGTGGCCACTTAAAGAAGATCTCCACACAACCAGAAAATCAGGATCCATGAAAGCGCTGGGGCGCAACAGGGTATCCTGAAGTGAAACAAAAGTAATTCTAAGCTTTGGTAATTGGCTCTAATACTCATTACCTGAAAAGAAAATTGCCCTGAGATTAGCGGCAGAGGAAAGGCCATATTGTTACCAATATAATAGTCTATACCCTTGACGTTCCACTTCCGTGATTGCTCCGGTGCCGCAGGAAATTCCGCCGGATGCATGTATTTTCACCGATTTTCCTTCCGCTTTTTTTGTTGTCGGAATTTTAAACTCCGGTGGATTTCCGAGGACTATGATTCACTGCTCCTCAGATCTCTGCAGGGTAAATTGAGACCGCTAGCTAGACTATCTGTCCAATCTGAGTTTTCTCTCGCACGACTATTTTGCAGCGGCTCCGTGCACCACCCCCTGGCGACTGTGATTGGTTTAAGGAAATGCCAATAAACGAGAACACGTTTTTCTCCCATCCTGGAATGCTTTGTGGGCTAGCCAAACCCTCCCCCGCTCCACAGTGTGTGGATGGTCTGGCAAAGCGAGACTACCAATATAAAAGAGTTTGTTCTCTGTACAGACTCTTGTCCAACTCAGCTCTACATTATAAGACTCAGGTCAATTTATTAGTCTGACCTGTACATTTTTAGCCATAGGTGTAATTCACAGCACATCATGATAATGTCATACTGTTAAGGCTAGCTTTTGAGGTACATTGTTATAAATTGAAGTGTTGAACAAGTAATAAAATCTGACCCGCTGGTATGCTCTGGTGCAAACTGCAAGTCATAGATGAGAGTCAGGGATCACCCAAGTCACCAAAGGATTCATCATATGGGATTAATGAAAGTCTGTACCTAATTTCTTTGCAAATTCATCCAACAGTTGTCAATATATTTTACTCTGGACCAAAGTATTTGACCAAATGCAAAAAAGCCATCCTTACAGCGACACATAGCATTAATGAAAAAGTTAAACGACTGTCTATTGGCTTGTAGTGTTATGAATAGCCTATTAGTATTAGAATATTTTTATATGTTGGTATTAGGTTATTATTTTTCAAATTATCTTAAATCTGGGTGCCCTGGTAGCCACATTTCCAGTTCAAATCCAGCCAGGAACCTTTATTGCACGTCATTTGTCATCTCTCGCTCCCCTCATTTCCTATCATCTCTAATGTCAACTATAAAAAAAGGCTTAAATGCAGCAAAAAATACCTGAAAAATAATAATAATCTCATATGTATACAACATATACTTGTACTTCTATCGAGAATGCACATCAACAGTCAGGCTGTAACACATTTTGTACAGGTTTTGTCTTTGGACACAATATCAAGATCTTTCATTACATTTAAAAGAGACATTATGAACACATCTTTCTACTTTTACCAAAAATGAACCCAATGTGGTGGCCATCAATTCACCTCTTACATACTGAGAGCCCCTGAAACAACAGCCCAGTCTCATGGCAGTTTGTGAAATGGTGACGTTATTTAATCTATTGATTTGTGTACAGGGACACTTTTTTTTTTGATTTATATATTGTGCACTAAATTCGCTACTTCTAAAATTGCATTATGCAGTTCAACATGAATTGCAGTCATTGCGTTCCCATAAAGTCACTAAAGCATATTCATCACTGATAGCGTAATAATGTTCCATCCGCACTCTCATTGCAATCTGAGATATACCCAGTGACATAAAATACCATTAACTTTGGTCCCTTGCTGCCAGCTGTCTGTCTGTTTGATACCATATATTTAACTCTTCTGTTTAAACCAAGTCACCTCTCTCTCTCTCTCTCTCTCTCTCTCTCTCTCTCTCTCTCTCTCTCTCTCACATACACACAGAGAAAATGGGTAATTATATAAACAGCTTTCAGCAAGGCAGGGATTAGGTCCCAGAGAAAGTGATGCTGTCTATTGTTGACACATTTCTATCAATTGGCTCATGAGTATGCCATAAAAAGAGCAGTGAGCCAGTAACAACACAGAGAAGAGGAGGGAGGGTCATGCAGTAAGTATGAGCAATTTTGTTCCCCATTCACTGTTGATGTTGCAACAGATTATTTCATTAATTGCAGAGATCTCGCTGCAAATGCACAGATGAGGGTCCAGGTGTGTTTTTACCATAAGCTTAAATGCCCTCCAGATACAGGTGTCAGCTTAAGGTGATGTGTAAAGATACCTGATAAACTACACATGCAACTGCTTTGTCCTACCAATCAATGCTTCAATGTATTTGACTGCACAATTTGACATTAATGCTGCGAATGATGCATTTAGGATTGTATGACTGTGAAGTTAAATATGTGAAGCTAAACATAGGCAACAATTACTACATAGCTGGGGGAAATTACAGTAAACTCAGATTTACTTACCACCCACTGATTCTGTACCTCCTTTCCTCACAGAACTATTTCTCAGACATCAAGAAATCCCTGCACGGATTTCAAAAGTTAGACAGAACTCTACAGTTAATTGAGGCTTTCTGCCAGCAATCATTGAAAAGTTCCCACACCCTGTTCAACAAAAGCATAAAGAAAAAGAGAAAAGGAGGAGAGAGAGGGAAAGAGAGGAAGGGAGGGTCCGGAATGGAAAGAGAGATGTTGATTAAGGACCTAGATGCCTACAGAGAGAGTTTTCCAGCCGTGGGCCTTCTGGCAGAGGGTGTTTCTTGAGATTGTACAAGGAAGATAAAATGTCAAGCTCTGTCCCATTGCAACCTGGGTGCAATGTCTGGTGTCAAGTAAACTGTTCCCTGGACAACAATAAACATGCCGTCTGTAAATTGCACCTCAGAAGTGCAGTGCATCGTGGCACAAAACCAGCTAAGCAAATATGCATTTGGTCTTAAAGGCAAGACTAGAATAGAATATACAGGATTATTTAAAAGTGTAAAACAGGTTGTGGCTCTGTGTGATTCAATGACCAAAATAGAATGCCGATAGCAGAACTGCAGCTATTCATAGCAATTAAAATGCTTTAAAATGCATTATTCTTTACATGCAGTAAAAGTATTAGCACACTACAATATCAACTAAAACTTGAGACTGTTTAAAGAACCTTCTACAGTGTCCTTGCCACACATTTCAGAAGTTTTACTCACATAATATTAAATAGATTAACCCACAGGGCATATACACTATGAACATTTAACCTTTTTAAACTTTTTTCACACTGTTCCAATCATGACTGAGCAAGATCTCGGACAACCTTGGACAACATTCCCAGTGCATGTCCCTCATTTCCACAAAAATAGTTTTAATGAAATGTCAGCTCAACATCAAAACCATCGCAGACCTAAAATTATAATCTAAACACAATATTTTAAAAACAAATCTATCTATAATGTTCTCATCGTCATTGTCCACACTGTACTTTTACTATGTTGGTCTATTCTGTACATACAACATCTATTGCATGTCTGTCTATCCTGGAAGAGGACAGATGTGGTTTCTTCCATTTTTTTTTCTCTGTAAAAGTGTTTTTGGGGGGAGTTTTTCCTCATCTACATCAAGGGTCTAAGAATACCGTAGAGGGTATCCCTTGACCCCAGAGGCAACCTTTTGATATTGGGCTAAATAAATAGAATTGATTTGACTTGACAGTTTGTGCAGAAACATTTGCTTACTAAATGCTACCAAATAGTTTTCTACATTGGTAATTTGTATCTTGGTCTACTCAAATGACTACCTGAGCTGCAAGTGGATATTAGAAGCACATTATAAGAATACTCTTTGTGCACTGAAGCCTAAAGCCCCATTGCGGCTTGTACTTATACTATTCATTTTCGTAGCTAAGATGGTGAATGCACTTTGTTTTCTTAGCTTAGCTTAAAGACTAGAAACAGCTAGCCTGGCATCCGTCCAAAGGGGACAAAAGCACCTCTAAAGCTCACTAATTAATATATCTTAAGTGTTAAAAGGACATGTGGCGGTGTTGTGGGGGGTTATATTCCAGACTATTTTTTGGATGGGAGCAGTGACTGCCTGGAGTCTTGTCAAGAAAGCAATAAACCTATGTCCAAAAATGAAAAACTATTCCTTTAAGTATGACATTAAAACTTAATGCTACCCAGCAGTTGAGAAGCAATGCGAACTTGTAATATCATCATCCTCTGTCTCTACTTCATGAGCTTTTCTCTTGTTTTTGGTGGAAGCAGAATTACTTTGCCTTTAGTCATTTTTTGTCTCCATTTTGCAGATGGGATTCTTCCATCTTGAATAAATCCTTTAATGGAGCACAGAAGCCCTTGCTGTCGGCTACTGTCTCACAAATTACAGGCTATTACACCGGTAGGTGCTCTACAGAATGGACGCCGGATATTGTTGAAAGAAAGTTGTCCAACTCAGCAACAGTATGTCTTTTGACAACACATGATCTATTTGTATGTGCTTTTTATGGAACCATTATAATCATAATTTAAATGTTTTGCAATAGCTGATAATTTCAACTAATGAAGATGCCATAAAGATCTGCTGCTTTAAGATCAATGTCAAATGAGGCTGTTTAGATAAAGCCTGTGAAACATGCAGACAGCGATAAAAACTGCAACTCCCCCATCTAAATGCTAAATCACAGGCCGTAATAAGATATTTATGACAGTTTGATGGCTGCTTCTTAAAGTCCGAGTTACGTCACAGCGAGCAACCGCAGTATAGCTGCAGATACAATCTTTCATTAAATACAATGCCAGTCCCCTCTCTGCTGTTCATGAAATGTCGTGTCATCGGCTAATCCGCCATTATAGACATCATTTGAGGCCTGATAACTTGTCACAATTTATTCCCACTTGTGTGTAGGAGGGACCCTAAAGGACAATCTGATTGTCACCCAATCAGAGGTCCAAGGAATACAAAGGTTGTCTGAGAGTGCGCAAAAGGCATTTGGTGGAAAAACAAGCCACAGAACCAAGCATATCTAAATCCTATTCTCTTCCCTTAGCAATTCGTCAATTAAATTGTCAACTATCATCTCGGCTGCAGAGACAGACAACTGGAGAGAGCGAGGAAGAGAATTAAGGACCGATTTACAGCCGTGGATCCATCCAATGTTATTTTGCCCCAGGGCCAACCTTGGTAATATCAAATCAAAGCGTGATGAAATGCTCCAAATGACACACAATGAATCAAACTGGAGATAAGTGTTAACAGAATTACTGAGAAACATACCCACTAACTGATGTTCTGCAACAAGCAGGGTACAGCAACCTTTATTTTTCTCTTGTTCTGGGTATGAAAACACAATGTAAAGCATATATTCATATATAATGACATGAGCATACACAATTAATATATTTGATTGTCATTGCCTACCGTCTAATTCAAACAGTTTGTTGTGTAGTTTTCTTTTAAGATTTATATAAATAGTTTATTACTAATCGTAGCGTGGGGCTTTCAATTTCATAAGGGCTTCTCTAATCAGTTCAACTGTTATGGTTAAAAGATAATTCCGGCGCAAAATGAACCTAGGGGTTAATAACATATGTGTACTGAGTCAATCGTTCTCTGGGATATGTTTTCATGCTAATCGAATGTGTTTCTAGCTTGAAACAAGCTACTGCGAACCGGTGATTACCTGCTAACACTAGCTTTCAGGGGAGAGGGTAAATCGCTATTTTATACTGTTGGGACCGTCGAGGAGGTTAAACATTATCTTTTTCAAGCAAAGGGTTTTCAGTCAACATGTGACTCAAAGACAAAAGACCCAGAGACCATGTGGTCTTTCAGACAAAGGATCTTGGCCTACGGTAAAGTCTGCATCCCTTGCTCCAAACTCCTAAATGAAGGAAAGGAGCTAAGAAAGACACAAAATGGCGTCAGGGAGGGGCCTGCAGATAAGGTTCGACACGTTCAGCTTCACTTTGACTCTCCCATTGGTTCAGAGGTACCATAAAACCAGCATGGAGCCAGGTCTGGTGGCCTGAGCTATAAAACTCCATGTCACCCCCCACCTCTCGTCTTTGCCCTGTGACTGTGGTCACTACAGCATGACACACAGAAACAAATGCTTTCCACCTCAACTCCAGTTGACGACTTCCATTTTTGAAACAAAGTGGACTTAATTTCGGTGCTGGGAGCACCGTGGATCCTCTGAAACCACTCGCCAGTGTTTTCATATCTGCAGGAGAAGGAAACAACGTTTTTCTTCTCAAGTCAACTCTAGCTCTCTTCCTTCTGCTCTTTTTGGAAGGAGAGCTTCCTCTGATCTGCTGACGAGTAGACACGGACCCCCGTTTCTTTCGTGGAAACCTACGGACAAACGGACTGAACACACAGTAAGAAGGCTTACGTCTGGGCAGAGATAAATAGTGTGTTTTATTAATGAGTAATTTGCTATTGCTGCTACTTTGTGTTACCATTAATGTGATCTGATTAATACAGCGCTACTGCTGCGCATGTAACGTATTAATCTAGGATTGTGACCTCTGAGTCAAATCTATTCTGTGAATGTACTCTGATCACGGTGCATTGTTGATATGTTGTGTTGAATATGTAGCTAGCTTGTTCAGGCTGTAAATGCTACTTTCTGCTTCTCCCACTGCTGAGGAGTTTTAGGTACTGTTAGATCCAAGTATATATATATATCTTTCTTTCCTACTTCTCTAACCTTTCTCTTACACACACATATATGAACACATAGCTAGTTACCCACACGCGCTAAGGTGAACAGTTGGCCAATCAGCGAGTCACATAAACTGCAGAGCGCGCACCGCTCCACAGTTCTGCGCTCCTGTGTCTCCCTCTTGTCAACCACACGTGTGCAGACACGTTAGCTTAGCAGCTAGCCTATTGTTGGTAGCACATAGCTTAGCCTGAATGAGCTAACGGCTAATCTTAGCCTAGCCTATCAATACCGCCCTCTTGGGGTGAAACAGTTTTGTTCAGCTCACAGAGGTAGCCATTTCTGTAGTCTTTGGCTAGACTACACCTCGTCAACCCCCCCTAATCTTTCACACACACACACACACACACACACACACACACACACACACACACACACACAGAGTCTCCCCACATGCTGTTTTGTTTTTGCTTTGTTTTGTTGTACTTAAAAGAAACGTATATTGGTTTTAATTGATTAAAAGATTATTGATTGGCCATTGATAATTCTGAAGTTAATAAATTCTACTATACGTTAATTAGCAGTTGTTTGTGATTATTTGTGTATTATTGTATTAATTGCTGGTTAAACACAGGTCAGTGCTCGGATTTCACCCTTCCACTGACAAATGAGACTATTCCACAGTTCAATATTGGCCCCTGAAGTTTCAGGGTGGTGCCCCGTTTTGATTGTTTGTTGATTTGATAAAGTTATTAATAACATAGTCATAACTTTATTAATATTGATAAACATCTTTGATAATATGCCAATAATCTGATCTGTACCCCTACGTGTACCCAACATAAATGGTGCCCCGTGTGAGGCCTGTTAGATACCAGCGTTATTACAATAATTATACATAATAATTCATAAATTTTAATTTTTAAACTTAATTTTTTTTGAAAAAGAAATTTTATTTTTGAAAATTATTGTTTTTTGAAACATTAACGCCCATGCGAGCGTTGAATATCTGCTTTATTGCAACAATTAGGCAGAATTGTCCATTATTTTTAAAAAAAAAAATTTATTTTTGAAAATTAATTTTTCTGCAACCTGCCAAGCATACATTCAGTTGTGGTTTGTGAATTTTCAGTGTGTACATTGGTTAGATTCTTTGTTGTCTAGATAAGAACATTTTTGCGTTCTCTACTTGATCTTGAAATCCTTGCTAACACTCTGATTTTTGACAGTAACAGCTATTACTCACCTGAGGTGTGTGACCTCTGACATCCTGACAGGATTAGGTTGTAGTAATTAGCTTAATTAGCAGTCAACACTTAAAACTAAAAGAACTACAGGTTGAGCCTTTCACCTGTGTTACTTGTATCAACTTTTTCACAGTTAGTTCCCTTTGTCACCACAAAAGGAATTTAGCCCTGGTAGCAATCTGTTTACTAAAGAGGTAAAAATGAGTTGCTTTGATTACCAGAGGCTGGGAGTGAGAACTTCCAATGAGCCAACCGACACAGTCCTGCAGAATGTGGTCGCTTGTCTCATCCTAGACTCCTCAGAGGATAGGAATAACCTTGAAGGTTATGAAGCTACCTGCGATGAGATACTCCAGGAACTGTTAGCTTACATTGCACAGCCGTCTTGGATGCTAAAAGCTTCCATACAAGGCTTGCTTGGTCAATTGGTGCTCATCTATCAGAGCAGAGCCCATCGGCAACGCGCTGTCCTCCAAGCACAGCTCGCACAGCTGCAGACCAGCTATGAAGCTGAGCAGCGCAAAACGTTGTGGCTTAGACAGAGAGTCCATGCCAGGCGTGATGAGATCTCTCGGTTAGAGGAGAGCCGTGACGATCTGTCAGCACAGCTCCGGCGTGCTGAGCAAAGAACAGCGTTCTATTCTCCCCCTCACAGGAGAGACCATTCCCTTTCTCCTCCTCCTTGGTCTCCTCACAGTCAGAGACACTTTTCTTCTTCGCCACCTCGGCGAGAAACCCACTTGTCTTCTTCCCAGAGAAGAGACCGTTCATCTTCTTCTTCTGGTTCTCCTCCTCGGAGACACCAGTCTTGTTCTTCTCCACCACCTCGGTGGAGAAAACCCTTTTCCTCACCTTCCCAGAGGAGAGACTCTTCTTCTTCTTCATCTCCTCCCCCTCGGAGGAGAGAGTACCACTCCCCTGCCAAAAGGGGGAGGGATCTCTTGCAACATCAGAGAAACACAGGTAGAATCAGAGTTCCGTCCACTGACAAACGATACGAGCCACAAAGCTCGCCATCGAGCTTTGATCAGACTCCATCCCCACTGCCAAAGGGGAGGAACCGTCCTCACCTGAGTGACTATGATTCTTCTGATGTTTCGAATGGCCCCCGCTGGCTCCGAAAACATGTTCTGAGCACTCGCCAGATCGAGCCTTGGCTGCATGATCCTCTCCGACTCCGAAAGAGTGTCCAGTTTGACCCAACGGAATGGGTAAGTATGCTGACACCTTCGCACGTCCAAGAATCACGTGATTCTGCCTTTGACCATGACCCTCCTACCACATCCAACGGTCCAGCTGACCTGGATGAACCTACTTGGCTCCCCTCGGAGCCTCCAGTCACTTCGGTCTACTCAGAGACCAGGGCTAGCAGCCTAGTGAACTCCAGTAGGGAGGTGTCAGAGCTGGTCATAATTGAGAGTTATCAAGAGCCTCTATCGCCCCGTTTGCTGGAAACAGGTGCTCCACTCTTCAAGGAGACACCGCAGCTAATTTCTGATTGCAAAATCCTGCTTCCTGAAGAAAACAGATCTTCTCCACTCATTAAAGAGGAAGAAACCTTCCAAACCCTGTGCGGTTACAGTGGATCGAAACTTTCATCCACCGCGATGGATACTTTGTGTAGCTTAAAGCAACACTCTGCCTGGACTCCGCCCCCACGAAAGGGGGAGGGAGCTCCTGATGACTTGGACAACACCTGTCCATCCCCAAAACAAGGTCTGTATTCAGCAGAACCAGACCAGGGGGGGGACCTAGAGGAGCCCAGAGTGCTCCCTGAAACCATGACGCCTAGTGCCTCACAAGCCCCTCCCCTGACGTCCTGTGGAGACCCTGCCCACAAGGGCAAAGCCCATGGTACAGATACCACAGCAGGGGCAAAAGGCGGTCTCACCACCCTAGCCTTGCTGGACTGCATCTCCAGGAAAAGTCAGACACATTCTAACACTTCAGCAGAAGTCGTTAAAACAATGCTCCCCCACAGTACACCAGTACTAGCCGTAGCATTCAGTGGTAGCATTCCCAGCTACCTGCCAGATAAATCGCCCATCACAAAACCTGTTTTGGTCGATATCACACCCCAGAGGATGACTCTTGTGCATCCTATTCACATCTGTGTAAGTGACACAGATGGCTTGGACACCGGTCACAACCACTGGAGACCGGGCCCACTCACTGACTGCCACTGTGGACACAGTCAGGCTCAGGTCGACACCCTGAAGCCACTTGGTCCTGCAGGCAGTCTGCCAGCCCCAGACGGACAAGTCACCGTCATTCATGAGCAAATGGCCATGATTCTTCCAGAGCCTGATCCTGGCTCTGACTCTTCCTTGCTGCCAGCGAGCACACAGCTTCCGCAGTATGGCAGCCTTGATTTTTCCAACCCTCACAGGCCTTTCCTTTGCTCGCTGAACAACAGCGATGCACCGCACTGCCCCTGTATGGTTGAAGGTGCACCCTTTTATGGCGCCACACCCACAGATGTACCCATATCACTTTGGCCAAAGAACCCTGCCGTCAGGCCAGACTTGCACCATTTCTTGCGCCCACCTGATCCGCCTCCAGCTTTTGCACAGCAAAACCACTGTCTTCCTTCAGAGTCCCAGCAGACTCTCCTCAAGGTGGCTGGGGCAGGCACCTTCTCTGTACTCCAGGGAAAGGGGGTCATACACGTATGTCTCCACCTCCAGGTAAACTTGATCGGCCCAGTTACCAGAACTGGGCAAGGTAACCAGTACCTCCTCACTGTCACGTGCACTCTCACCGTGTGGGTTGAATGCTTCTCATTACCCAACTGCACAACCATGACAGCCGCGGTTCTGCTTCTGAACCCCACGTTCAGCCAGACCGACTCAACATGCGGCCGTCACGCCCAGGAAAAGGGGAGGGAGGCTTCCCCCCCAAGAGGATAGAAACTCAAACCAGTTGAATCATAGGGATAGCTGCATGCTCTCACCTCACTCTGTTGACATGCACTCCCATCCAACTTTTTCAAACAGTAATCAAACCACCTCAAAGCTTCGGTAGTAAAATTATTTTCAGGATATAATTTTACTGTTTACTTTCCATTCTGCTCCTAAAAAACACTGTTCGTGCTTTAGACTGTCAGATGTCACAGAAAACACAACCCAGGTGCGAGTAGCGAGAGATTTAATGCGAAGCATTGGTAGAGAAAGGAACTCTTTGGTCAACAAACTCGAGCCTTGAAAGGATGCCAACCGGCCTGGTGTCCAGGGACCTCGGTGTAGACCCATAAATCTGCTACTAACCGTATTGTACAATCTTCACAGGTACATCTGACGTATAGTCTTGGCAGTGCAATTCCAAATTTCGATAGCTCATAAGAATGAGAGATAGGACTCATTTTTAACCTATGCATCAGAAGATAGAATGTATACAGACTAGAGTCTGTATTGAGTGTTTGTTTTGACAGTAAAACGTACATGCACACAGTCACATGTACATACACTGGCTAACCCCAATTCTTTTCTGGAGTGAACCTGTTAACCCCTAACTACTTCACTTTTCTTTCCTATCTTCCTTCATTTTTTTGTTTCACTATATTTTGAGTTCATGTCATATTGAAACAGCAGCAATGATTGTACAAGGGATGATTCATTGTTTATTATTTGAAGGATTGTGTTTTGTTTAAACATGTTGTGTTTAGCTACAGTTAGAAGTCATCTGCCCAGATGCTGCCTTAGCCTACTGTCTGCCCAGACACTAGCCTCAGCCTCAATGAACAATATGAACTAGTGAACTGTTTCCCATTCTCAGGAATGCATGGACTATGTACTATCAGTTTAACCCTTTCTCCCATGAACTGTACGGTCCTTGGTTGCTCCGAAGATCGGGTCCACCCGCTCTTCAGACCAAAAGGGGGACTGTTGGGACCGTCGAGGAGGTTAAACATTTTCTTTTTCAAGCAAAGGGTTTTCAGTCAACATGTGACTCAAAGACAAAAGACCCAGAGACCATGTGGTCTTTCAGACAAAGGATCTTGGCCTACGGTAAAGTCCGCATCCCTTGCTCCAAACTCCTAAATGAAGGAAAGGAGCTAAGAAAGACGCAAAATGGCGTCAGGGAGGGGCCTGCAGATAAGGTTCGACACGTTCAGCTTCACTTTGACTCTCCCATTGGTTCAGAGGTACCATAAAACCAGCATGGAGCCAGGTCTGGTGGCCTGAGCTATAAAACTCCATGTCACCCCCCACCTCTCGTCTTTGCCCTGTGACTGTGGTCACTACAGCATGACACACAGAAACAAATGCTTTCCACCTCAACTCCAGTTGACGACTTCCATTTTTGAAACAAAGTGGACTTAATTTCGGTGCTGGGAGCACCGTGGATCCTCTGAAACCACTCGCCAGTGTTTTCATATCTGCAGGAGAAGGAAACAACGTTTTTCTTCTCAAGTCAACTCTAGCTCTCTTCCTTCTGCTCTTTTTGGAAGGAGAGCTTCCTCTGATCTGCTGACGAGTAGACACGGACCCCCGTTTCTTTCGTGGAAACCTACGGACAAACGGACTGAACACACAGTAAGAAGGCTTACGTCTGGGCAGAGATAAATAGTGTGTTTTATTAATGAGTAATTTGCTATTGCTGCTACTTTGTGTTACCATTAATGTGATCTGATTAATACAGCGCTACTGCTGCGCATGTAACGTATTAATCTAGGATTGTGACCTCTGAGTCAAATCTATTCTGTGAATGTACTCTGATCACGGTGCATTGTTGATATGTTGTGTTGAATATGTAGCTAGCTTGTTCAGGCTGTAAATGCTACTTTCTGCTTCTCCCACTGCTGAGGAGTTTTAGGTACTGTTAGATCCAAGTATATATATATATCTTTCTTTCCTACTTCTCTAACCTTTCTCTTACACACACATATATGAACACATAGCTAGTTACCCACACGCGCTAAGGTGAAAAGTTGGCCAATCAGCGAGTCACATAAACTGCAGAGCGCGCACCGCTCCACAGTTCTGCGCTCCTGTGTCTCCCTCTTGTCAACCACACGTGTGCAGACACGTTAGCTTAGCAGCTGTGTTTGAGCTATGTTACTGGTTACTGGTTGCATGGCGTTCGTTAGCAGCTAATCACCGGTTTTTGGTAGCTTGTTTGAAGCTAGAAACACATTCAATTAGGATGAAAACATATCCCAGAGAACAATGTTATTAACCCCTAGGTTCATTTTGCGCCGGAATTGTCCTTTAAGTTATGACATATACGGTTGTTGTAATGGGCAAGTTATTTGCTGATATATATGATTGTTGTTATGGTTAAGTTATTCATCTGACATACATGGTTTTTGTTGTGGTTAAGTTATTCGTCTGACATATATGGTTGTTGTAATGGGCAAGTTATTTGTTGATATATATGGTTGTTGTTATGGTTAAGTTATTCGTCTGACATATACAATATGGTTGTTGTTTGCCTGAGCCAGGTCTTTATTAGATGGTGAAGTAGTGACCACTCCCTTCACAGCAAGAAGGTTCTGGGTTTGAACCTGCTGGCCAGCTAGGGCCTTTCTGTGAGGAGTTTGCATGTTCTCCCAGGTTAGGTCAATTGACGACTCTAAGGGCGTTTTCACACATGAAAGTCTGAACCAAGGTCCGGCCCAAGGTTCATATTTTTGTTACATTGTATACATTTGATCCGGTAAGTTTTGGTTTCACACTGCAGTTATGCAAGCGCACTAAAGATCTATACGTGACAAAACTACGTCCTGCCGTCATCACATAGGTGAGCTGCGTCTCCGGATACTTATAATTGATTGGTTTGTAGACGGGCTTCTATCCTCTCGTCTCCTCTCTCTGTGTCTGAGTTTTTTCAACTGACTGCTGCTCTCCCCTACTGCCGCGGCTCTTTTTGTTTTGTTGTGATGTTGAGAAGCAAGACACGGGAACTATCTTTCTGGAGAATTTATTCAGAGACAAATGGAAACCTACACTGTACATTTACTACCATTTAACAAATAAACTGCTGATGTATTCTCTGCTCTGAGAGCCGACAGCTGTCTGCTCTGAACGCATTCACCGTTACTCTCTCATGTAGCCTACACACTAAGCACCAAGCTATTCCTTAAACGAGCTTCCCCGGTCTTGTAACACAAGGAGAGCCTGCCAGAGCTTCTTGTATTTGGTCCGAAAGTCCGAACCATCCAAAAAATGCTTTCACACTATAAACGAACCGGACCATGTTTTGGTCCGGACCGAGACCACGTCTTTTTATCGGACCAAAATTTGGTCTTCTGATCCGGACCGTGGTCCGGGGGAGGTTTCACACCTGTAATTTTGGTTCGGATCAAACTAAAAAGTCCGAAAGTCCAGACCAAAAAGGTATGTGTGAAAACGCCCTAAGTTGCTATTGAATGACTATCCAGAGTGTTCCCCCCTCTCTCGGCCAATGTCAGCTGGGCTTTGCGAGAGACCCTGAGGGAAGTGGGTATAACTAAAGGACTGAATTAATGTCTATTCGTCTGGTGTATATGGTTGTTGTTTGTGTTAATCAGACTTCCATACTTCTTTTTAGTAAAGGTGTCTACGTTCATGCATACATGTAAATGTTTTGTTTTTCCTTGACAGGTGTCAACTGAGTACCCAACACTAAGAGCAGCAAAACAGATTACCTTACAATTTAAAGACATTACAGATGAATGGAGGGATACTTGGTTTTTCAAGGCAGCAAAAATGGTGTGTCATCAATGTCACAATCTTTACTGAATGCTACATATATTTGGATTATTAAACACATTATGGATGGTGTTTTTTCATAGGGACCAGCACTTGGTGTGCTTTGGGAAAAACAAGGCGCTACTTACTTTGACCAGTGGTCAGTCGCTTCCTACTGCAGTTATGTTATGGATGAGATGAGACAGGTGAAACTCAATTGACTTCACTTACACAAGGCCAGCTACTTGTACAGGTGTTCTCTCTGCTTATGGCAAATCAGATCATTCTTTCTTCTCTCATCACAACTAAATCCCTACACACAAGGCAGACATTAATCTGAATGTATAATGTAAATTTGCATATGGTAAACACAATGTAGAAAACAAGTCTTCTATTAGATTAGACCGCAAGATTTCATCTTATTCCACCAAGCAGAGTAACACAAATGTTGGCCCCATCAGGCACGGCTCAATCTGTGCATCGCTCTAACTCACACATGACCTAAATGGAGAATTAATTAAAACCTTACTTAGAGGTAGTAGTGGTAGTTAATACTGTATGTGTGCTGTAAAGGGGGAGTTATACTGGTGCATTAATGGGTTACTGCATAGCTAAAAATGTAACTACACATTGAGGCTACTACTATGACGAACGAAGTCATTTGTCAGCTTGGGTTCAACACTGGGGTGACCTCTAGCTCAACCAGTAGAGTGTGCGCCCCATGTAGGCTGAGTCCTTGGCAGCAGCCCGGGTTCGAATCCGACCCACAGCCCTTTGCTGCATGCCATCCCACCTCTCTCTCCTGTTTTCAAGCTACCCTATCAATTAAGATTAAGATTTCATCTTATTCTACCAAGCAGAGTAACACAAATGTTGGCCCCATCAGGCACGGCTCAATCTGTGCGTCGCTCTAACTCACACATGACCTAAATGGAGAATTAATTCAAATCTTAATTAAGTCTCCACACCAGGCATTATAAACAGGCTGCTTAGAATACTACATTGTTGGGTGGCTGGGCCCAGAAGTAGAGCATCAGCATTTGTGCAACTGCACAAAAACAAAACAAATGACTTGTCACTAGGAATGAAGCAAGCTTTCGTTTAAAAGGGCTGCGCAAATAATCCAGCTGACTTAGCGTTGGTAACTAAAAAGGGGAGAATGAGAGATGATGGGGAAAGAAGAAGAGGGGAAGAAGGAGAAAGACTGTGGCACAGAGGCAAACACAAAAACAAGCATGGCACAGGCAGAAGGCTAGAATATTAATGCAGGCAGTCATTGTCCTTCTGCAAAGCCTGTGAGTCACACAAAAGTCATGACTTCGGGTTAAGGACTAGACCCGAAAGATGATGAAAAGGACTGACGAAAGAATGTTTTCTTTCAGGGAATTATGAGTGTGGATTTTTATCTTTTTGGAATGAATCTGTTCTGACAGATATAAAACTGTATGGGTGCTCATGACTTATGGCTTCAGTGCCCTAAACTTTACAAAAACCTAATGTATGTAGAGTACATTTTTAATATTAACTCCTGGGGAAGCTGCAGTAAAGTGCCCTTAGAGGTAGTAGTGGTAGTTAATACTGTATGTGTGCTGTAAAGGGGGAGTTATACTGGTGCATTAACGGGTTACTGCATAGCTAAAAATGTAACTACACATTGAGGCTACTACTATGATGGGTTCGAATCCGACCCACAGCCCTTTGCTACATGCCGTCCCACCTCTCTCTCCCCTTTACTATTAAGATACCCTATCAATTAAAGGCCATAAAAGCTCATCAAAAAAATAAAAAAAATAAAGACAACATTAAGAAAGTTAGAGATATGCCGACTGCACGTCAGTAGTCTCCTATAGTAATAGACAAGGAGAAATGTCTCATCATTTCTCTATCACAAAGTACATGGAGGAATGTAAATACAGTAGCACCCTGTTCCTCCTGACTGTACAGGCTCAAAGTAGCAGGCAGGCTGTCTCTCACAAACCTGACCCTGTGGGTGTGTTTAGCATTTACCACATAATTTTCATACACGGCTCTGATTCGACTCTTATTTTTTTCCTGTTGCCACAACCAAGCTGGTCATTTTCCAAAAGCTGTGTTTTTATTTTGTTTAAGGTGCAGTAGGTAAGACTTATAAAACTAACTTTCTGTCATATTTGCTGAAACTGATGTATGTTCGAGTAGAACTACATGAAGTAGGTAATTAAAAAAAAAAATCCGGCTCCTCTGGCACCACCTACAGCCTGTTGTGCGATTTGCAAAATTCCACAGCTCCCTGTTCAGATGCACCAATCAGGGCCAGGGGGGGTGTCTAACTGCGTGTCAATCACTGCTCATGCACATGCATTAATTCTCCCTTGTGGGGGGAGGAGCTTAGGAGACCATTTTGGGCTTTAGAAGAAAGGGGGGAGGGACTGAGAAGTTCTCGATGTTCAAATTTTTTGGCTAAGTCCTAGATCTTTGCAATCCTACCTATAGCACCTTTACTTTTCTTAATAGCTTGTTAAAGTTATGTTGAATAGGGAAGCTAATGTTTCACCCATTTGTTTGAGGTGGTTTTACATAGTTGAGTGGAAAAGAGCTGTGCGTCCGTTTTCCGAGAGAATCAACACATATTTATACACATATAACAAAATATTTTTCATGGGCATTTTAACAAGTGGTGTGGCGTGATTTTTCCACTGTGAGGCTACAGCTTTATAGGTAGCTTTATGTATTTGGGCTGTCTCTGTTATATTTGCAGCCTTAGCCGGAATGCCACAGACAGACACTCAGCGGCGATGTTTAGATGGTGAGTTTTAGTTATGGTATATTTATAGTATTACACAGCATCACCCTCAAATTGTGCACTATGCAATAAGTTTAATAGTGGTCCTGACTGCTGGTTCTAATAGTTTTGGAAATATATCCAGACATACAATACAGGTTGCGTTAGCACATTTGCATATTACATTGCATTACATGTCATTTAGCTGATGGTTTTATCCAAAGCGACTTACAATTGCTACATATGTTAGATGTCGCACGCTTGGTGGAACTAGGGGTTAAGTGTCTTGCTCAGGGACACATTGGTTGATGTATCACAGTGGCAATCGAACCCAGATCCCACTCCAAAGGCATGTGTCATATCCACTGCGCAACCACCACCCACACCCACATATTATAGAAGACTGGGGGAATTGTTGGGTCTTTGTAAAGTGTAGAGTAGGGTCTAGACCTACTCTATCTGTAAAACTTCTGTTATGATTTGACACTATAAATAAAAGTGAATTGAATTTACTTTTGACCTTGGCGGAGGTATGTTCCCTCTGAGTGCCCTTGTAGTCACTGTATGGAATAGAAGAAAACAAAACCATCTGATATTGCAAAAGTGCTATCAAAAGGTGAAATCTGATGCTGAACCTACACTATAGACCACCATCTCATCTCTGCAGGCAGTGCAGACTCCACTGTGTTTTCTGTTCAGCTTGTTTTGTTGCCTTTAAGCATCCGGATGGTTCTGCATATAAAAGCAGCAGAACCCTGAGCCTCTCCAGCAGGCCAGCGTGAGCCACTAAATATCTGCCGACACTTGCCCTTGCCGAGCCCTACAAGCATTGATCCAAATCCAAACGGACACCTCATAAACAGGTTGTCAAAATACTTTAACTTGATTGTGTCTGTCATTTTGTCCGTCTGTCTCAGTCTCCTCTAGACCTCAGTCAATAAATTAATTACATCCACTCAGTAAAGTTGGTTGATTGTTGGTCCTGCACACTGCCTCTCTCAATACTAATTTCTATTCTTCAGACATCTGCTTTTACAAATGTGGACATATTGTGCCCAAATTATCAAGAAAAAAACAAAAAGGGGTTTTCCGCCGAATCATTGTGATGGACAATAAGTGGTATATCGCATTTCTTGCAATCTCATGTACAATTAATAGACCCCAGAGTAAAGGTGAAGTCAATAAGGCCAGATGCTTATACACCTGTCAGTTGCATCCACAACTGACTGAATCCTTTCTTTTGTCATAATTTTTATTCAGAGGCAGGGGTTGAATGGGTAATCACTATTTTCTTTGAGTGCTTTGTTTAACTAAGTACATTTCAATTGTCCATTAAAATGCAAATTGTTTCATTAATTGAGCACATAGGTGAGCTAACTGCAGAACACAGCTATTGTGTTTGCTTAGGTAAATAAAGAAACACCAGTTAGTGATCATAGCACACAGATTACCATGCTTAAATTGTTGTGTTACATTGTTAAATTATTGTTTATTTCTCCTTTTACTTTGAATAAATTCACAAATAAAATATGAAAATAACTTGTACAGAAGCATCAGGTATTTTTGCGCCACTCTGCACTCTCCACAGGTGGGTGACCTCAAAGTGAAAGTGAAAGTTTACAATTATGTCACAGTTGCAAGGTGTGTAGGCAAACACAGGGGAAACTGTGTACTGTATGTATTGTGTAGTGTATTCTGTAGGTTGAGTGTTGGAGAATGTCCGTAAACCTGCCTGCTTTTTTGGCCAACCATATGTGATCGTTTGCAGCAGCCAAGTTCTTGATAAAGGCAAAGTGATGCTGAGTCTGTTTTTCAAATTACAGTTTACATTTTTTTTATTAACATGACTGTTTGAACTGTTATGGAAAGTTAACTGCTTTCTAACTAGATTCACTGGATTGGATGGACATTTACTAGCCAAAAACTAAAGAAAAGTTCAACATTCAGAGTTTTTTAGAGAATATTATATGATAATTCATATATTTTGAGCATATAAACAGAAATAGTCACGTTTTTTTGTAGATCATGCTCCATGCAAATACAAAAATGCACAGTTTTGGTGAAGGGTAGCAATGCATACTGTATAGCCTACTGAGGATTGGAGGTGAGGAAACTTTGTAAAATTAAGCCAGTTTTAGTGCTTGGTGTAACATTTTAAATAAATGTCTAATTCAAACCTTACAGCAGAATTCAAAGAAGCTTTCCTAATGTCGATCACTAGATCGAAAATAGAATTGTATGGCACAGATGTCTTGATGAAGAGTTTTACAAGCCCTTACACACAGAAGATATATTGACTTGTCAAACATGTGTTACTAAAAACATCAATAATGGCTTCATTTCATTTTGGTTTTCCAGTGTTTCCATGTTGACTCACTGGGAAAGCAAACTGGCACACCTAAATGGAACTGAGCCATTGTTAATAGTATTAGTCACACCTATGCTTTCCTGCTTTGGGAAATCAAAATATCTGCTGGGAACAAACATATTCCATCAACTTTGAAGCTTAATACAATAAGAATCGATCAGATTATATTTGTTGGCAAAAATTGTGTACATTCTGGATCCCAACAGGAGGAAACATAATCATCTGTGTTGCATTTAAAGTGCCCATATTATGAAAAAAACACTTTTTCTGGGATTTAGGGTGTTCTTTTGTGTCTCTGGTGCTTCCACACACATACAAACTTTGAAAAAAATCCATTCATGCTGTTTAGAGTGAGATACAGTTTCTGAATGTGTCCTGACTTCAGTCTCTGGGTGAGCTGTTCAAAATCGGCACGGCTTGTGACGTCACAAGCCGAAACGAGCAGGCTAACCGCAACCATTAGCTCGTTAGCATGCTAATGCTAATGCTAACGCTAGCATGCTACCTCGTTCTCAATAGCAAAGCACTGCTACAACACACACAAGTTCACCATAATCTACAAAAGAACTACTTACATGTGCGCCCTCATTTAGAAGTCTCCCAGCTAATCCTGCCTTGTAAGTGACCGAAGTTGTAGAAACAGCCTGTCTTTTACTGTCTATGGAGCTAGCTAGCTGACATGATCTAAGCTACTGCACATGTGCAGTGCAATCAAAGATAGTACAGAAGAAGAAGAAAAGAGGTCTCACTCTGTAGCTAAAACAGAGACCAGGTGAAAAGAGGATCTGTAGCAGTGAGAGAGAGCAGTGCAGTACAACAAAAATATGGTGTTTTTTGAAAATTAAACCATGTAAACCTATTCTGGTACAACCTTAAAATACAATTATGAACCTGAAAATGAGCATAATATGGCTGCTTTAAGGCCTTTCCTCAATCACCACTTTGAGTTTTAATGTAAGTATACTGTATCTCCTTAGTAATCCTCATTAATTCACCTAAGAGACTATGCTGCTAACAGGACAGCTGGTTCTTTTATGGAGGTTAGAGTCAGTGTGTATTGGATGGATGGCCGCTTCAGTAGCACCTATGCACGAGTCATGTCTTAAGTCTGATAGGAATTCCAAGTTAGTTATAAACAATATTTTATGTGCACATTCATACTCCCAATCGGAAAGATTGTACTGATTTTGGTGAGCTCATTGCACTTTTACTTTGGGCCACCATCTGGCTCAGCCTGTTCTCATGAACCATGCATTCATATAGCTATGAAAAGTTAAGCACTGTAATTTGTAACCATTCCTCTTATTTTTTGCTGTGTGCACCCTAAAAACTGCTGCTGTATAAGAACACGGTTGGCTGCATAGGAATGAGGTTGTGGTGGATGGAGGGATCATAAAACAACTTTTCCCCAGATATGCGTGTTCCTTGGGAGTGTTTTAATCCAAACCCTGATCTTTTTCCTAAACTTAATTAGTCATTTTGGTGCCTGAACTTAATTGTTGTTGACGCATAACACTCACTTTTTGTCGCCTAAACTTAACCATAATGTCTGCCGAAACGACCAGCAGCGCACGCTGCCCTGTACCCGGGTCACAGTCACCTATTCTCGGGTTAACTTTACCACCAACTACCGCTGATAGGACGTAGCACCATGCGCACCGTAGCCGTAGTTGCAAAGCTCTGTAGCGGCTAAACACATCTACTAACTGCCGCTGATACGACCGAGCTGTGACGGAGGTCTGTAGTCGGCATCACAAAGCTCTGTAACGGCTTAAAACAACTAGCAACTGCCGCTTGATGTCATGGAGCTCGTAGCCGGCCACTGTAGCTGGCGTCACGTGACCAGCCAGCGGTCTCCTAGTTTCGTAGTGTTGGAACCTAACAGTTTTGAAGGTCTCCTATCCTAGAGACAGAAAAACAGGCCTGTAGGGAATTCACCAGCCTGGAACGCCATACTCCTGAACAAAAGAATTCCCCAAAATGGAGAATATACCTTCAAACACGAGGAGAAACATGGCAGACTGGTGGAAGGGCTAAGAACTGCAACACTGTGGCTTCACACCTTTTGAGGGACTGAGGCTTCCCATTGGCTGCGGGTCCTTGAATGCACCACCCCGCCACTAGGCAGCAGGGGGGAAAATAAAAGCCTCCGGCGATCACCGCTCCCGGCTCTTCGTGGTAATTCGTTGCCGTAAGAAGACACGTCGTTCTGCGCTGTTCGAGAATCAACTTTCGCTGGTCGAGTGAGATGCCGGTATCTGTCGTGATACAAAAGGATCCGAGTGAGATACTAACCCAGTATCCCCAAATCTGCAGAGAGGGTAAATCAGCCCTGTTTCAAGGAAAAGGAGGACATCGCGCCCTGTTCTTTCCTGCAAAGTCGACTGGACCTGTTTTTCGCTCCACTGCCCTGGACGGGACGGGCCGTTAACCTCAGTTCTGTTCACCGGGGAAAAATCCGCCGGACAAACTAACAGACTGCAAACCGAAAAAGTAAGAGGCTTTATGTAGTTCTGGGCAGACTTTAGAACTAGTGTGTTTTATTAATGAGTAAAGGTTATTGCTACTATTGTTTGCCATTAATGTGTGATCAGACTGATGTGTCCCAAGTATTGCTGTGAAGAATATCCTTGATCAAGATAGTGTTGAAAGTTGTGTTGAAACTGTGACTGCTACCTCCTGCCAAGGAGGGATAATTACTGTACAAGCGGAGCCATAATCCTGCTCTTTGTCACTCGACTACGCCGCTATGATATAAAGACGTTATATTATAGGCCTGTAGGAAGACGGAGCGTGGGATTATCGTACCGCGGAGTCAGCTGCGGGCTCGCAGAAAGAAGCGGAAAATAAACACTCTCTCCCGTTAAACCAACCTCAGATTCTGCTGTAACTCCGCGTTAAGTTAAAATCTCGAGTAAACGAAGAGAGTGATTATTTTCAACACCACAGAGATCAAGGTTTTCAAGTGTTTTCTTTCTTTCAATTGTGTTTTCCCTTCCTTTCTCTCTCTCTTTCCCTCCTAAACCTATACACACTCACACACACACACACACACACGCCCAGTGTTAACAGCTGGTCTCGGCCGGTACCAGAGACGTGCAAGACTTAATGGAGTTTCGACCGCCATTTCGGCACCAAAATAACACTCTGAGGCGTGTCCCCTCTTTGTCTGTAAAACGTGTTGAAGTCTCACGGGGTTTGTCAAGTCATTTTGGGCCTTTGTAACAAACTACAAATAGCCTCCAAGCAGGCGGTCCCGCCGACCACCATCTTGAACCTTGCGGGGTCAGCCCGACCACGTGGCCCCGCTGCTCCTACCCCCCTCCTTTTCCTCCTACTATCCTGCACACACACCCACACACACACACACACACACACACACACACACACAAAGCTGGATTGCTGTTTTGTTTGCTAGAACTGTAACAAGTCAATAGAGTTTTGATGATTGAAGGATTATTGATTGACAATCGGTATTTTTGAAGTTAACTAAATTCTGTTATACTTTAACAAGAAGTTGTTGTGTGGTTGTTTGTGTATTGTATTGCAATAACAGCTGTATTATACAAGTCAGTGCTTGATTCTTCACCCTTCTTGTGTCCCTTTTAAAGCTACAAAGATAAATTAATGACATTAATTAAGATCTGTCTTTAAAAGAGACCACCTTTGAGACATAGTTTCCACAGTTCAGCTATTGGCCCCTGAGTTCAGGGTGGTTCCCCGTTTTGATAGTTTGTCAATTTGGTAACTTTATTAATGTTGATAAAACATCTTTGATAATTTGCCAATAATTGAATCTGTAACCATACCAATTCCCAACAGTAGGATATCATGTGTTTTGGTATGCATAAATGTTCGTACTATGTCATACAGACCAGTTCATGAGAGTGCATTGTCTGGCTAAACTGTGGCCAATGTTTAGTACTGTATCTCTTAAGGCAACTGCCGAAGTAACTCTGTAGGGTGATTGCCATGGTCTGCACTCTACTGAATATTTTCTTGTTTTCATTAATGTGTATGTACTATAAATCGCCTTGAAAGTGACCAATCATAGAAGGGCCAGTGCTGGGCGCTTGGGTAGCTCATCTGTTAGAGCGCGCGTCCATATGTAGAGACTCTGTCCTCAACGCAGTGGCCGTGGGTTCGGTTGCGACCTGCAGCCCTTTGCTGCATGTCATTCACCTTCTCTCTCCCATTTTGAGTCTAAGCTGTCCTATCAACAATAAGGGCTTAAAATGCCACACACAAAACAACAAAAAAAGAAGGGCTCTCCTCTGGTTTCCACCCGCAAAATTTAAAAAGTCAGTTTCATTCGCACAAGCAGAAATCAACTTCGAGAGCAAAGTTTACCTGCAAGAGCGTGTACGCCCTTTAGCGCTCGCGAAACAGACACTCGCGGGCGCGTGGTGGCTGCTCTGTGCATGTGCTGCTTAGTTTAATACACGCAGGTGCCATTCTTTCCCTCTCTTTATATTTTGTTTCACGCTCGCAGCTTCCTGTACAACTCTCGATTGTTGAATTGGTGCTTGAAGGCTTGTGTAGGCTAATATCTGCGCATGTGAAATTATGTAATTTGTTAGTGAGCATGTTTTATCGCACTCGCGAGATATAACATAATCCTGACGCCATAAAAATGCTCATGTTTACACAACACAGTCATGGATGCCTTCAGTAATGCGCTGATGCTTGTGCTATAATTCATCTGGCTCCCACCCAAGCACATCACCTAGCCTACCTAGTTTCCATGGTACAGCTATGGGACTGAAGGAACTATTGAGAATAAATGGTGATGCAGTCCACCTGCGAAAGTTGTGGGTGTGGTAACTCTAGATTTTGGGAATGTGATTCTGAATTGCACCTCAGGGAATACCTGTGTAGGAAGACAACATCTGTCTCAGAGAGGCACACTAAAATACTGAGCCATGGCTTTACACATAGCCTGAGCAGAATTAGAAAACAGGCAGGCGGCAGCCATTGAGGTTGCTGAGGAGGTAGAAAGAAGCCCTCCATCAACTGAGAGTAGGATTGGAGAGGAGGGGCCGAGTGATGGAGGCGATTGTGGAGAATGTCAAGCAAGGAGCTTTAGATTCTGCCACCATCTCGCTCACCATCTTGGTATCTAAGCCTTCAATGCTGTTATCACACATGAGTTATAAGGACATTGAAGGGAAAATGTCACCTCCGTCGGTAACTTGTGTCATCTTGGCCACAAACGTTGTCCAGCTTAACCCAAGTTTATTAGTGTCACGTGATTGTACAGCAGAGTTTGCAGTTGTGTGCATTGTATCGAAAAGCTGTAGGAAAAGTTAACATCTGTTTTCTGATGCGTTAGTGATGTCAAACGTGACACACCAGAAAAATCAGACAGGCATACTTGTCTACTGGCAATGGGAAATGATTCTATCTTTGTGGGGGGTTTTAAACCTCCCATACTGTTTACACTTTTTCTTATATCAATGTTACAGAAAAAAAGTAGATAAAATGATGTTAAAATGATTATACTGTAGGATCAAGGAGAAGTTACATTTCATTGTCAAACACAATGAATCAAATGTAAGACTATACATATTCTTTTATTAAACAGCACATAAAAAGAACATTAACAGAGCAATATAAATAACAGAATATGCAACGGAGGCAAAAACCCTAAAAGGCTTATCAAGGGTCTCCCCAAAACAATTTAGAAATGCCTTCCATCTATGCAATGTGTTCAGTCCATTTTTTTCAACTCAGAATGACAGCACTTTAATTAAGTCAGCATTTAATAATTAGAAGCAGCAACATTCTACGTTACTTCATGCCTCATGATAAGTCAGAGGCCTGGTGCGTCTGTTATCACCACTTTTACTCAGGCATTTGTTTTCATGTCTGAGTGTTGGGTGGCAGTTTAGCAGATCCTTTGAGATGCCTGTGTTTGGGTGGCAGTTTAGCAGATCCTTTGAGATGCCTGTGTTTGGATAACGGCATGCCGTAAATGTCAGCTGCAGGATTAGTTAGCTGTGGCTTGTGCTGAATAAATTATCTCAGTGCATCAATATCTTTACACCTGTGTGGCCCTGGCTGCTGCTTCATGTTTATTAACTCAGCATGTATACAAGCTGATGTGGTTAAGAATGGTTACCACTGACATTATTATTACCAGGGCATGAAGTTAACTTTTTTGACCACCAGCCACTGTGGCAGGTGGATTTTTAAATCCACCTGCCACAAATGGCTCGTTACGCCACTGCATATAAGAGATGAGATGACTGACAAAATCAGGAGTAGCCTATGCGCACCAAAACAACAACAAAACACTGGTGAATGCGCACCATAACACAAGAATTTTTTTTGTATAGTTCTTAAAAATAAAAAAATAAATAAAAAGGAAACTTGTTTTGGGGAGAATAATACTTATTACTATTAATTCATTACTCTGGGTTGAGATTTCCTAGGAACCAAAAAGGCTCAGGATGCTGCAAATGTTGGTAAAATATGAAAAAGGCTGGTGGATTTAAGACACAAAATAAGAATGTATTAAATGAATCAAATATGAACATATCTGTCATTGTCAGTGGCTTGTTAATCTTTACATTGTTAGTTAATTTCCTATCCTGGCCTGGGACACACATTCATACGGTTTGATAAAGTACTTGTTGGACTTTAACTTATCATTGCACTTACAATAACGAGAGTAGCTGTCCTCAATTTAGGTCATCGTGTAGGTCTCATCTGCGTTTTTTCCTGCATCCACCGTGTGCGTTTGTGTGTGATTGTGTGTGTGTCTGCGTGTGATTGTGTGTGTGTGTGTGTGTGTGTGTGTGTGTGTGTGTGTGTTTGTGTGTGATTGTGTGTGATTGTGTGTGCGCGTCAGTCGCGGGGGAAACGGAGCAGCCCTGCCCGCTGCAGAGAGCCGACAGTATTGAAACAGCAGCAGGTTCAGTGACAGCGTACATTGATGTTAAAATGTATACATGTTGGCAGGACGGTCTGAAATGTTTTGCATCACTCAAATCTCATTGGCTACCCGCCAACGTGGCAGGTAGATTGACAGTTTCACCCGCCAATCACAAAAGTTACCCGCATTTGGCGGGTGGGCGGGTGCCAATTTCATGCCCTGATTATTACTAAATGGTATCATTTTAAGACAGTTATGACGGGTTTCAATGACACTTTTAGAGATGCTGATGTGTTTGATTGAATTAAGTCTCGCTTTGCCAGACCTTCCTCCACAGCACTGCAGAGGAGGGTCTGGCTGCTGTGGTTTATTGGCATTTCTTTAAACCAATCACAATCGTCATATGTTGGCCCTCATCCAATAGATATTTGAACACAGAATTTGGTCAGTGATTATTTTTTCTCTACAGTAATGCTGTTATATTATTGATGATGACAGGGTAAATAATCAGGATAAATGAGCGTGACCTGAAGAGTTTGTTCGTTGAAACAAAAACCTTGTGTGAACCTATAACTCTCTATCTAGCCTGTGCGTGTTGTGCGGTGTCTAGTTCACCTGCAAAGGCTATGAAATATGACAGGAAAGACAGGACCTGCCATGACCTGTGAATCATGCTCTCTCTCCCCCTATTGCTCTCGCTTGATCTCCCCTCTCTCTCTGAGGTGAATTATTCAACAACAACAACAGGGGGTGGAAAGGTACATTAGAGAAGTTTCCTGCTAAAGACTGGACCATAGATCACCCCACCACCCCCCTACAGATCTTTATGGACAAACGTGCAGCAGTAGAGTAGCCAATGCCTGCATCCTGCTGATGTGAATTACGACAGCAGCCACCCACCAGGGACAATATTAACTGCTGATTTGATGAAACACACACACTGATTAGCAGCCCATATCTTTAATGGGATTAAGTGAGCAGAGCTGTGCCGTCACCTGTGTAGGTGTGGGACTGATTTACTCAGACCTGTGTGCGTGTGTGGGTGGGTAGTTGATGTTGTGTATGAATGAGGTATGTGCCAGTGTGTGGGGAAATGAAAATTTTTAATTCACTTCAGTCATAGACTATTATTTTGAGTTGAAATCATGTACTCGCTTATTATTCACTATATGTAAAAGTTCTATAAGATTTTAGGATCTTGCAAGTTTGTTCGTAGAAATAAATTAAGGAATTGGTACAGTCTCTGTGTTGCTTTCAGCCCATTCATCTCAGTGTCCCCTGCTTGATAACATGGGAGAATAATGGAGTAACAGTGTGCATTGTAGGGCTGGGCATAGGGTTAGGGTTATCATTTAAAGATTTTCGATACCGGTAACTATACCGATACCGTGACTTTGATACTGGTTCTTGAACAATACTTTTTCCCCATCTCTGTGCGTAATGCAGTTTTTCCTGCATAGACAGCCAATCACAAACATTATTAGATCTTGGTACAAGCAAGCTGCATGCTTATTGGCTCACTGACGCTGATTTACTCAATTTACCCCTTAGGTAAAATTTGGTATTGAATGACATGGCATTTTTTGACACTCGATACTGTTGGGAATTGGTAGGGGTAGAGATTCACTTATTGGCAATTTATCAAATATGTTTTATCAATATTAATAAAGTTATGAATATGTGTATTAATTATTTTACCAAATTGACAAACAATCAAAACGGGGCACCACCCTGGAATCAGGGACCAATAACTGGAACAGGAATGAGCTGGAACAGTGGTGTTCCCTTTAAAATACAGATCTTAATTAAATTGATTAATTTATCTGATATCTTTGAAAGGAACAAAAGAATGGTGAAATTCGGGCACTGACCTGTTCAACTAGCTATTATTACCATAGATACACAATTAATCACAAAAAATGCTCTTTAAAGTATAATAGAATTTATTTAACTTCCAAATTATCAATTGTCAATCAATAGTTCTTCAATCAATACCTATATACTTGTTACAAACTACAATAAAAGCAAAACAAACAGACATGTAGCAGACATGTGTCTGTGTGTGTGTGTGTGTGTGCGTGTGTGTGGGTGTGAGTGTGTGAGGAAGGGGGGGAGAGGTGACGTGACCACGTGGGTAGCTAAACCATGCGATATCACGGTGGCGGATGAGACACCGCGAGATTTGAGCTCTTTGTAGTTCAGTACAAAGACTACAGAAATGGCGGTCGAGGACCGCGTGGCTATGGGTTAGCCGTTAGCTTATGTGTTCAAGCTAACGTGTTACAGATAAAAGAGATACACCAAAACAGGCTACTTAACCCCTCAGATTGCGGGTCTTGGAGCTGGTTGCAGTTGCGGCTAACCGTTTAGCTGTTCAACGCACATGTATGCGTGTGTGTGTATGTGTGTTCAATTAGTAAAGGGAGAGAAAGGAAAGGAGGAAAACACAATTGAAAAGAAGCACTTGAAAATCTTGATCCTCGTGGCAGTAATAATAATCACTCTCCTTGTTTGCTCATGATTCTGGCCCAACGTGAAGTTGCAGCAGAATCTGAGAGTTTGTTTAACAGGGGAAGTATTATTTTCTAACAATAATCACACCATTCGTCTTTACACACGGCTATGATATAACGTCTTGTTAGATCGCAGCACCGTAGTCTGAGTGACGAAAGGCAGGATTATGGTCTCGCTTGTAGTCTACAGTGATTACTTCTCCGCATCGGGAGGTAGCAGTTTCAGTTTCAACACAACTTCAACAATATTGTGATCAATGATACATTCACAGCACATAATGGGACACGGCGGTCTGATCACATCAATGGCGAAACAATGACAACAATAGCCTTCACTGATTAATAAAACACACTACATGTTCTACATCTGCCCAGAACAATAAGCCTCCTTACCAGTGTTGGGCAAGTTACTTCCAAAATGTAATACATTATAGATTACTAGTTACTGTCATTTCAGAGTAATTAGTTATATTACAATATTACTGTCTCTGAATCTTAATGCGTTACACTACTTTTGATTACTTTTGAGTTACTTTCACCAAAATAACAGTGGAAGTTTGACTTGGTAGCTAGCTTGTGAATTTCACCACCGGATCAATAAAGTCTCCTCTTTATCCACTCATAATCATAGATTATTCCTAATATTTTGTATAATTAATATGAATATGCAAAGTAACTAAAGCTGCAAAAATAGATAAGTAAAACAAAAAATAGGCAAGTAGGAGAAAATGAAAATACTCAATTAAAAGTACCTTACATTGTATTGAAGTACGGCATTGTCATAAAATGTTTATTTATAGCACTTGAATAAGAAATTCATGTTGTTTAGTTTAAAACACTCTAAAGGAAATGGTCGATTATAGTGTCATTAAAACTCACTATTTACATTATTTACAATACTTGATTTACAGCTGATATGTGAAAAGGTACACAACCTTATTTGTTTAACAGTAATTTAGTTTTACTGCAAACCGTCACAGGAAGTGCTTTTATTTTTAAGTAGCCTACACAGAAGTTGTCTGTGTACTCTTGCTAGCTTACTGAGATGAACGTGAGACGCTAGATGCAAAACATATCCGTCAAGCTTAATTTGCTCACTTTCTTGTTTGTAAAACTGCAACATATTGAACAGTAAATGGTCACAGTAAAAGACAAGCTTTTTTGGTCGTCATTCAAAGCCATTCAACTATAAGCATAGTTACTCTCCACGGCTGATAAAATGCAATGATATTACATGTAGCAAGCCTCAACATTAATTCCTGACATGTTTCTATCTGTCAGCAGCTCGGACACACTGTTACCGTCACCTGTTGGGACACAGATGTTGTCCGTACCGTCTCTGGTTGGCTCTGACCACGGGAACAGAAACAGGACAGTTCACTTCAATGCAGCGTAATAACTCCTGAAAATAATGTCCATCTCGCAAATGTATCTCTGCAGTCATCTCAACCATCGAATACAGCAACAGGAAATAACACTCACAGGTTTTTTTCCTGTGAAGAAATGTTTCGCGGTGTTGGTGAATTCTTAAAAAAACAATACACCACTAAATGTTGCGTTAAAATGCGTTGTAACTTGCGTTACTGAGATTGTTTCGAGTATAATATTACCAAAATTTAATTAGTAATGCATTATATTACTGCGGTACAGCAAAAAGGAATACATTACTGTAATTGCGTTACTTTTGTAACGCGTTACTCCCAACACTGCTCCTTACTTATGGCGTTTTTCCATTACATGGTACCTGCCCGACTCGCCACGACTCGACTCGATGCACTGTGCGTCCGTTTTCCATTGCAGATTTTAGTACCGCCTCAGCGTGGCTGGTCGTCATAGCAACGCCGGAGTAAACTGCCGTGACCTAACGCGACACACACAAAGAACGTCGAAGGTGTGTTGTTGTTGCCACAGCCAGAAGACACATTTTGTTTCAAAAGAAGCTGGTTTGTTAGAAGCTCTGCGTGTTTGTTCAGGACACCCCCCTCTGTCGCTTTCACGTCACCTTTTGGTATCGGCTCAGCTCGCTTGGAACCTCGATTGAGGCGGTACTAAAAAAAGTACCTGTTAGCAGGTACCAGGTACTTTTTTTCGTAATAGAAAACCAAAAAAGGCGAGTAGAGTCAAGGTGAGTCGAGCAGGTACCGTGTAATGGAAAAGCGCCATTAGTGTGCAGTCCGTTAGTTTGTTTTTCTCCACGGTAAAATAGGTCCATTCTCGCTCGTCAGCGAGTTTCTCACAGGGCAGTGGGGAAAAACAGTTTAGTCAACTTTGAAGAAAGGCTAAGGCTCTGCAGAGGTGAAGCACAGATGTGTGTTTCACAGGATCCCATAGTCCACTTTGTCGGAAAATGAAGCTATTTAAACCACAAACGTTTGGTGTGCAAACCGGTAGCAACCGAAGTTGCAGGGGTAAGACCAAGGGAAAGGTGTTGCTGCGTTCAGGGTCCCGGCAGCCAACGGGAATTCAGAACTTCCGCCATTTTGAGAGCTTTTCCCTGTAGGAGTTTGGCGTACAGGCTTTAAGAATTACGTGTAGGCCCCAATCTCTTTGTATGTGGCCACATGTGTTCCTTTGTCTCAGGTCAGTTTAATCTGAGGCCTTTGTCCACAATATAGTGTCTAACCATACTGTTTGGTTCCAACAATACTAAGAAGGCAATTCGGCGGGTACCTAAAAAGTATCGAAGTTCGGTACCCAGCCCTATTCCACAGTGTGTTTGGGAGACTACCACTGGTGGGAACCAAAGTCAGACATTTTCAGATCCTACACAATGTGACGGTCTGTTTCGCTGCCAACAGAGGCTCTCCACCATCCGGAAACTCAGGGCACTCTCAGTCACACCGCACCTTCTGCTCTTCCTGTACAGGAGCATCACAGATCCCACCCTCCTCTATTGTTGCACATACTCACTGTCACCAACAGGAACAGACTCCTCAAAACACACACAACACCTCTAAAATCATTGGTCTCCCTACTCCCAACCTTCCAGCCCTCACTGACACAGCCATCACACGCAAAGCACTCACCATAGCACACAACCCTAGTCACGCCCTGAATTCATGCTTCACTCTACTCCCACCCAGCCACAGATACAGCTCTCAGATCTGTATCTGTAAGCACGCTACAGCAAGAGCTTTGTGCCCTCTGCCATCACTGCCCTCAACAAACTAAAGCAATAATAATGCAGTCATCCTCTCTAATTGTTCTTAAGTGTGTACAGTCTGTGAAAACAAATTTCCTCTAACAAAGGACAATAGATTACCTACCTACCCACGAATCCACCTACCAATCCATCTATCTATCTAGTTTGCGACCGCCAGCCATGTTTCTCCTCTGACATGTAAAATGTTATATCAGTCAAACCACAGCCAAACCCACAAAGGATCCATGACTAAAATATCTATAAAAGAAGTAAACAAAGAATAAATACATTGTAATGGACACCTGGTAATAGAAGCAAAAGAAGAGTTTTTTTCTTTACAGGCACAATAAAAACACTTTTGTGACACACTGCTTAGTTTAACAATAGTGTTATTATCCAATCAAGAAGATAATCAATGTGGCTATATGTGCATCTGTGTATAAGGGTAAATGTGCAGAAACCAGCAGTAGCCATCAACTTATTTAAAAAAATAGCCACGATTCACAAGCAAAATAAAAAAAATCAGTTTAACAAAATCTCAGTTCTTTTGGTTTAGTCAGTCACCTGAAAGGCCAGCAGGGAGTGAAATATTGCCATTGCTATCCGGATTAGGAGATGGTAACAAGGGATTAACCGCCTGTGCCAGCCTTCACCATTGTTTTCTTTCTGCTCACTTTTATTTGGAATACTGAGACAAGCAGCATGGAACGGACTCTACAATATTGCCAGGGGAGGGAGAGACATATTGTATAAGGGAATAGTAAAAGAGGAGTGAGTCCTTGAGAATAGGAAGGTGGTGAACAATCATAAGAGGTACTCAGCTGTGAGTGGACTGTGACTTACTGTAAATCTGTCGTGAATCAAGTGAACTTTGCATAGGTTTCACAACATGGATGCTTTAAATAAAAGCACATTAATGACAAAACCGGTAAGTACAATGATTGCAAAGAAAAAACAATCTCCCAACTACACATTTGACTGGAATGTCAAAAGTGATGTCTTATTCAGTGATAATAAATAGATTACACGGACTGACGATCAGGGTTTACAGATTTTTGTCTACTCCCTACTTGTTTTATCCAGCCCCAAACATCACTGAAAACTCTCCAGAAAATCCAATTATTGGAATAAGATTATCTGGGCGTGGCTGCTCTGCCAGCATTTTATTTCCCTCCAGCTCCAAATATTGGCCCAATATCTCCTCCCCGTCCCTCATTTAAGACCTCTCTCAGCAGACCCCTCACCTTCGATAATGGCTAAATTCATCAGCAGGGATCGGAGAGGTCTTAAGGGCAAGACAGATTGGACGGAGCTATCCTCTCCTACCGTTTTTCTCCTCATCTCTTGTGGAAACCGGCAGCTATCTGTCTCCTCACAGTCACTGGCTGGCATTCCAGCAGACGGCTGTGGTGAGAGGAAAAATCATTGCTCTTCATTCAAAGACTCCTTAAAGGTCAAACCCAGCTTTCACGACTTTATATGCATTTCCATTTAAACCCACAATGCTTCTTCTATGTCTTTTAATGTACAAGGTAATCCAGTTCACTTGCATAGAACAATTGATTGTATTAAACCACTTGAACTAAATCTTATGGTGTTTTAACATGTTCCGTGTTTCATGACTTTGCTTTCCTGAAAGCCTTTAGTTGAGATGATGGTAACAATCTGCACACTCAATTTTCTGATGGACAAAGCTTTTGATCATACCTTGAACTTTTTTGTTATTCAAGTTTAACGTCTCATTTTAGTCACACTGCATTACATTAATTCAACAATGCCATTGACATTGGCAGTGTATATGCAAAGCTGACATAAGCAACCCTCTTTGGATCTTTTTGCAGGATGGCACAGCAATGATTCTGTGGGTTTTTTTTGCACTATATGGGCCTCCTGCAATCAGCTGGGGTGCATGAACATAAACTGCACATTTGTAGGTGATTTTCTGTTTTTTGACCAATAGTTTTCTTTGTTATTTTTTGCTTTTAGCAGCATGAACTATGGAAAACAGCAGATGCAAATAATTCCTGGAAAACAAAACATCTGGATTTCTTTTTCTCTGGCACACTTCTTTTATCCATTTTAACCCCATTTTCCTAAACACTGTTAATAAAAATTTGTCATTCAGGAGTTCAATCAAAATTAGTCTGACAGTTGGACAGACGCACATCTCTACATACCAAGCCAAGGAACCTTTTAGCTGATCTACTCTATAAATACTGTATACTCTAAACTGTATGTCAACGTATATGTTGTCATAGAATGTTGTTCTATTGAAAAATCAGCTATTGTATTTCAACTTACCACCAACTCATCCACAATCACTCTTCATGCCCACTTCTCTATATATCGCACTACTCAGAACACTTTTTCAATACTTGTTCATCAACAAGGTTTTTATTTTCAAGGTTTTGTCCAGAGGCTTTTTATTCTGCCTGCCTTGACACTGGTCATAATGTTCACGATTTGAAACAGTGCATTTTCTCATTACTGCTCTCTGTTTTGATGTTCAGGAAGAAAAAGAAAAAAAGCAGAAGTAAAAGAAAGAGGCTGACATTTATATTTTGCCAAAAGAAATAAAAGGTTGTGGTCTGTAAAAAGCACTTGAAGTCATTCATGTATTTTTTGAACGGGATTCGCAATGAAAGAAAGGCACACAAACTCTTTTTTCACATTATCTTGTCTCCCCTAATAAGCTTTCCTATGTCCTGTGTCACAAATGTTGTGACATTTTTGCATCCTTCGAACTCTTCATCTGGTTGACCATCTCTGGCTGCAGTCTTTGCGTACACTCGCTATCAACTCTCATTTCTCGAGCCAAAGTTATCACAGCACTTTCTTGAGGGGATGACAGTGACCCCAACATCGACCTCATCTGGCAGTCCCGTCCATGACATTTAAACTGGTCTCCAGGGTAGGAGCCAATAAACAAAGGCAACAAGAGAGAAAGAGTTGTGAGAAGGGGACCCTCGTTTGAAAAGGGTTCAAATGTTCTGCAGAGACAAGCAGATGGAATACATCGTCAGTTGCCTCTTGTCTCTGTGTGCTCCGTGGATGTTTGTTTTGCACAATGCCATGTCAGAAAGGCTGCAATAACCATGATCACAGTTCTATTCAAGCTCTTCATATCTAGCCATCTGAACTATGGGAACCACTTAGTGTCCAGTGACCTAAAGAAAGCTTTAATTAAATTATGTTGAACTGAATGCAGTCTCAATGACTATTACATGTGTTTCTTAAGTTAGACTGTAGAAGATATAAAGAAAAATGTGCACTTCTACGGTAGTTGACGAAATTTTTTGCACATTGAAGTTAATTTTGATGTTGGCTATAAAGTTCTTTTGCAAATGTCCTTACATTAAAATAATTTTTTTTCAGGCCAGTGAATAGGCTGAGTTTTGTTAATTACAGCCATGACAGAAGAATGTAAGGTCAGATGGCTAAAGTCGACACTGTTCATTGCTTACGTCTTCGTTTGCCCTTCATCTCAGAACAAGTTTAGTCAAATATGTCATTTTTAAATGTACAATTTGCATTTCAGTTAAATTTAACCCCCCAACATGAAGACATTGTAATGTGATGTTTATAACACAATGTACTTTGCAGATGCCATTCTCATAAAGTCTCAAACATGGAATACATGGCCCCAAATGATATTCTTTGCTGAGAGTCATAATTATAAAAAGCCCTCAAGGTTCCCCTAGGAGCCCAAACACCTTGATTAAAGATCTGCAGCTTTTAATGGTTGTATTATCATGGGATGCCTGAGTAATGAATTAAGATCGTGATAGAGATGGTTGACTGCAGGTTAACTCAACCCCTAGAGAGGGATCATTTAAAAAGTCCTTCAGGGGGGGTCTGTAATTGGACGCCTAGTTAATGTTCTGTGATTACCTTGAAAATAATTATAAAGAGGATATTTACATGTGATAATGTGTTCTTATACCTTTATATCTAAGCCATATTGTAAGTTAGGCAAGAACGGTACTTTCTACAAAGTGGGAATCAAATGCAGTCAGTTTATTGCTGGTCTCGCTTCAACAAAGATCTGGCTTCTTAAACGTTGATGACTTAATCAGCATATCTTTATTTTATGTATGTGAGAAAAAGAGAAATTATGTGGTTTCTAGCAATTGCAACATTCACTGTGTCAGAAATTTCATTCTCTTTTTAAAACATTAGAAAGGGAACCCCAATCTGAGCTGCATAGGCAATTCCTGTTCTACACTGAAGCCAGCACTGTTAACAATAATAGTTAATACAGAAAAGGGACAGGTGTAACACATTCACCATCTGTAAGTTGACAGGCATGACTTTCCATTAGGATTTTGACATGGAGCAAAAAACCTTATCAGTTTCAATGAACAAGCCCTGAATTCTGAATTTGGCTTTTTGTTCAGCTTTGTGAACAATTCACAAGCTTTCGCATCTCAGGAGATGTTGACACATGCTGAATCTAAAAGCAGCTATCGCTACAAAGGCCGCTTTCGTTCATTCTCAATACTTTGCATGGGGATTTATCTTATCTCCAAACATCCTTTTATGTTAAACTATGTATCTCCAAACATGCTCTGATCTGATATGGTAGCTTTGTTTGGTGTGAAAATGTGACTCCAATGATTTTTTAAATTAGAAACAACTCAAATGGATAAGCGATGCCATACATTAATGCCCAAAGATAACATGTTATGTTCAGGTGATAAAACCCTCTAAAGCCCTAATAATTGTGACTCTAGTCCACATGTGTCAAACTCAAGTTTGTCAATTCAATTTTGGTTTACAATAAATTTTAGTTGCTTTTTCCAAAGTTTTGGGCGCTTTCTTTTATGATGGCTAAGAACATTTTTGCTGACTTTTTTAGGACTTTATGTCGACCAAATTGTGAGTGAGAAGACTACATGAGACATGCAATAATATAGTCAAAGATATTTAACTTTTTGGATTAAATAAAAGCATGTCAATTAACCCTACATGTCTGGCCCTTGATGTGATTCTCATTTTCCAGTGTGGTCCTTAGTGAAATTGAGTTCGACACCCCTGCTCTAGTCCATCAGGAGCAAAGGCAGAATTAGTTTGGGGGAGCAGATTTGTTTTTGTATAGCCATACAGTGGGAGAGGAAGGAGTTTGGGATGGATGTTGGTCAACAAAATGTCAGACTTAAACAGGTGAGACCACTGTTTGTTTACAGTTTTCAACCGAAACCCAATGTTTTGATATTACCCATGGCTGCAGTCATGATGACGAAGGTACCCTATCTTTGACAAAGTATTAACCCAAACGACGATCTTCCCTTACCCTAACCACGATAGTAGTGTTTAGAGCTGTCAGTCTTCCTCTATAATACCTTTTGAATTTCATTTGAAATTTAATATTAAATGCTCAAATGCAACCTGCTCCCAGCTAAGCTCCTACAACTTGCGACACAGTTAGGAAACCAGAATGAGCTAACTATTGATAACATAAGCATTTTGGCTCAGTGGATGTCGATTTTAAAGAAAATTATTCCCTGTCCTTCCGATTTTCCAGTCGTTAGCTCACAATGCCTTGTGTTTCTCACTCCCGTAACTTATTGTTCATCAGACATGAGAAGATGGAGATTAGCTAACATTAGTCAACCTATTTATAAAAAAAAATCACATTTGAATAGTAATTTCAGCATTCGAATAGTATTGATTTTTTTACTATTCAAATTATATTCAACTTTCGGAATCGTTCCAACAGCCCTAGTAGCGTTCGATTAGAAAACACTTACATGTGTCATTATGGAGTGCACAGACCAACACCATATTTTAAAGCTTGATTTGAAGGTCTTGTTGATTTAGAGAGGTAGAAAAAAGAAGTGGAAGATGTGATGGTAGTTGGAAGTATAGTGTATCTAACTTGCATGAAGGAGACCAGAGTTAATGTGCTGTCACAGACCAACAATAAATGTTGGCTTCTGTGTAGCAATAATAGCCTGCTTTGCCTTACCTTGCTGTTGTATGAGCCAAAATAAATCATTCAAAAAATGTTGTTCTTGAACTTGGATTTTGTCCAAAATCAACTTTAACGGTAGGCTAACGTTACCTGCTGTGTAACGTGTTATTAGTGGCACATGACATGAGATAGCATGACATGCAGTGATGCTTCTATTGCGTCTAACGTCTGTTTCGTTGCATCAGAGAGCAACGCAGACATTTAAGTGCCACCATAATGAGGCACCGACATCTGCGTTGCTATTTCGTCTGGTAGATTCCGGGCACCGGTGTCATATTTCATAATTTTCAAATTTCAACATGCGTAGTTAACGTGAACAGAAAGTTGCGTTGCCTGTATCTTTTCACGGCAAATGCGCTTGTGTGGAAAGCAGTCGCACAACAGCTGAAATGTTGTGTTGGGCAGGAACGTAGTGTTTACGGAGACAACCAAACAAAATATTGACTTCTTTTGAAATAAATTTTCCAGTTTTGTAAGTTTTTATTTGTTTTCATATAATAAAAAAAAAATAAAAATATTGAACAGGTGGTTGCCATAGGGGGCAACCAGAGACCCCGAAACGGTTACCAATCGACTCAATCTGGTTGCCAATGGCAACCGGGCAACCGTTACTGTCGAGCCCTGCTTTCATTAAGATAGTTATTTTTTCTGGTTTCTATCATAGGTTATCGGAATTATGGTAAAACTGTAGAAATAAGATCCAAAATGCAATTATCCTTTAATGTTTTTGATAGTGATCTATTATACATCATAACACCAGAAACATCTCTTGGAGCTTTTGCAATCATAAGAGTTGATTGCAAAATGTAACTCTCTGAAGATGTTACATTGACTGATTCGTTGCATAAGTCTTTACTACAAATAAATCATATTTATTGTTTTATTGTCTAATCACAACAACTTGTCATGGATATGACATTGTGGTTGGTCAGCTACTTTTCTTGTTCATACTTTCTATAGAGAGTCAAAGACGTTAAGACATGATTTAATTCTAAAACAGCTTTTGCCTTTTGGATCACTTTAAACGGTGTGTTGGGGAGACCTGGCCAATAATCTTGGATCAGCACTCTTTCAAAAGATGAGAAGTCTGGCCAGGACCTCCCTGCTTCCATCATAATTCCTTCTGAACTATCTGAAATAGATCCCTCAATATTCTGTGTGAGCCAAGTCTGCTGTCTTCATTGCGACATCCATCTTTAAAGTTCTTCAAAGTCTCCTATCAGGGTGCATGCCTGAGAGACAGCTCACTGCAGGCTGGATGACCCACATATTCTGCGTTGCCATCTTTATTCACTTTGGTCTCATGCTCTTTTTTTCCATTTACAAGCGGCTGTTTTGTGCCATGCAGTGGGTGGGTGTTAATATATATATATATATATATATATATATATATATATATTCTCAGGGTGCTCCAACAGTAATGGTAAAGGTATGAATGTTTTTCTTTTCTGTAAGAGTTTTAAGAGCCAATTTAGCCAAAATATGGAAATGACAAAGAGCTTAAATGAAGAATTTGATCTCCATCAAAAATCCAACTGTCTCATGGAAATTACGTTGATATACTTTTATATAGATTTATATACATTTTTTAAGAAATGTAATGCTGCACAAATTACATTTTCTATCAACATAATGACAAACATTGCTACATAATGTACACTTTTTGTTTTCCTTAAAACATCCACCCAATACAATAGCTACTCGTAGCAACTAAAGCATGATATAACATTTCTTATGTTTAGACACCCACACTTTTTGGTTAAGGTTAGGGAAAGATTGTGGACTTAGTTAAATATTGAAAACGTCTTGTACTTTGTACACTCATCATCTACCCCAACCACCTTGTGATGACAAGCGTGCAGCGCATAAATGTAGCACTTCCTAAACTAAAAAAACATTGTCAGGGAAATTTAGTCGAGACAGGAATTGTCTATACTCTTAAAATGTAATTTAAAAAAAGGTTTACATCCATGTCTCTCCAGACTCATATAATGCACAGTATGTAGTGAAGACTTTGAAGCAATTAATAAAAGGTATTACGTGTATTTTTTGGCAAAACATGAATGCTTCACAAACATGGAAGCTTCACACACATCACAGTAGATCTAAAACAATCACCTCAGTTTCAAGATTAGTGTCACCAATTCAGTATCCTACTGAATGTCTCCCCCTCTGTTCCTGAGTCATGGTGTTGAATAATGGCCAGAAAAGTGTTTTTGCAGAACATTATAATATCACTGTGAAGGTGGATAAAAAATGTCATCACTTCATCATTTTAGCCTATTAGACATTTGTGTGATATGTTGCCGTAATTAGCGTAGAAATTCTTAAAGTTATGGCCAAAAACATGTTTAGTGAGGGCATGGTTACCCTGACCTTTACCTCCAAAATGTAATCAGTTCATCCTTGAGTCCAAGAGGATGGGTTTGCCAAATTTGAAGACATTCTCAAGGCTTTATTGTGATATCATGTGCTTGAAAATGGGACAGACGTACTGTAAGATCACAGTGACTTTAACCTTTGAGCTCCAAAATCTAATCAGGTCATCCTTGAGTCCATGTGGACGTTTTATATTCCAAATGTGAAGAAATTCCCTCCAGCAGATGCACCGGCAGCCGTAATCAAGTACACAGCATGCATACATTTCTTTCACATCTCTATTGTTGTTGTTACTGAGGCTGTTCAGTGAGAGCGCTGTTTTCTGCGAGACATTGCAACGCATTTGTAAGTCTTCTCTTCACTGTTTTGAGTGGTTTAATAAACTGATTAATGCAACTGTATTTTTGTCTCCGACTCATAGTAGAACATTACAGTGAGCACATGTATACAGAACTGTGTGTAAATGGATCGCCCAATCCAAAGTTGTACAGCGCACTGGACATTGGTACATTTTTAGCCCAGAAAATGCGTACAAAACAAGTTTACCTCTCGCCCCTCAGTGGTTTATTTAGATAAATTAGTTTTGTTAAAAGTCACTACAGTTATGCCTATATGTGAAAGTATGAATATTGTGTAAGAATGTGTGCATGTAGGTGTTTCTGTGTGTGTAGCTGACTGTGTGTGGTGAATTTGGCCTTCTGCATGACTCTTCTACAAATGTTGAGCTACAGTATGAGGGCTGCAATGATGATTGTGTAAAGCCGGCTTGTTGGCTGGTATTTGCCTAATTAGTGTTATGGTAGAGTTGTATCGTATGCAGTTCTTATGCCGTGCATATTATGAAATACAATCCTGCCCACGCCACTGCCCCCAAGGGGGTCCTGAGATATTGTGTTCACAAGAATGGGACGGACAGGCGGAAATATGGACTGACAACCTGAAAACATAATGCTTCTTGCCAAAGCTGTCACCGGCACGGAGGCATAAAAATCACAGTTTCAGTGTAGCTGTATTGATTTTCTTTTTGTTTGATTTCCATTCATGGACAAAACCAACATTGGACAGAACCAACTCCATATTCACAAATGTACTTTCAAAACCAGACCATTCTAAGGACTCACAGTCAGTACAAAAAGTACACTCAGTCAATACCATTTAATTCAGTCCCCTGAATCGCACCTGTTCAATAAGTAATCTCACTCTTTGACACTTAACCAATTTTAAGAGCTAAGGAAGAATATCTGAATGTCAGAGGTAATAAAAGAGGGAAGGAAGCTTATGTTTGAGGTTGACATAACCCCAACTTCTACGTGTGCACTCTGTAAAATATAAAATGGCCCACCAAAGAGAAATATCACTTCACATTCCTTTTGACTTTGTGAATTACAATGCAAACAATAATGATATATACCATTGTTTATGTTGTAAGGCCTCCCATCAGGACATTTTAAAGTGCAGTCACAAAACTATACAGGTCAGGTCAAGTCTAGCTGTCTTTCCCTGAAGCCCGTTTGACACAGCAACCTGTCTCTCTGTGTCCAGCCAGTCTGAACACTGGTTCATCTGTATGTGATAGATGCAGGCATCTGTCACTTCAAAATACTAAAACTGAATCAAAGTGAATAAAAGCAACAACCCCTCAGTATTTGTACTGCATGTCCCGCTCTCTCTTTGTCTCTCCCTGATTCTCACCATGATGACTCTGCACTTTGTTTTGTTCTCGAGCAGAGAGAAAAAGAATAATATGCTTAAAGACTTTGACAGAGATACAATCTTGAATGGCACAGACTCCACAATGCATTAGACTCACCTTAACTGTCCTGAAGACGCCAGCGCGACAATCCGTAGGAACACTGGCGACCAAAAGGAAAAGATATTGGATCAATGTGGAGGTAAATCAGAGTGGCTCTTAACCCCAGAGCAAGACAATGGAAAGCAAGTTTACATTCCCTCACTGAGAGGATTAGAAAATGCTTGGCCCATCACAGCATGACCAACAAGCACTTAACCTAGACGAAAAAAAGCCATATATGAAGTAGGCCATTGTTTATCTTGTGTATTTCTTTTTGGAGTATTAACATAAATCTGCAGCTACTGTATGTCAGCCCTCACTTATTCATAGAAAAAGGACATACTGTATGTCATTGGATACAATCCAAAGTAAAACATTTTCATTGTTAAATGAATTAAATCAGCAAATCATATTAAAAACATGTGGGCCTGGTTTACGCCACACCGCTAAAGCAGTGCCCCCCAATCAACAATGCTGGATAACGTCCTATACGCACAGGACTAGTATTACCATGGCACCTCATGTGATTTAGAAATTTGTTTTGTGTGGCACATTCACATGGGATAAGCGAACTCTGTATTTCACTTGAATTTACTGACATTATCCCTCATATATGCTGTCAAGGGTCTGTCAAAACATTAATTTATAATTGCCAACACAGCCAATACAACCCCAAATCACAGAGATGCAGATTTGCACAGGACTAATATTAGTACACAACCTCTGTGTTTGTCGAAATCTGGTGGGTAATTTGCAGTGGAATTTTCACTTGACAAATTACAGACATGGCAGATTTGAATGGGATTAACATCACAGACGACCTTCGCAATTATTACAAATTATTAGAGGTCCCGAGGTAATACTAGTCCCATTTGAATAGGGCTAAAGACTGGGCCATCGTTAATAAAATTACTCAAGGGTAGGGTAGGATAGACATGGTTAAAGGAAACCAACATTGACTGTTGGTAATAGATTAGATGCAAAACTTTCAAAGTAAAAAGTTTTTTGTACTTCCATCTTTCATACCCCACTTTTTTTATCTGACCTAGAGGAACACAACAGTATTTCCTGCATCGTCGTAAACAAGGTTGTTAAACTCTGCTGTAGCACATTTACAGTAAGATGATGCTCCTATGCACATTAAGTGTGCTAATCACAAGCTACAATTATGAGATTACAGCACCTCAATGACTAACTATAACTATCACTGCAGTGTCAATAGTCTACATGCAGTGGAATCTGGATCATGTAGACAGAACTGAAACATGACAGTTCAGGCACATAGTTGCTGCACACCCCCTGTAGTAGTCAGTAATCTTTTACGACCCGTCATTGGACACTCTTCTTTACTTATTGCTATACAGTAATTGTTATTTTGACTGCGCCTTAAGTGGATAAGATAGAACGTATGTATGGAGAGAGTGATAAATGTGAAAGGTCTTAGTGACTTTTTACCAGCCACATAATCTGAACTGCCCTGAGAATTTCGAATAGATGCCATATAGTCACACCCTTCCACTTCCGGGATTGCTCTGTTGCCGCCGGAAATTCTGCACGTACGTCCTTCTTTTCGGCCGGATGTCCGTTACCTTACGCTTTCTTTGTGTTGGAATTTCAAACTCCAGTTGATTTATGAGGACTATGGTTAACTGCTCTTCAGATCTCTGCAGGGTAAATCCAGACAGCTAGACTACCTATCCAATCTGAGTTTTCTGTTGCACAACTAAAACAACTTAAATGTACACATGTTCCACCAAAACAAGTTCCTTCCCAAGGCGATTTTTCAACGGCACCGGGGCTCTGTCCGGCGCTTAGTGCTGCCCAAGACGATTGTGATTGGTTTAAAGCCATGCCAATAAACCAGAGCACGTTCCTCTCCTGAATGTGTGCCATGTCTTTGTTGTTGTGTTGTGATGTCACCTCTGTTTGTATCTTACCCGGCCATGATGTTTAATTTATTACTATGAAGGTCAGAAGAACAGTCTTAGCTTTAAACAATAATGATTAATTTTACTTTGTGCTCACTGTAACATTAAATTATATTGCACATTAGAAAAGTCATTCATATTTTAGAGCAAACCCTACAGGGGATTTCACTGGACATTTACGGTACAAACCTGTCCATTACCAAAGCAATTTCTGCTTATATGGAAATTTGATTCTACGGAGACAACACAGTCAATTTACTCTTGCGTGATGACATGTCTTGGTTTGGTGACCTTTGTTTGCCCCCAGCAAAGCATTCAAGAGACTCTTCAGTGTACATGTATTTGTAAATATAAACAGTCAAAATGCGACAACTGTTAAATTAGACCACAAAGTGTGTTTTGATGTTCTCTGTCTCTTGTTCTCTTTGGGATGGACTGCTTCTATTAAAGTGGCTTGCCAGAGCGAAAGATATTAAGTTGCCCGTCTCACACCACTTTCATGCACTCTGGCTGTGTTCTGCTGGGTAGTCGTGCAGAACTTGCTCACCGAGGCCATTTGAACCGCATCTCTTGGGAAAGCATCTAGGATCTGTGTAATGCATGCCAGTCACACGTGTAGCCTCTGAGATGGCCTCCTCCTCGGGCTTCATGTGTTGTGTTCTATACCAGCTAAAGTACTCAGCTTATTTGTTTTACCCAGGTGGCATCAATTAGTGTTAGAACTTCTCTTGCATCTAAGAGCTCCAAATATCTTGATCCCCAGCATAGCTGCTTTTTACAGAAGATATGCAATGCTGTTGTTGCACAGTTTACTTTTAGCCTTCTCAACTGTACTGAACATAACTTCCTCACATGTTTTATAGTAGTACATTCCACCAGTGAAATGAACAGCTTACAACAGAAAGAGCAAAGCGTCTGTTCTATAACTTTTATTAAAGCAAGACATACTTTAACACTTACTGGAGTTTTTGATCTAGACACATAGTGGATTAGATAACAGTCATAACAGTGAAAAGAATAATTTGATTATTTATGTTATTTTGTATAAGTTCATCATATTGTAATAGTGAACTGTAATAGTAGAGTTGAAATGAGTAATCAATTAGTCGATCAACAGAAGATTAATTGGCAACAATTGTCATGATCAAGGAATTTAAATAAGAATTCAAGCTTCTCACATGTTTTTTTGCTGATGTTCTTCTCTCTTGGGAACAAAGGGAATATCTTTGGGATTTGAATTGTTGGTTGAACAAAATTAGTTGCTACTGTACTAGTACGGTATACTGTATATTGATAACCCATAAACCCATTGATTAATTGCATTTTCACCTTCACCTTTTCCTGGCACACCTCTCTGCAATTTATAGAAAGAAAGATAGCAAGTCTCTAGCCATTTAACTGCTAGAAGCTTCTTCAGAAAGTAGATCTGAAACAATAAGCAGTGTGGTGGAGACACTGATTGCAGGCCAGGACAGGAAAAGGACAGCACAGATTGCTACCTGCATGTACAGATGGTGTCGTGTCAGTGACTCGACTTGTTTCTTGCTCAGTGTGATACGTGTTCTCGACAGGCACCGGTGGCAGACACACTGAATGTAAAGAGCATTCAGAGCTAAATCAGATTAGCCGGGCTAGAGAGCCAAATGGCACCTCCGGAGCTGCGGAACTACCTGTTGTGTAGCTGTAATTCAGTGAATTTCCTCAGGGTAATACTTATCCTTCTTCCTGTTAACAAACAATCAAGGATGCACGGGCAGCAGGGGGGGTAAAAAGAAAACTAATTTCCACAATGTCGTGATAGCTTAATTTTGGACATTTTCAGTACTTAGAAATAAAGCAAGTTGCTGGAAACCAGTAAAATCACTGTCATCCTTGCCTTTTACCACATGCCACCTTTGATAGACATCCGTCAGCTCTGGCTAGCTTACGTTACACATTCCAGTGAGAAACTGCAGCTAGAAGCAGTGGTGACGATAACACAGACTACACAAAGTTAAAGCTACAGGTAGGCTATAGTAAGAAATGAATGACTGTGTCCCAAAACATCAACAGGTGGGCATGGGTTAAAAGCACAGAAGCTCCCCTTCACACAACGATTTGTGCAATGTATTTGAGTAGGGCTGCAACTAACAATTTTTTCATTGTCAATTTATCTGTTGATCATTTTCTCGATTAACCGATTAGTTGTTTGGTCTATAAAATGTCAGAAAAAGCCTCATCCTCAAATGTCTTGTTTTGTCCACAACTCAAAAATATTCAGTTTACTTGGGGGGCAGTGGTGGCCTAGAGGTTAGAGTTTGGGACCGGGAGGTCGCCGGTTCAATCCCAGACCGGCAGGATAAAATCTGGGGTGGGGAAAGTGAAAGAGCAGCGCTTGTCCCTCCCTCATTACCACCACTGAGGTGCCCTTGAGCAAGGCCCTTAACCCCAACTGCTGCAGTGGAGCTGCTCAGTGGCCAGCAGATCAGACTGTGGTTGTACTGGGCAGCTTCCAGGTATGAATGTGTAACTGTGTGAATGTGACAGGTCGTCTTTGCAAATGAGAAATTGTTCTCAATCGACTTACCTGGATAAATATAGGTTAAAAACAAATAAAAAAAATAAAAACTGTCACAGAGGATGGAAGAAACTAGAAATGATTCACATTTAAGAAGCTGGAATCAGAGAATTTATTTATTTTATAAATAATGATTCAAACTGATTGTCTCTACAGTATTTTGGAATACTGTAGGGTATTATGCAATTCTTGGTGTGTATGTGTATGTTCTGTGCATATACAACCGTGTGTGTTACTGGTTGTTACTATGTTATTGTGTAACTGTAGTTTGTTGTAAATGTATTTGGATATATGGTGTGTGTACATAGGCTGGCTGCCTTTTTTTAGATTGTTTTTTGGGATTTTCATGGCCTTTAATCGACAGGATAGCTTGAAGACAGATGACACGCAGCAGAGGGCCGCTGGTCGGATTTGAACCTGGGCCGCTGCCAAGGACTCAGCGTACATGGGGCGACACGCTATATGTATACGGTATAAAGGCTTTAGGCTGCCCGCACGTTTTTGTAGGCCCAGTTTAATAATGCAACTTAATTTTATACAATGTAGTAGAGGGTCTCTGCTCCGTCTCTCTCAGTTAAGGGGTCCTTGGCTTAAAAAAGTTGAAGACCCCTGAAATAAAGGCTTATCGTATTGTATCATCTTGGGATAATGAGCAATACTTTTGTATTTTATACAGTTACAGAAACAACTGTATGCCGATCTTCTACCCATCTATAATGTTCAGTTCATCTTTGTTCATATTACAGTTTATCTGTGTTTAAATATAATTAATTGCAGGTCACATGTTCTATTTATATGTTTAAATCTTCAATAATGCTGAACCAACAAAAATCAGCATTTTAGCCTGACCTTCTAAGACCAAAAAAAGAATCCTCTCCCTCCCCCAATGTCAAACTAAATGGGAGGCAAACAGAGATGAGCAGTTCTGCATGACAATAACAATGAAGTTATCTGGGCTGACAGTGCAAGAACAAGTCAGCAGTGCTACCATATGAAAAGGGCAGTGTGTGTACTGTAGCTTTCCCTGCGCTCCCACACATGTTGAGACCGTTACTGTTGCTGTCCGTCTCATGGGGTTGTTATGGTCAAGTCGACTCAATGGCAGGGCGAGTTCTTCATCAACCTAAAGCAGAACAGCAATTAGACTGCATAGACTGAAACAATGGATTCAGTAACATTGTCAAAAAGATGCTGGCAAACAAGACGGCCAAGAGCAGCAGACGTGTCCAATCTGTAAGTAGATGTAATGCTTTTAATGTCAGGTCGTGATGACAGTAAACTCTTGAGAAGGCATGTCAGGTTATGCAAAAACAAGTGCAGATGAGTCACCAACAGCTGATAGTGACATACACACTAAAGCAGGCCACATGTAAAACATTTTTTTCCCTTTGAATCACTCTAGCTATTAAAAACTGTTTAATCTTTAACGTTTTACAAACCATAACTGATATGTCTAATATATTGTCCATTACTTCACTGTGGTGGCCATTGAGAATGCTTTGTGCTTTCATTTCAGAAGAGACTGTTCTCCCCTGAAAAACACTCCCATAGGTTATTTGTTGAAGCAGTAGTCTAGATCCATAACATTCCACTTCCGGGATTGCTCCGGTGCCACCAGAAATTCCGCAGGATGTCCTTCTTTCCGCTTTCTTTGTGTGGGAATTTCAACTCTGGTGGATTTATGAGGACTATGGTTAACTGCTCTTCAGATCTCTGCTGGGTGAATCGAGACAGCTAGTTAGATCTGTCTGATCTGAGTTTTCTGTTCCACGACTAAAACAAGTTTTGAACATACACGTTCCACCAAAACAACTTCCTTCCCAATGCTATTTTGCAGAGGCACTGGGGCAACACCCGGCGCTTAGCGCTGCCCCTGACAATTGTGATTGGTTTAAAGAAATGCCAAAAAAAAACACAGCACGTTTTTCTCCCATCCCGGAATGCTGTATGGACTAGCCAGAGCCTCCTCCGCAGCGCTGTGAAGGAAGGTCTGGCAATGCGAGACTATTCAAGCAGCAATTACGACTCATCTTTACGTTTAGTGGCAGCATCCTCTAGTGGCCATAGTAATTATGAAGTGAACAAAGCAGAAAGTAACGAAGAGAGCCAAGTAGGAGGCAGTTTGGGTTGGTGGATGGGTCCACCAAACACAGGACTTTCACCCAGGAATCTGGAGTTTGTGTCCCGTTACATTAAAAATAAAAGTAAATGGCAAGTTTTTTTTTTTTTACAAACGGAGTCATGTTCAGCGTCATGTGTGTAACAAGAAGTAAAGTAATGTCTGATTTAACCCAAACCACGATCTTTTTCTAAACTTAACTACATGCCTAAAAATAATCAAGTATTTTTTGTGCCAAAACATCACCAAACTGCAACCGTTTCACAATGTTAACTTGTTTAAAACCACGACTGTTACTTTTAAAACCGCAACCGATGATTTCTGGTTTAGATATGAGGACAGAACACGCTCCTGTGGGTGCTATTAGAGCGTAGGAATAAACAACCCATATCGTCATATGGTTTGGAGGACTTGTTGTTTCATAAACAATATGACCTTGAATGTGATCTATAGACAGCCACGTTCATTTCTCGGGTACCATATGAAGTTATCAAAGTCATAATCACAGATAATTGCATTTTTTTCAAGTTGTGACTCAAGCAGCAACTCACCGTTTTGAGATTCAGTATTTGCCTTGCATACTAAAAACAGGTGTAATCATCAAGCAAAAGAAAATATATTTTTTTTCCGTGCCCTCTCAGGAGAAAATCATTCAGCCATCAACCATCAGAATGATTTTGGTGATGCATAATAAATTACTCATGCTCTTGGCTTTGACTTGATTATGAGTGACTTCCTCCAAAAGAGGTGCAAATTGGGAAACAACATTACCAGCAAATTATATAGAGCTAATGCACAACCTCTTAACTATGATGAATTGGATAAGAATGCGTCTGACAGTCCAATTTATGTCATCTATATTTACACCAAAAAAATCAAGCTGAAAAAAGGTTTTTTAACTTCAGACTTTTGTTTACACCTGCCTTGGGCCGAAATTGTTGAATCAATCTCCAGAGCACTGACCCTCTTAGTGATGGTTACCGTCGGTAAAGTCAGGGTAGACACCATACAAGCACTTCTAATTACTCCTGTCTGTTCCTTGGGGCACTGCTGACAAATGAGTCCTGTTATGGATCCTAGACCAAAAACTGCTAAGAGCGAGTCAAGTTTAGGTTAAACTGTTGATAACATGGATGAGTCATTTGTCAAGTTGTCATGGGCCTATAAAGGTTAGGCTGCTCATCCTCATGCATGTGCAGGACTGGCTGCAGCTGGCTCCAGCCGTCAAAGCAAATTAAGGCTAGGGAAAAGTCAATGTCAATCAGCCAGGTAGTCCGCAGAGGAAAAGTAAATACTCACACATGGCTAACAATTAGCAAAAAAGGAACCATAGCAAAGCCATAATACAACACACAGCAAGTACTACTAAGAAAAGTAATGAGTGGCAGTGGGTGGGGTAAAATTAGTGTTTAATTAGTTTTAATTAAACCTTCTAATCGTGGTGGTGTGACAATACAACAGCCAACACAACTTAGGAGACAAATCTCATTAAATCCGTACACTGGCTTTGAAATTCCAAAATGGCAAGTCAAAGTGGATGATGTTGCTAAAATAAAAAAAAGGATGATTCTGGAAACGCATCAAACACTATTACAGCCATTAAATGATACATGCAAGCTCCTGCTTCCTGCTTTGTAAGATGTAAATGCAGTTTGCAGTAGTTCTGACTGGAAATAAAATAAGTCTTTCTTGTTGATGGCTGATAGAAAAAAGGCATGACATAAAAGTCTACATGTCCACTAGAAGCTGTTCCTCAGGTGTTTTTTTTAACACCGCATTTTTCCTAATGTCAGTCAGACTTCACACTCCAGACCCTTGGGCTCCATCTCCTGCCCCACCATACCAAACTATGCCTCCATCCAAGTCGCCCTGAGTCATGACATAAGTCATAATGACACATTCTCATACCTAAACAACAAGATAAGTCGTATGTCATTTCCAACATTTCCACAACCCATGTGAGAGTTCAAAAAGCATCGGCTTGCAGGATAACGTGCAGTTTATTTGGCGACAACAAGTACTTTTACTTCAATTTAGGGAAAGATCGTCAAGGTAAAAAGCTGAGATGTAAACTCAGGGGTCAAAGTAAGTTTGCACACCCATCCATATACCCTGTTTTCTGCCCTTTCTGCAGCACTATATTTCATATGCTACTGCACATTTATATGTATGTCATTTTAACAAATTTCCAATGCTGTCTAAAGTCCTTAACAGTAAAACAGCAAGAGGTCGCTTGTCAGGAAATGTAAACATGATTGACCAATGATTTCATTGTTCTGGTGCTCTAAGTTGCCAAGAATTCAATGCTTACACAACAGATTATAGGGGCATTAATTACATGTTTAAAACAAGATATTTCTGCAAGGCTTAAAAAGGGGTTTGTTCAGAACAAATGTTATTTTGCTATATGGTGTTCTGACTAATATATTTTTTGTTAAACCAAAAATAAACCAATCTCAAAGATGCATTTTTTTTTTTTTATCGTTCTATGTTATATATCAATTGGCCATAATAACTAATTTGTTGGGTAAATGTAATATTTCTGTTCATTACAAGCCATCAAAAGCTAACAGTATTGTACTGAGACTACGCAGTGACCATAATTATTCTGGTTAAAAATAAAGTGAAATGAAATTAATGGCATTTCCTGAAGAAAGATTTTTTTCACCACTTGATATTTAGGTGAAATATTACAATGGCATTAAACATATTTGCTGATCCATGCTCACTCTGCAGCTTTTTGTTTAGTTTTATACAGATCACGGCAGTCATTTGTTTATTCTATGCCTCCCTCAGGGATTTGTATACTGCAGACCAAATGTATAAAATATATTGACTACAATGGCTGGTGATCATATTTACCTCTAGATGGAAACACTATCATATTGTTCTAAATCTGAACCTGCTAATATAAAGTGGACAAGATAAAAAAAATAACTTGCTGATGACAAAAGGGCATATATTTGAGGTAGCTTACACTACATTTGGATGACGACTAATTTTAAGAATGTCTTTGCAAAATCCTGTTTACATTTGAGTCTCAGTTTAAATGGAATGTGAATTCAACTCCTGTGTATGTTTGTCTCAATTAGCCCTCAGTGCTGTACTGCAGGAACATGCAGCCTGCTTTCTACTCTTCAGCATTTCTGAAGTGACTATTAAATGTTCCTGCAGCATTGGCTATTAGTATTCACTTTACATTCCAGCAGTGCAGCGAGTGCGTGTCAGTCCTGATCACTGTGTATTTTCCTGACCAGTGAAAATTCCAACTCATAGTCAGCGTTACTGAGTGGAAGCAAATCATTTCTAATAAGGGAAGAAGTTCCACTCTCTTGTTACTTCCGGCTTCTGAACTGGTTGCAGTTCCACCAGAGTTCCATATAGGCCAGTGCAGAATTAATGGGACACTATGGAGCTACCCCTCAAACTTTTCACTTTTCTCAAGATATATTTTTTTGTCTAGTAATTTGAATGTTGCATTCGAAAGGGGAGGCTAAGTTCTAAAAAGCCTTTTAAAATGTCAATAACGTCATACACATATACGGCCAGAGATACTGTTTTACGGCAAGCTCTGAGTCGCTTCCTTTTTTCTCTCGAGGCATCGACAACACAGCTGACAGGTTAGGCTCTCCCTGTCAATACACGTGCTAGAAAGAGGTTTGCTAATGTTTTAAAGACCACGCCGAAATATTCACTCTGACATTCTGGTTCTGCTTCGAATGCCGTCAAGCGGGCTCTCCGATCGTAATCAGTCCTTCGCTGACCAATCATCATTCATTAGCAGAATGCTAGCGTGTTATGGGTAACAACGACTCAACCTGTAAGAAATCGAAAGGACATAAGTAATTGTTCATTCAACTTTTGACCTATAATCCATGTTGAACTTGCAAAAACTACAATCAAATCTAAGAACAGCAATCAGGCTAAAGAGACAAATTTAGCCGTCTAGCTCCATAGAGTCCCATTCATTTTACACTGGACCACGATCACCCCCAGTGGAACTCTGGTGGAACTGCAACCAAATTCGGTACAATGGGGCTGAATAGGGAGTGGAAAGGCTTTCCGTAGACCGGCTTTGGTGGAAGTCAAAACAGCCCTGGTTGCTTCATTACTTCCCCACTGCAACATACTGTGCACATCGATAGTGATACATGTAGCCTAGCTAATTGAATGGCACACACAAGCAGACACAGCTTCCCCCTTTTCATTCCTTCAACTACCTTCTTGGAAAGGTCGGCATAGCAAAGCTTAGCTATTTATGAAAGCATAGCTTTCATAATGTTGATCATGTTGAACAATGTGTTTCTTGTTTCTGTTTTTTTCCTTCCAACCAGTAATGTGGTCTTTGTTTTTGGGCATGCATCTCTATCGCACCCTTGCAAACTGTTAGCTAGTTGGTGTGTGTACAACAACCGTAGCAACGCACAGAGCTGCCAGTAAGTCGTAAACAGGCAAGAGACCGTAAACTGGGGTAAAAACCCTGATTGAGAAACATATTCCAAATGCGCTGTATACATGTCCAGAGAATGCTTCTAAAACCTGAATAATACCCACATATCCCACATGTCCTAATCGAAAAATGCTATATTTGGAAAAAGGCTTTTTTCGGAATATCCAAACGAAATATGCTGTTTACATGACCTGTATCAAATTTGGAATATTGTCATAATCGGAGTTAGGCTATATTCACAATTGGCATCTTTTTTTGACAAGAAAAAGTTGACTAGGGCGCTTTTGTAGTGAAAAAAAAAGCTGGCAGCATTTTTATTCCAAAAAGCAGCCGAGAGCTATAACAACAGCTACTGCTACGGTATCCTAGCTAGAGCACTATGTGGAGTGGTGCTAACATTAGATCAAGCAATGCGGTGGAGCGAGCTAGAGAAAGAACAGAGAGGGAGAGTGGTGCTGCTAACCTTAAATAAAACAAAGCAAGTTCCGTTTTCCGGGAAGCACCCTGTCATACAGTAGAACTGTGCTCTGATTCCATTTTTTCTTGTTATGAAAACGACAGGTCTGGCTACTACGCTTGTCATTGGTCGACTGTCAAAAAAGCGCTTGACGTAGGGCATGTTTTTCAAAAAAGTTGAACTTTTTTCAACTTCAAAAGGCACTCCGAGCTGCAAAAAAGAAGTCACAGTGGCATATAAAAAAATGCTCAGGAATCTTTTTGAAAACACGGTTTACTCCATAGGATTGTAATGTAAAACAGACACTGGCAGCTTAAAAAAAGAAGCCAAGTGTGAACATGGCCTTACAGTGGCATATTAGTGTGCATGTAAATGCACTCAGTGTTTCAAAGATGCCCCCACTTGTCACCGTGATACAGATCAGCATAAACAACTTGATGCTCTCTGCTCCCCAAAATCGTAAATGAGAGCACAAGCTGTGTGTCGTATCTCTTGTCAATGGACTTGTCAATCAAGAATGAAAATGGGACACTTTGTGAATGACAGGCAGGTTTCTGTCAGGTGCCAAGCTTCTCTTTAGATTCTGAATCAGCTCTGTAACAAAACTGTTGGGCAATTTTACTATCAAATACAAAAACAAGCCAGCAAAGTTTTATACAAGCACTTGCTTTTAGACCACGTTCTGTGACAGAGTTAACAAACAGAATTCCAGCTCTTGTTCAGGACACACTCAGGACGGATGTTAATGCCAGGTGTAAACTGGGCCATTGTGTGTATAGACTGTATTCTATACAGTCTATACACACAATGGCCCAGTGGTCTGAACTAAAGTTAAACCTCAGAATTGTATACAGTAGTTTTCAAAATGTGCTTATTGTATGCTTCTTTTTTCAAGGACATTAAACTGGCCGGTTTTCAGATTTCATCAACTGATAAATCTAAAGAGGCCTCGCACCAAAGCACGACACTGAATGGATACTTAAATAATTTTTTAATTCAGGTTTTTATCACATGAAGGTTTTGCCGTTTTTAAATCAGAATGTTGTGCATCCATGCTGACACAATGGCTGGCAGACAGGCGTGAAAGTGTTCAGTTTTAAGTTCAGTTCTAAGATGAAATGCTAAACACATGACTGAAAGATTAGTATTAACTGCATCAAAACTGAACCAATTCAAAACAGCATTTCACACAGAAACATGGAAGGGAAAAGCATGTATTGGGGCAGCATTCTTGAATTACATGCTGTGCAACTAAATCTGAGCAAAAAAGAGGAAAATACAGATGTGAATCTCCTGCAAAGCCACTGCAGAGTAAAGTGTTGTTGGTTTTGAGTAAGCAATAGAAAGAGATTAAGACCATGTTGAGCCAGACTGTTCTTCAACAGGAAAACACTGCAACTGAAAGTGACAGCAGAATCGTCTCTGTGACAGTAACAAGTGTTAACTGGACTTGGGATTCAGACACGCCCTTGTTTAACTCGTGCTTTTGTTTGATGCCACCACTCAAAAACCTTTTGCATCGAGACGTGTTTAGTACTGTAGGTGTTGCACACAATATCAGACAGGAGCTTGAAAGGAGAAAACATTGTGTAGCATGAATACATTATACTGAAAAGAGAAGTGACATAATGGGGCTACAGTGCATTTTGCCTGGTTTAGTGTCCTCCACTAACCGAGGCTCACGTTAGTGGTAGCGAGAAGCAAAGAGACAGGCATGGCCATTCCCCATGTGTCTTCAGCATCAGCCAGACTGGAAATAGGATTAAGGTTTCACTCCCATATGCAGAGTTATTTGGTGCATTTGTTTATGCTTCATGTGCAGCTACATCTGACGACAGGCCAGCACACACACACACACACACACACACACACACACACACACACACACACACACACACACACACACACACACACACACAATTGGGAGATGAGTCATTCCCTTTATGAATCATATTGTCTCCTTTTAAACTAGTGTGGGGTTTAGTAAAAAAAATTAAACAAACCATTCCAATATTACATTTTCAGCGTGTACTTTCTCCTGGTTCTGACGATGCAGCAAATTCTAGCAGATGGCTAACACACAAAAGTACAAACTTGAAAAAACTATGAAATATAAAAAGTTATTTATTTATTTAGGGCTGGATAGCTCAGAGTTTTACTTACCCAAGTGTGAATGGGAATACGTTTTATTTATTTATTTATAAGAGGTATGTGCTTCTGGTTTTTTGTCAGTCAATATCATGTTATGACTGCACTGGGATTTGATCCCACACTTCCATGTCTTCTGATTCTTGGCATTTCTTGTAAACAAATGCATTGTGTTTCCTTGAGCTTTAACAATACTATCTGTAGAAATTCAGTGTTTTTTTGCCACAATGCATTGTATGTGTCCTTGAGGTTTAACAAAAACTATATGTCACAGGCATTTCCTTTCTCACAAAACGTTTGCAAAGGCAATTCTTTAAAGTGCAATTTAAATCCATGTTTGCTAGCCTGCCATCTTCTTTCCTTTGCATTGCTGCATTATCTTTACGTCACTACCTCCAACAGTCAATCAGCGTAATAGCGTCGGGAGAATAATTGCATCGCACACACACGCAGGACTTGCATGCAAACAAAATAGGGATCCACTCATAAAAACAGTACTCCGTAGTGTTATCGTGGTACAAAGAAAAGTCCAAATTAAAGTGTGCTCAAACAGAGTTCACTTTTAATAATTTTACCACAGTACACTATGACTTAAAGGGATACTGATTTTAAACCAGCTTTGTGTCATCTTTGTAGGCATTGTGTAGATGAACGGTGTTTGGCTTTCCTCCGTGGCGCAAGTTCACGCTGCGCCCCACGGAGTTGACCCCCGCCTGCAAGTCCACTTAAATCAAATGCAATTTGGTACACTTACAACACATGACCACTGGAAAGTTCAACTTTGTGTTACATTTCAAATGTGCGGTGACATAATAAGAACAAAAAAACTGTAGAATTGATTAAATGTGATTTGTTAAAGTTTAAATCTGTCATCGTTCCAAGGTCTAATCTGCGATGTCATTTTACAATGTACACCACAATGTCTGAATAATATGTGCTTTAAACCAGGGGTTGTCAACTGGTCTCACCCTGTGACCCACATTTTCCCATGGTCATTAAAGCGTAACTCTCCCCAAAATGCAACCTAGGGTCTTTTTGTGAATGTACCCAAGTCAAACTTTCGTTTAAAAGCATATTTAGGACGGAATCACTTTTAAGATTTACCATATCTTTGTTTTTCGGTCAAATGGCCTTTTGAATGGGAGTGCTAGGGGCACTTTTATGCTAGCCTCAAAATAGCTATTTTTAAAACACTAAGAAGGATAGACACAACATGAAACTTTACTCGAAGTATCACCAGGGTCTCTACACATGAACTCGCGCATTGACAACATTGTTTGTGTACACAGAGTTTACTAAAAAGAAAGGTTTTGAGCAACTCACGTTAGCAGTTGTTGTTTACGCTATCCGCCATTTTCCCAGTCAAAAATAGGCGATGTCAGAATGCGAATGAATGGACTCCATAGGAGGAAATGTCATTCTTATATGAGGCTTCTTTTTCAACTACAAGGTCAATATTGTTTTTCACTAACGACAAAACAACAAATTATCCGTGCATTTATATGGAACTAAGCTTTAGGAGCTTTCCATCTTTACTCTCCTCCCTCGACTATTTTTGACTGGCTTGACAGACGGCGACCGGAAGAACAACAGCTACAGTAAGTTGCTTAAAACCTTTCTTTTTAGTAAACTCTGGGTACACAAACAATCTTCTCAATGCTTTCGTTAAGGTGTAGAGCCCCTGGTGATACAAAGTTTCATGTTAAATCGAGCCTTGTGTTTTAAAAATAGCTATTTTGAGGCTAGCATAAAAGTGCCCCTAGGACTCCCATTCAAAAGGCCATTTGATCGAAAAACGAGAATACGGTAAATCTTAAAAGTGACGCTTCCGTCCTAAATATGCTTTTAAACGAAAGTTTGACTCAGGTACATTCACAAAAAGACCCTAGGTTGCATTTTGGCAAGAGTTACGCTTTTACCCACTTTAATAGAAAAAAGTGGCCTTCGAAAACACACGTACGTCATGTTTTTTTTTTAAAAGGTACAATATGTAACTTTTCTGCTATAAAATGTCTAAAAACGACCATACCTATGTTATATATTTTTTGAGTTGTGTAGTTACACTAGCCCAAATGTTTCCACCAAATGGCAAACCCAGAGAAATCTGTTATTTTATTTTCAGACACGTCACGTTTCATTTAGTCACCCGTCAGTGGCGTCATATAACCTTTCACCATCTAGTTACTCATAACTTCCGTCAAAACACGGGCACCCAGATGCTACGTTTGAGAGTAATTGTAAATCATACAATGTCACAGAAAAAATACTTCTAACACTGCTTTTTCTGCCAAAAGGCATCATTTTGTGATTAATTACATGCCACTTTGCAACACAGTAATACAGCAGAAACCTTATTTATTGATACATATCAATATTAATCCAGCTTAATGTTACTGCAATGTATGTGCTGGTTGACAAGTAGCTAACGTTAATGCTAGCTAATGCTTGGTGGATAACATTATAGGGTTACAACATTGTTCATCACGGTCATAAAGTTATTAGTAGTATGATTGTTTTGATCATGGATAAAAGCAGCACTGCGCTAACCCACGAATAAGTTCACTAGTAACATTAACGTTAGCTTTATAGCTAGATAGACAATTAATCTAATGCTAATTTAGCCAGCTAGCACACCCCGCTCTGCCTGCCTCACTCCCCCGGCACAAAGAGACTTCATTCGGGATGATAGCTGACAACACAGCCGGGATATGTAGCAATAGCTAGTTACCGTTAGACCCAGCTGGTTCCGGGTGCTAATGACGCTAACAGCAGTTTAATGAAGCGTCGGGAAACAGAGAATAGCAGACCCAGGCATCCTAGTCACAACATCGGCCATCCATAATGTTAGCTACCGGTGTTTGTACCGAAAATCTCCTCCCTGCCGAATTTCTCCCCCCTTCGCGTTTAGCTGTCTTTACAGTTAGCTAGCTAAATTAACCAGACAAAAGGTGGGTTAAGCACCAAAACGAATAGTTAAGATAACCGAAAAGTGAAGGGGGAGATGTTCTCCTGCTGCTGACAACATCAATCGAACATCATCGCCGTCGCGGAGATTCCCCCTGCAATCCCCACCCACACCCGTCTCTCAGCCTCGTTGAGTAGCAGTAGTAATAATTATGTTATAATAATTATGTTAAACTGCAGCTATTTCATTAGTATGACATGAATAAACGTTACTAAACATAACGTGAATAAACTTGAATGGGTAAACTCGTCCGCGAACAGATGCATTCTAATTGACGATAGCGTTTAGCAATAAAAACTCCCATAATTCCATGCAACTTCCCAACGTCATCAAACGTCTGTGTTTACAATCCATTGTTTTGGTTTGGTTTGGCATTCAGTAACGGAATGAAGTTGTTCATCTGAACACTTTCTATGAATTTACTGTCTAAATGACAAGAAGAAAGAGACAGAAAACCGTTCTATTCAAGAGTATGATACATTTTACTTACTTTACTTATACGACAAGATACCATATGTACTTGAGAAACTCCGGCCTCAGCCAGCTTTTCAACTGATTCATAGTTCATTTTGAAAACCAATCTCTATTTTGTTCATTCCCTCATGTCTTTTCTAACTGAGAATTATAAAAGCACAATGCTTGGCTCAAGAGTCTTCACAATTGCATTTCAATCCATTCTCGCTATTCATTTATGAGATAGCGGAATGCAGCTCAGTGAGTACAAAAGCTTTTTTTCAGAGAGCTGTCTATAACACTATACCGTACATGGCCTCCTGGGAAATAATGCCAACACTGTGACGGTTACCAACATACAAACACTATTTGGCTTTTTTGCTTCAAACGTAGCATTCTATTCGATTATGAATTACAGCAAAAACATTTTTGTTACAGTAATCAGGTCCAGGGGCGGGTCTAGACCTGAAATATGATTGGCCCTCTCCATTTTTTTTCCTTAAGAGCCCATAGAAAATTGAAATTAATCATGAATGATGTGTTTTTATAGCAAAATTCCATTGTGTTGTTCTATCCTATCCAATATTTCCTATATTTCTAAGCAGATTTTCAATGCTGTATTCTGATAAAATCCACTGGGCCACTCCAGACTGATTATTGGTCCCCACCCTGTGCCACCCCACTTAAAATAAATCCTGGAATCGCCCCTGATCAGATCTCTACTTTTACTATTACTAGTACTAGTATTACTTTTACTTTTACTACTATTACTCTGTCATCAGATAGGAAGTATTTTCACAGTCAGAATAGCATCTGTAGTTATAAATGTGGCTTACTTGTGGGCTTTATTTTACCTGTCCTGGAATTTTCAGATTAATTATGGTTTCTGGACATCACTGTGTAATTTGGTACTTATATGGAAAATGGAGACTATGTTCTATGACAGCACACTTGGTTAGGATCCATTCATTTGAGTTTATAGGAGAGCCAAGAAATAATACATAAGAAACAGGAGAGCACAGTTGGGAAAGGAAGAAAGGAAAATGCTCTAATCTTAGTAATTAGAAAAACTGGCAGAAATCCATATAAACCTGAGTAAATATTAAAGCTCATATGTGTTGGATTTGAGAAATTTGAACTTGGCAACTTCTAATGGTAGCATCAAAAAAGAAGAAGAAAATTGCTTTAATTACATTTAAAAAATCCACAAATAGAAGCTTTGATTTAGAATTGGAAAATTGATTCTTCGTATTTATTGAACTACAGTACAATGCCTGTAATTCTCCACCACACAGGATTTTTTAACATGTAGCTGAGCATGCAAAAATCCCTGCTGTGCACAGAATAAGACTCTAGGCTATGCCAAATATTAATTGGAATTAATTATCAGTGTGGCAATTGAAAACTGTCGCCATTTATCTATAATTAATACCAAATTACACAGTCCTCTCCAGGAATCTATTCACAGCTGTACACCAGTTCCTTTTTGCTGCTCTACTAAGTATTAGGAAACTATTGGACCAAAAAGTGTTATCCACCTCGATGGGCTCGTTTATGCTTTTACAACCTTCTCAGTGCTTTCAAGCATGCAATCAACAAGGTGCTGGAAATGTTTGGTGATCTTGGTCCTCGCTGACTCAACATCACAGTTTTTGTTGTCCCAGTAAACAATGTGGTGCACGCAAGCCCCCGGAGGTTAGCCGCATTCTGCGATGGCTGCTAACGGTGTCTGGCACCAACAATTAAACTACCTTCAATTGTCACTTAGATAACACACCCTACCCATTATAACATTTGTTAAACAGAAAACAAACTTCACTATCTGCATTTTTCATGAAGTAAGTCACAGCCATGTAAGTGTCTCAAGAAGAACGCTGGCGTGACGGTTAAAGTGGGGATGTAACTAGTAGCTTGAATCAAGTTGTTTTTGTCTCCCTTTTTTATGTGTGTGACAGTGTCTATGGTGGCTGTATTCATAATCATGATCGCCAAATGGCTAGTCTCGCATTGCCAGACCTTCCACCACAGCGTTCCAGGATGGAAGAAAAACATGCTCTGGTTTATTGGCATTTCTTTAAACCAATCACAATCGTCTTGGGTGGAGCCACAGAGCCACGGTACCGCTGCAAAATAGCCTCGGGAAACAAACTTGTTTTGGTGGTAGGTGTATGTTCAAAGGTTGTTTTAGAAAACTCAGATTGGACAGATAGTCTAGCTAGCTGTCTGGATTTACCCTGCAGAGATCTGAGGAGCAGTTAACCATAGTCCTCATAAATCCACCGGAGTTTAGAATTACAACACAAAGAAAGCGGTAGGTATTGGATATCCGGTCGAAAAAAGTGACATCCGTCGGAATTTCTGGCAGCACCGAAGCAATCCCAGAAGTAGACCATCGTGGATATAGACCACCAAATGGCAGACGCTACAACAGGTGATTGAATTGGAGTTTGTTGGGAATGGCAAACATTTGGCAGGGATTTTATCCATCAACTATAATTTCTTGGGGTCGAAGAAGAGCCTGATTTCATTTTTGTGCCTCAGAGCCCATTTCTCATCCGCCCTTCTTAACTTCATCTTATTGATTTTGATGTATTGATTTGATATGAATGATGGAATGATGATTTCGTAAGTTGAGAGGATGGCCTAATTTCAACTTCTTCATGTGATTTATTTCTTCTGAATATGTTGGCTGCAGAGGTGGAAATCTAAATGAATGACAAGGGACTATCAAAATTGGTAGCACACAGGCAGTGAGTGAGCTGAATTTGTATCTTATTAAAATCTGACATATGTTCACTTGCATGAGGAGAATTAATAACTATCACAAGTATGTGATATTTAGCTGCCCTTGCCAAATGTGTCCTTAAACCAGTTAGCTGCAGGATTAAATCTAAAAAATAATTGGATTTACAAGAATTAATTTTCCAGCTCCCATACATGTATATTTGCTTAGTGTTACTTGTAACTTCGGTTAGTGTCTTGCACAAGGACTTTTTGAGCCAATAAATGGGCACATTGTTGCTGGAGAGATTTAATTCAACTAACATGTTCTGCGGCTGAATAATCACAAAAGACAACTGTGGTATTCATTGAGCCAGTTTAAAAATTTCTAGAAACCACGAAATTAAGTGTTTGTGTGTATTAAATGTTAGTTTAGTCACATGCTATACAGTCACTTTATCTATTCAAGTCACACACGATTTATTTGTGATATGACGTATCAAGGGATAAATAGGAATAGGAAAATAGGAAAAAAACAAGATTTGGAACTTGTGTTTAGTGGTTTCGTTTGAAACCTTTAAGGCATTCAAAGCTCCATGAGTGAGAAGGAAAGAGCTACAACCAACCGGGAGACAAGTTTTGTCAGTTGCACCGTATCTTAGTGTCCTTGTGTTTTTGTTCTGATTTTAATGATGAGCAGCAAGGCAGAAAACCTTGAAATAAATCTATATTTTATATTTGTCCTCATTACAAAATCATCCCCAACTATGTATGTGTCTCTTTTTTTGTTTGATTTTCATCTATCTGGATTGACAGACACACTGGAATAGAAATCCAAGTCCAAATTTTTACTTTCAACTCATTTCGTGTTGCTTTAAACCATGCAGGACCAACACACAGATAATCTGATTTTCCCCTGTTTAGACAACCATGAAAAGATCTGACCAAACGCTTAAAAAAACAGTTTTTCCGTTGATTTTTAAACCCAGTCTGATGAATGAGAGGAGGGCATGTGAGGGTCTAGGGCCTGTCATGTTTTAAGATTCAGAGGATGGTTTTACACCTAGAGGCATGTACTTTGGTTAGAGAGTGAAATCTGTGTAGTCATTTGAATTTTATCAGACCTCAACCCTACACAGTGCTGTCATAGGCAATAGATTTGTGTGGGAGTTTGGGTGTAAGGGAGAAGGGGGTGGGGTGTAAGTGTGCAGGGGTAACATCTGTTTCAAAGCAACCCGGGGCCCATGCCTGTGTGTTTGACCTTGCGTCAATAAAGTTGGCTGGGGCTCTCTTCCACGGACAACACGTCGCCTGTGGCATAAACAAGAGGAAGTGATGCTTAAACACAGTCCTGTTGCATCCAGAAAAGAGCAGCATTATTCCCCCGAAACCCACTTTCATTCGCTCACCCAAAACATCTTATTTGCCTTGCACTTGATGCACAAATCCATTCACAGACACACAAGTTAATACTGTGGTGCTGAGTTTTATATTTCCTTGCCTTAGGCCAGGGAAAGGAGCACTGGAGTACAGTCGTCTGCTTTGCATGATTGCAACATGGGGTCAGCCTTTTAGATACGCAGCTGCTACCCCTCACACATCCAAATCACTCTTCAGCTGCATGCTTATGACAAGGACATTAATGTTCGCCATGCACACACACATGCAAACACAAGCAAAAACGCAGCACAAGCACATGTGCATCCCCAAACGCAAACAAATGTAGAAGCGTGAACGCATAAAAGCACACATAGACACAGACGCTCAAACAGCCCTCCAGGCTTTAGTTGTATAAACAGAGGTTCTGCTGGAGCTGTGCAGCCGACCTGCTTTTCAGTGTCTGTGCCTCCTGCTTTTTTCTCTGCTCTTAAACAACAACAACAACTGTCTCGCTCCTGTAGATCTTTCTTTCTGACACTGTCTCTCTATTTCCCTTTCTCTTACTCATCTCAGCCTTTGTCATCCTCGTTTCTCTCCCAGCCGCTGTCCTCTTTTGCTCTCCCACTCACCGTTTGTCATTCTGTCTGCCTTTTGCAATGTCTCATTACCAGAGAGGGTAAGCAAAGAACTGTTCCTTCTGTTTCTTCCCCTCTTTCTCCCTCCATCTTCCACCCTCTCTGTCTTTCCCTTAGCTAACTCCCACTTCACTTAGGTAGGGATGCACCGATTCAATATTCACCTTGTCGGCTGCCACTGGCAACACTCATTGAGTAGGTAGTTGTATAGCAAAGTAAAAGGCTTTTAAAGCTTGAAGTTATTTTTAAATAAAAGAGAATCTTTTTATATTTGAAAGAAGGTTATATTAAAAGTTGTTTCATAAATTTGAATTTGTGCTCATTCAAAGATAGTGTAATGAAATGCTAAATGACTTGAAAATAGTTTGGTTGTTTGTATTTTTATAATGAAGATGTTTTTGTTTCCCTGGCACAAAAGGGGGAATAAATAACAAAAACTAAATGAATGAACAGCAACAACAAAACATCGGCAAGCTGCGAAATTGTTATTTTAAACATTGGTATCGGCCCAGAATTTCACAATCAGTTCAACTTCACTCCCTCGCTTCCTCTTTCTTTCTGCAGTTTCTCCTGCATGCTTCCTCTCTGTCTCTCCCAGCTCTCTCCTTACTGTTTATCACAGGCAGGAGTTGCTAAAGCTTTTGCATCCCTGCAGCAGCAGCAGGAGGAGGAGGAGGAGGAGGAAGGGGGGAGGGTGTTAGCAGGAGGAGATCGTGAGCTGGCACTGATGTTGGCATCTGACTGGCGCAGAGGCAGGCCGCAGAGAGCACCCTGCTAAGTGGAATCAAATACACTGTGCGCCTCTCCAGTGGACTGCAGTCCAGGAATCTTCAGTGTCTAAAAAAACTGCACCCATCCCCCTCTGTCTCGGTCACTGAGTTCCTTAAAATCAGACTAGAATTTCAAGTAGTTTGACTACGAAGGATTGTCAAGGAATGGAAAGTTAAAGTTAAGATTTGGGCACTTTATGGCTATCCTAATGCAGGCTGGCAGTGTCCCCCTCTCAGTCTAAGCTAAGCTAACTGGCTGCTGGCTCCAGCTTCATATTGATCAGACACATTAGAGTGGTATCAATCTATTGATCCTACTCCAACGGCAAGAAAGCAACAAAGTAAATTCTAATATTTCCCAAAATGTCAAACTATTCTTTTTAAAGTAAAAAGAAACAGGCAACATCTAAGGTGGCACAGGATTTCTTCCTTGCTCATCAATTGGAGCACTTTTCAGCACGACGGGCCAAAGATATACATACTGTATAAGGAGACTATGTTATTAGTAGTACAGGAGCAGAATTTATCTTATTAATCTTCCTAGTCATTGTCTAACATTTCACTGTGCGTTTTCCTTAATTAGGACGACTGTAAACATAAGTACACCTATAACCAGCCTATTTCCACTTTTCCACTCACTCGTCCTGTCATTCTCCTCCTCTCTCTTTCTGTCTCCTTTTCTCTATGTTAATCTCCCATTACCAGAGATGCCATGTTAGAGAATGAGTGTTTTGAGGCAGCAGAGGCGTGTGTCTCTCTGTCTGCAAAGAGGCCAGCTAAATCTGAGACTGCTCTTTGAAACGTATACATCCAAATCTTGTCCGCCCCAACACTCCCCCAATCGCGCACTCTCCAATTCCAAAGCTATACATTTACACAGCAGTCGATGGGAGGTGAGCTCTGTTTTCATGCTGCGTTTATCTAACTTATGGGAAGAAAAAAACAAGGGACTTTATTGAAGCACAATGTGGCCCCCTGGTGATAGGCAGGGGTAGTGCCGAAGCTCTGCAGAGGTTTTCCTCCCTCAGCCCTGCTGCTCTACTGCGCTCTCATTGTGTTCACACACAGTCTGGGCTTTCACCGTCAAGTCCGTAGCTGATTTAAGGAAGACACTGCACACTAAAGTTGAATCCAAAAGCTGCAGAGTTCAATTTGGAAAGGCAGATGGTTTACCATGTCAGTGAGCCTAATTTCTCAGTGAGTCAAAATATTTGCACTGTGGTAATGGTTTTAATACTGTAGTTTCAGTCCAAATCATGACCTTGTGGTTATGAGTAGCTCAGTGGATACAACATGGGGCCAAAGTTGCCAAAGTCACCAAGGAATAAAGAAACAAAACACCGGCAATCACAGATTGGCTAAACATTCTTCCTAGTTATTGTAGGCAAAAATGAATGCATTTTACATTTCTGCTCTTTTGAAGAGCAATAATGTGGGTGTGCTGCCTTCAGCTCTGTGTCATTTTTGTGTGGGCAGTGTGTTTAGATAAACAGTGTTTGGCTTCTCTCCGTGGTGCCAGTGCACAGAGGGGCAGATCTCGGTGGATCTCGGTGGACCTCCGTGACACGTTTTTACAACATGCTGTGGATCTCGGCAGACCTCCACTGCTCTGCTCCGCAAAGAGCTCCATCCACTGCCACCACGGAGGGAAGCCAAACACCTTTTGAGACAGAGCTGGATTTAAATCAGCAAAATATTTCTTTAACACTGCAATACATGCGGCACCAATGCCAATGGAAAGTCAATTAACATCCTTTGTCGTGGTGGGCACACAAATCCCTTGGTTCAACACGGTCGTGTCTAAGTCCGCCTAGGGAGGAAACAAACTCTGGACTTTCACACAGGAGACCGCAGTTTGTCTTCCGTGTTAAACCAAAGGTCAACGTTGACTTATTTATGTAAGTTACATTTTAACACATTACGTGCCACTACCACATAGTGTGGTGTTATAAGGTCGTAGCCATTTCATGTACATATTTATGTGAAATCAGGTTGTTTTAAGCAGGACATGTTTATCATTGTCACAGTTTGCCATTTAAACGAATGGCTGAGTTTAAAGGTCAAGTTTTTTGATTGAAATCATTTTTTAGTCAGAATTATTGAGTAGTACTACCACCTAACAACTTAACAGGTCTGATATGACGTATCAGGTACAGTATCTAACAACTTGTTGACATTGTCTGCTGCCATCCCATTAGGGCTGCACAACTCAAATATTAATTGCGGTCACGATTTTGGCTTCCCACAGTTAAATGAAGATTATCAACTTATCAAATAGTCCAGATCTACTTATTTTGATACAAATATTTGTACATTACAGGAATGTAGCACAACATGGAAATGCATTAGTGCTGTTTATTTAAATGTGAAAGTGCAATAAAAAATATTTTGTCCCTAAAATCAATGAATAATCGTGGTAAATAATCGTGATGTTAATATTGATCAAAATAATCGTGATTATCATTTTGGCTATAATCGTGCAGCCCTACATCCCATTAGGTTTTTTACATAAAATCCTTAAAAGCCTGTTTTTCAGCCAAAGTCATATTTGAATACAGCTAAATCTTAAATGGCAAAATAAATTCCAGATTGCATCTATAAGCCACAGTGACATAATGAAAACAATACATCCACAGAGACAGCCAGGCAGACATGTTGACAATGCCCTCATTTTTTTTTGTCTCCATCCTCAGATGCTAAAACTGGATAGCAGGTTTTCTGTCAACATGAGGAGATCTAAACTGAGGGCGGTGACAGTGTGAGAGAGACATGAGTGCAAGGCATGTCCTTATACAGACATCACACAGAGCATTAACGAGCAAGAGGTAACTAAATAAAAAATAAAAGGGGTTGATTTAGGATTTAGGATTGTGGGGGGGAGGGGTTCTGTGGTTTCAGGGTTGCCATGGGTGCAAGTGTGCACTGATTGCTATCATTTGACAAACTGTAAATACAATTTAACAAGGTGAGACAATCCTCTGCTCAGAAAACTGAAACACTGATAAAAGTTATAGTAGGCTCTCATTTTTTAAAAGCTAAAATCGATTTGAGCAGAATTTCAGAGCAATTAACATTCTGTTATTAAATCAGTTTCTGACCTATTTTTCTCCCTACCTTGCCATCTACCTATCACTCTCTGCAACGACTGACAAGTGCACCGAGGTCGCTTCTTCTTTTTTTCTTTTTTTTTATGGCGGTGTGCAACTAGCGTTGTCGTCACCTAGACTGAGGTAGGCCCACACCACTATTGCCTAAGGCAGAAGTTTCCATGTTTAATGTAAAAACATATCACCACAACATCTGCCAGTGAGTGCAGCAACATTACACAACACATGAGCATGATTCACCACTCACAGAATACTGTACACAGAGCAGTCAGGGAAGGAAAAGAATTAGTTGATAAAGAAAGCCGCTAATTGCTGTTTTTTTTCAACTGTGTATTAAAAATGTGGCAATTAATAAATTATGAAAACTCAGTTGGCATTAATGGCAGTAGGAAAGCTCAGCAAGGAAACTGTCCAACCTGCAAACACCCAAACGCACCACCCACAACCTATCGCCCACCAACCGCCCATCTCCACAGCCACACCTACATACAACACCTTGTACCCCTGCAACCGTAACAACCTCCTTGCAAGCTGTTCGCAGCCACACCTTTCACTTGTTTCTGGCGCAGCAAGGGACCCTGTGGCACCAGTTTCTGTAGCATCCTCTGCAGTGAGCTCAAACAAAGAGAGAGGATTTGTTAAGTGAGTCAGTTCAACAGAAGGAGAAACATACATGCAAGCACATTTTAGTTTATGTGGACTGGGAACCTTCCAAGACACTACTCAGATGGTAAGAAAAATTTAAATAGTTGTGACAAGAATCATCTTATACTCTAAATGGTGTGGTTGACACTTGGGCAAGCATTGCGAACTTAACGGTTCAGTCCCATAATGATTTGGGTTTCATTCCTGTATGCTGAAGCTATTGAGTGGAATATATTCTGTATGCTGGAGCTATGGAGTGAAAATAATTGCCATTTAAAAATATCCACATTTTACTGATCATTAATGGTGGAACTAAACAGAAATTGCTAAAAAGCTCTCCCTTGCAAACACTGGGTTATGTAACCCATCTGTCCCCTGCTCCAGTAAGTTTTCTATTAATTGTTTGTAAATTGTGCATTTAAAAAGAACATAGTGTATGACTTCAAATCAGGGTCTGACATAAGGCCAAAACTCATTAAGCATGAATTTGACATGCATCATGTTGAGTGCTTCTGAGTCTGATGTTGCCATTGGCGCACCACAGATGGGAGAGTTAATGCATCGAGGGAACTGGGTTTTGAATTTCACTGGGCATAGGCCTAATTAATACATTCTTTAAAGATATTTTCAAACATTTCACATTGGAATTCATGTTTTCAAATACAAAACGTTGAACTTCAACCAGTTTGTCTTCAGTTGCCAAACTGCTGAGTGGGCAAAGACCAACCCATGACAAAGTGAAATTATGAACATGAGGCAGAAACTTATAATGTACTCCTTATTGGGCAAGCCAATAATCTCAACATTTCATCAATTTACTAAGCTGCAGACTGGCTGACTAAGACTATCCCAGTGGTGTCAGTGTAGCGGAGTTAATAATTCCACTTGCCATTAAAAGGTAACTTTTCATTTGGCTAGTAGTTCCCATATGAGACAGGCTTTTTATGTAACATGAGCGCCATCTATTGGTGCTATTCTGCAGACTTTAGGGTAAATTCCTACACACCAGTCTGCTGTAGCCTGTTTCATGGTAAGTCGCATATATTGAGCTCCACTGTTATAGTTAGGTAAATGTGTTTGTTGTGATAATGTAATGTAGTATAAGATGTGCATGTAGTATATCCACACGGGAGGTCTCAAATTTTATATTAGAGGCCAGTTTTGTTTTGTTTCTTTTGTTTTAGCTTAAATAAAAAAGCTTGCCACGTTGTGCTAGCTTGCTAGTCTGGTTAGCCTAGCTTGATAACCTAACTTTTATGATACAACCGTAGCAACAGTAAACTGATGGTTTCTGTTTTCATTTTAGCTAACTGGAGCTCTTTATGGTGACGAATGTGATTGTGAGACACTATTCTGCTGTTTACCAGGTACAGTTGTCTATTTTTGTGATTCCACACTGGTATTTTGTTAATATTATGTGTAACACTTATCACCAGTCTGCTGTAGCCTGTTTCATGCTAACTGGAGCTCTTTATGGTGACGAATGTGATTGTGAGACACTATTCTGCTGTTTACCAGAATAAACGGCTGTGATAGCCAACGAAGAGCGACGGATTCGTCTGTAACACAACACAACGCAAGAGAGAGAGAGTACACATCCGTTACATCAGCTCACTCTGTAACAAGTACAAGACCTATTATTGTGAATGGTGTAGAAGAAGTTTAGGCAACAAAATAACATACACTTATTCCTATACGGCTGACTTGTCCAGTAGAAAGTCTGCTTCTCACTAATGGCTCTGGTTGTCCCCTGGCCTCTGTCACTTCAGTCATTTTGCCTCCTTCATTAAAAAGCTTCGTTCTGCATTCTGTTGAGGAGGATACAGCTGTTCGGAGAGTGTTCCTTCAATGGGTCCACCATCTGCCATTTTGAGCAGGTTCACACTGTTCATTCACATTGAAGCAGTTCCCTTCCTGTTTTTGCTGAGGCATATCCTTTGCGACAAAAGCCAGTCCTCCACAATCTGTTGGAAACCATAAATGACGCCACAAAATATTCTATACATAGCTGCTTTAGCCTATGGACGTGAAAGAATGTTTTGAACATTTGTCAAGCAATCTTAAATTTAGAAATGAGTATGAAAAAAATGCTTCTGTGGGTCATATTTCCTGCCACCTCTAGGGGGCGCTATTTTTGAAATGCTCCTGTGGGTCGTATAAGCGGGTAGGAATATACGACCCATATCATTGTATGGTTTAAAGGACTTGTACAGTTATTCCGTATAATAACATCTCTTTTAGGTACAAAGTAGCCCCCAATACAGCCCTATTTACTAAAATACCTTGTCCAATGACAGGCACTGCAGTTGTAATACCAGTAACACAGTGCTGGTATATGAGCGACTGTTATGGTTGGGCATCTAACTAGTGACTTTGCAGTTATTGTCCTCTCTCTACCTCTCACAGGACAGTGTGTCTGCAGTGCTGATCAGGGCCTCCACAGCAACACTGATGCTACGTGTAAAGAGGAGAGGAATTTCATTACACGCCTGTCATACCTGGGCACCTAACCTTACACAGAGAGAGTGCTGGCTCTGAGTTCAGACTGTTGTTGTCATTCGCCCCATCAGTCTGATATTACTGACAGAGCTGGCCTCTCTTGGCAAATTCAAACTAACTATGAAGGATCTTGAGGCAAACTTAATAAAGGGCTGCCCATGCTTTGTTTATCCAAGATTTAAATAGGCTTGGCCTCTCACCCTTATCTTCTGATGCTGGACAACTGACTATTGAGAGCTTGCGCAATTGCTTTTTTATGTTAAGTGTGATTTTGATTAGTTTTGTATATGTACAAAGCTCAGTGTTCATTATGTTGCTTATACTACCGTATTGTGAAACCAGTTGTTAAACCAGCCAGTTAAATAAACATTAAATGCAATGCAAATAACAAATAATGTTTAAAAAAGTGTTTGCATTATTGATTTCAGTAAATGTGCTTTTAAAAGTACCCTAGTCCTTTTTGAACAACTTATTTAACATTTTCTCCTGTTCTCACTATATTCCACAATAACTGAAGACACCGGATGACCGGCAACAAGTACTTGTTAGGAACAAAAATGTGTTTATTAGATAAGAAACTGATCCTAATACTTTGCAGTGAGTAGTTTAAAAGATATTTGTTCAGTGTTCTCCATTACCCTATTTTTGTAGCTTGAATGTTCTAAATAGCGGCAGGCTTTAGATAATATAACTGTCATTCTGAAATAAGTTCATTATGCACTTTTATCATGTTAGATGTGCTAGAAACCATACTGTCTGAGACTTAACTTCTCACTTGGCGTGAGAAGCCCAAATTTATTTTGCCAGAATTTAATACCGTCATTTAGTGCTTTGCTCCCTCTCTTGGTTTTGACTAATCCTTTTTACTCCCACACTGATGGCTGAAAAGGGAGAGAGAGAATAAGACGGAATGAGATAGAAAGAGCATGAGAGCCTGTGAGGGAGGTGAGGGTGAGAAATGAAGTCAGAAGTTGTGAGGGAGGATAAGGGTAAGGATATAAGAGGGGAGTGTGGGAGAATGGGAAAAGTGAACATCAGGACAGAGAGGAAAGGAGCCTGAGAGGACATGAGGGAGGAAGGTTAGAAGTGCTCAGGAGGGACCGTCCATTTTCACTACGGCTTGGCAAGTTGCTCTCAGCCTCTGCAGACACGCAGTAATGGCTCTATTACCAAAGGCCAAACCATCACCAAGGACCCTTTTGAGAACATGTTTCCCTTAAAGGCTGCTGGCATTATCACGTGTTCCTCTCGCTCCTTTTCAGCTTGCTCTTCAAATATTTTATGATACGAGCATGATGTCCTTCCATGCAAAATACTCTGTGCACAGAGAGAGAGAAATACATTTTCACACCACAAATGATGGTGGCATTGATGGCAAAACAGGTGATGTTGACATTAAAGTTGTGGAGGACAGTATGGTGGATGAGCGTACACATTTGCCCTTGGTTTCTTCTGTCAATGTTCCTTTTCAATTTCATTTCATAAAGCCCTGACATATTTGCTGCAATATACCACTGTGAAATTAATTTCAAAGCATACTATAACAGCAATAGGGGAAATAGACTGTGACCTTTTAAAATAGTTGCCATTATTTGTGTTTATTTTATTTATCCCAGGTATTTGATTTGATTTAACCTTATTTGGTCTTATACAGTACAGAAGGTTAACTATCATCTTTATCGGTGTGTGTGTGTGTGTGTGTGTGTGTGTGTGTGTGTGTGTGTGTGTGTGTGAAACACACAAGTTTAACATAAACTGACTGTATCCTTTTATGGCACCAAGGTTGTGTGAAAGAGGCTGATGAAGAAGCAGCATAAATCATATAAACAACTCAGAGCAGAGACAAGAGTAAACACTTATTTTGTCCAATTCATTTGAAATGTATTTTTTTTCCCCTGCACTATTTGGCTAAAGTTGATAAGAAGATACTGTCCCTCACCAAAGTCGAGCCAAACATACAAAGTTGCAGTTAGATACAGTGAAGGAGCTTCAAATACAATAAAAGCGTATTTCTGAGGCAGTCTTTGCCATTCGATTTATTCACGTCCTTCACAAATAACCTCATAGTGAAGAATGATGGTTTGGTTTTAGTAGGAAAGTATGGATGAGCTAAAAAGTTGTAGCAGCTACCATGCTAAATGGGGTTCAAGAGGTTCAGGTGCCACAGTATGTGCGTTCTGTAAGTTCTGCAATCAGCAAGTACAGCGAGATACAAAAACTGTGATTCATGGACACTAAATATCTGCCTTTTTTGTGGTGATATGAGGATATGCAGTATGGATATATTACATACATTTTGTGAATGAGTCTTTGTCTAATCACTATATATATATATATCTTTGGGTTGGATAAAGTAAGTAATGTGAAGATCGTACCTGGAGCTCCTGGAGATTAGAATGTAACGTTGGTCCCTCTCTGGCCAAAAAATGAATAGGAATTATTTATAACTTGAACAAACTTATGACTGCCATAATGTTGTATAGATAGATAGATAGATTTTTTTATTGATCCCAAAAAATGGGAAATTACGGTGTTGCAGCAGCAAAATATCAGACACACAGCACACATACAGAGTAAACATTAAATAATAGGAAACAATATACATGAAATAATAATAGAATACTACACAAGCAATATTTAAAATATATACAATTTGGAAATAAAATGTACAACTGTTTCAGTAGATATAGATAAACTTAATGTGCAAGTTGGGGAGTAAAAATGTATAACTGTTTCACTAGTAATGATTGTGCAAGGTTGTGCAAGGTGCATTCAGTGCAGTTGTGATGTATATGAGTCTTATCTAACACTCAGTGATGAAGTGTTAAAACGTTTTATTGTATGTATACTTTATTATATGTGTATGGGGGAGACTGAGATTAAGTAATGATTCAGTGTTCACATTAAAAGTCCCAAGTTGGAACTGCTTAGTAGGCATCTATTGGTATGCATTATTAGATGGAAAGATTTAGAGTTTGTGAACAATGCAATTTCACTGCAAGTACAACAGGATGAAAAGTCAACAGAATCATCATATTGACTGGCAGGATTATTGAAAACAGCTTTCTTTTTTCACATTTTTCACAATCCAGGGGGGAAAGGAAGTCAAATGGCATTTATTGAGCCTATAAGGCTAGGGATAATGGAAAATTGCTCATGAAAGCAAAGAAAAATGCCTCAAATAGAAGAAGAAAAAAATCAAGTCTGGATCCGGCTCTAAGCCATTACAATAGTATAGAGGCAGAAAGAATGTAGGGCGAGAAAATGAGTCGCACGATTAAAGATTATGTGGGACCTGAAATGGTCGATTCGGGGGAGGCGGGTGGGGGTGGTGGGGTTTAAGATGGCGTGCCATCTTGAAATTAACAACTCCATCTGATAGTCTAAATTTGGCTTGTCAAACGCAGTAGGTGGAATTGAATCCCACATCTTCCGCTTGTGCAGCTACTAGCAGCACATGCCCAGTTCTCCAACCTGCGTCCCTGGCAAACAAGGAAGCAACATCCCCTCCTGCCAGCTTCACGGCTGACTGACCCCCCTCTCGCAGCTTCATTTTGTAGCTTAATAAATAATGAAGGTTTGGTTTCTCAGAGGGGTGTCGGCACACTGTGCACCTGGACACCCTGTATGTCTGCTGGCAGGCATTAAAAAGAGGCAGCCAACAAAACGCAAGGAACCGCAACCACTTTCTGCCACCCACTACATCATGTTTAGATGAGAGAGGCATTTTGACTACACTTGCGCTTTTTCTCTTGGGGATTTGCACATATTGGTGTAATGGAATTGAAGTGAATGGCATATATTCATTCATAGCTTGAATTCACTGGCAGTTGCCAACAAATTGGACACTGCTGCTCTCTGCAAACGGAGCAAGACAGTTGGTGTATATGAGGTGAAAAGGTGTAAAAGGCTAAGGTAAGAGGCTAGGTGTAAAGATGCATTTAGAGTTTCAGTGACTTGGCAATAACATGACAACGATGAAGCTCATTTGAAAGGAGCATTGGCTCTGCAAGCCTTGGATTTCAAACAGCTTCTGACAACAATGTGAGTATCGTGTAATTTCCACATGTGGCTCTCTCCTGACCTTTACAGTATGCTATTCAAATGAGAGAACACCAGAAACAGAGAGTGGAGACCTAATCTTCAATAATATGGGAATCAATCCTTCATACGGAGATAGTAGTAGTTGAATGATTTGACAGAAAGTGGTTAGTTCAAATCTCCAGACTGACTGTAAACATGAGTGAAATTAACAAGGAATCTGAACAAGATAGACTCCTGTCTCCCTCAACAAACACTGAGTTTTTTTTGGTAAAGGCATGTACAGGAATCGTCCACCCTCAGGTACTCTTATATTATTACACATCACAGTCTGTGATGTTCAGTGCATTCCAGGTGTTCTTTCCAGCAGAAATGGTGTCATTTACTTTTTTTGTGGTGTGCGTTTTGCCTCAACCTCGTCCACTTCTACTTCAGTAGGCAATTTCCAACATTGCCCAGAATGACTGGGAAATCCCCAGAGAACAGGAAGGAACGTATTGCGAGTTAACTGTGGGTTAAGCATGTAGGTGGAGAGAGCCTGACAGATAGCAATAACGTTAAAAAAGCAAGAGAGCATGAGCTTTTGCACTCTGGTGAAAGATGTGTGCCTCACACAAAATGTAACATGTCTTGTAGCTGCATTGCATTCTGGTCTACTGAGGATTCTGTCAGGGTAGAAATGTGGATCTTCTATGACGGATTTCGGCTTATAAGGTGAACATGAGTGCACAATGGTGAGTCTGCAAAGAAAGCCTTTCACTCTGAGGTACTACAAGAAAACCTGACATTCAGTTTGATGTTCATGTCTTAGACAAGGGAATTTGTCTCTTACAGAACCCCCTTTGTTAGTGTACTAAATGCATTCATATAGGAGATACATAGTAAATAAATTGTGTCATCAAAGTGTTTTAGGGTGTATTTGTCCTTAATAATAGTCCCAGTGGTCGTTGACAGTAACCCAGAATATGTTATTGAGGTTGTTCTTAGCGGTCCCTGATGTAAAATGGTGACAGACTGTAAGACTGCATTTGCGGCCTTTGACTAGAAAAAACTAAGCTCCTGGGGAAATGGTAAGCCTTTTCTGTCAATAAAAACCAATGTGTATTTGATCTTGAAGTTGAATTAATTAGAGTTCTAATCAATAAAACCTTCGCTGATAACCAGGTTCAATGCAAACTGGAGCAAGACAGCACAGAGGCTCTCATCAGTGAGTTGCAGGTGCAGTCCGGTCTGGCTATTTCTTCATTTTCCTGCTGACCAGGCATCAGTACTTTTTAATAAGATTCATTCATCTTCCCTTCATGCTCTCTCTGCTTACTTCTTTATTGGATCCGACTGCTGACAGCTATTATTCCCCATGGAATCTATTTACTCACCATTTAGGTAATATTACACTCACTTTGCATCAGTTCGAAGCAGGAGGATAGTATATTAAGCCTGGCAAAATGCTTTATTAGCTGGATAACAGATAAGCATGTTACTAGTCTGGATAGACTGGCTGGTACGTTCCTGGAGGCTAAAACTCAAATATTACCGTATGTTGTGGTAATTATAAATGCATTGGCTTTCTGATGTCTGGACTCTGGTTCAAATCAGGGGAAGCAGACAGCTGACATGTTTTGTTAGGGCATTATTATTTAAGGCAGTGTGTTCAGCATGCTGGGCATTTGTATAGACATTTAAATGCAAGAAAGAAAGAAAGAAACATGAAATGCATCAACAAATACAGCAAGTGCACTGACAAAACAAGGTTGAATAGAGCCTTCAGTGGCATTAGCATGCAACAAAGTAAGCTTACATACTTAGCCTTCTCTTTATTGGATTTCTGCACAGTAAGCCATTTTCAAATTTAGCTACCATTTCTTCTAGCTGAAAGTTCAAATGTCTGAACTAATACCTCTTTCACCCAAAGGTTTTTAATAATACCTCAAAGGACGGTGATGCTTTATAGTGTTTCCCACACTCACTTTCTTCTCTACATTTTAGACAAAAGACTCGGTGAGTCTCAATATCCTGATTTAACCAGACTTCAACTATTTGATTGATCTGATCTTGAAAACGCTGTCGTATCTCACCGTTGTAGGCCACAGAAAGCTGTCTGGTTTATATCCTATTGGTGTCAGCTGTAGCTGAAGGCAATGTGATGCATCAAAAAAGCTCTGGGACTCATTACCAATTCTCCCTTCCAAAGAGGGATTAAATATTATTTATAGGGCAGGGGGTAGACTTAAGTTCATTTCAATTGCTTCTGCCTCTGTTGTCAATCGAAATGATACGCTTGCAAGCGTGAGGCCTTTATTGGAGAGCTGGATGTATTGGAGAGTTAAAGTTTTTTCCATTTCGCTACAGGAAGTGTGTATGATGAGCTGCAACCTAAATGACACTGAGTGCATTGATATTGACTAACAATATGCAAGTAATTAGAATCCATCTATATATTCTGATCTGCAAGTAATCATCTGTATATGACTATTGGTCGCTTTCCGTTTTAGTTAAATATAGACAGGATAATAAAAGCTTTTGTAAATTAAAGATAACCACTCAAGATTAAAACACACCTGAGAATTTGTGTTAAATACTCATCTCTCACAGAGAGTCACGTAGAGCAGAGTGGGTTTTTTTCTTCTTTTTCTTTTTTTTCGTAACACTACCCCACCTTACCCATTCGTCTGAGGTTATGGTGCACTAAAACACACTCCACTGCCTCCACTGACCCTGTCCAGCATCATAGATCTACATTACAGACTTGGTCCTGCATAGGCTGTCTTTGTGACTGATTCTGCCGTGTGCCTCTCCTTGTCCTCCTCCCCCTCCTCCTCTCTTCACAAGGGCAGAACTCTGAGTTCTTGTAGTTTTTGGAGGGTGGCAGTGCAGTAATGTGTTACGGTGAAGCCGTAACTCACAACTTTTCATTTGTTAATGAATACTCTTTTATTAGTCTGTGAAACTTCATCGTTAAAAAATAATCTTGAAATGGCATCTTTTTAGAGATAAACTCTCTACAACAGTGATTAATGAAATGCCCTGATACATGCCTTTGCTGTTGTATCTACACATTTAAAGTTCTTTTGTTTCATCTTAGCAGTGAAATTTGTGTTGCAGGGACTGAACGATAAGAACAGCGATGTCCTTCAGCACAGCCAAGTAGCAATGCTCTTTTAGATGTTTACTGTGTAATCTTCTAATCAGTACAGCTCTGGCACCCGTATTCATTTTGTCTGTCTGTTTGAATGCTGCTCTGGGAAGCAGCCGTGTGGAATTTAAAAGGCTTCCCTTTCATTAGCCATTCTGCTCGTCACTTAGCTACCCGTCTAAGGGTTTGTGCATCCGTCACCTGCTTTCTCATTAGGGTCCAAATCCTTTGTCACAAGACCATGGCTTTATGAGCAGGTATCCAGCTCGGTTTTTGGATGTTGATTTAATGGCGTCGGTGGATATTGATGGGCTGTACCCAGAGTCTGTCAGAATTAATTTAAGTCGTGGGTGTTTTGATGTCTCCTCCCGCCGACGAGGTGTGGAGTTATTACCTCCTCGTCACAGGCTGCCCCCCTCTCCCATCTTTGCTCTGCCCCTCTGTCTCTCCATTTGTCTGTCCTATCAATGTGTCTGCTGTCAGAGAGGGTGTGAAAGGAAGGGGGAGGAAAAACATCTCAATACAAAGTAGCCTTCAAAATCTCAGCTCCACTAAAAGCAATTCCACCATGACGGCAGGAAGGCTGAGCTCTACTGTATCAAAGGTGCCAGTTGAGTGCTTGACACAAGCCGTTGGATTTCTGATGGGGTTGTTTTCCCAAAGACTTACTTGGCAGTGCCTGTTTTCGCCATAACATTTACAGCCTAACTAGCCCCAAACGCAGGATTTTTGGTAGGCAGATACATGGGAGGGCTGCTGAATACACTTCCTCTCTGAGTTACTTTTTTGGGCATACTTTTTTTTAAAGATGTCAGCAAGAAAAAATGGTAAACAATGTTTCTGGATTTTTTCCACCTCGTGTCTTGTACAGGCATTCTCTGTGCATTTCAAACATTCAACTGTCAATGAAATCAAACCTTAAAAACAGAATGTATTCCCTTATTACAAAACAATTGTTTGCAATGTTTTTTAAAATGAAAACAGAAAGAAGGATGAGCTATTATTTTGGCCTTGATATGCTATATAACTGTATAAATATATGTCCTAGAAATACTGAGAATTAAGTCCTTCAATCTATTTTACACTGAACAGCTCTTGCCTTACACAAGTGACAAGTGACAGAACATATGTCCTGTGTTGTTCATTCTAATCTTACTGAAGACCATTAAACTGCCTTATGTACTAGGTCACAGTTGTCCATCATACTGGCGGAAGAGAGAGGTAGAAGAGAAATGAAAAATTGAGGGCAGTGTTCAGGATGACTTAGCTGTCCTCGCCATGATGAAGAGACTTTGATTAACTCAGATTAAGACGTAGACGCCTGGCCTTCAGTTTGCCACTATCATTTTGCTAAGGGCAGACAATGCCTGGTAATTCCTTCACACTGTGAAACATTATATTGTTGTTTTAGTACCACAGTACTTTTCAGTGTCCATGAAATACAACAGCTCATAATAACTACAGTAGGCGTCACTGGATATGGGCTTTGAAAGCAGTGATTTCTGTCAAATGTTAAACTCCTATACTAGTAGAGCTCTGTGGATATTTATGTACGTATATACTGTAGTTAATAACGAGTTAACGCAAATTCCTTTTAACGCCACAACATTTCTTAACGGCTGATTAACGCACGCATGTTCTGTGGTTTCGCTCCATCGTTTGGGAAATCAGGAAGGTGCAGCAGTAACGTTGTGGACAGTGTTGTCAACTTGGCGTCATTCTCGCTAGATTTAGCGATTTTTCAGACCATCTTAGTAACTTATAAATATATTCAAATATATTTCTATTGTAATTAATTTCCATGCATGCAGTCCACAGATCCTCGGTTAAACATAAAACAACGTAGCTCCCCCCTGTCCACTGCAAACTGAGTTACCACCGGAGTACGTCCTGTCTCAAATACCACTTAAAAACGTTAAAAACTTGAAAAATATGTGCGATTAATTTGCGATTAATTACAAGTTAATTAGGACACTCATGCGATTAATCGCGATTAAAAAATGTAATCGCTTGAGAGAGAGAGAGAGAGAGAGAGAGAGAGAGAGAGAGCCAAGAGGTGACCGGCGCGTAGAAATACGCGTCCGGTATTAAGGGCTAGGCGCACGATCAGGCACGTATTTATGCTCCGCGACACTTACGCTACACACACTTCCTTTTTTTTTTAATGTGTATATGAATGATTTGTCTTTAACTTTAAATGCATGTGGTACAGGTTGTAGGGTTGGTGACTCACTAATTAATCACCTTATGTACGCAGATGATTTGGTCATTTTTAGCCCATATAGTGCTGGTCTCCAATAGCTTCTGAAAATATGCACACAGTATGGTGCTGATTTTGATATAAAATACAATGCCAAAATACAATGCCAAAAAGAGTAAGATCATGATTATCAGGAGTAGAGAAGACAGACAGTCAACCTTCCCTGACTTCTGTCTGTCTGGCACTGCACTTGGGGTGTACAGTGAGATTACATATTTGGGCCATATTATTGCAAATGACTTGTCTGATGATAAGGATATCTATGGGCAGCGTCGGAAGCTGTATGCTCAAGCGAACATGCTGTGTCGTAAGTTTAGCATGTGCTCTGTATCTGTGAAGATCTCACTGTTCAGAGCATATTGTACACCTTTATATACTGCCTACCTGTGGTGTCGTTATAAGCAAGGCAGCATTAGAAAACTCATAATAGCTTATAATGACAGCATGAGGCTGCTGCTGAGAGCTCCAAGAAGCTCCAGTGCAAGCCATATGTTTGTCAGTGTCGGGGTACCTACCTGCTCTGCTGTTTTACGTAACCTGATGTATAGATTTATTTGCAGGGTATCTGAGTCAGAAAATGACTTGATTACTGTTTTGGCTAATCCTGTACGCAGTTCTGTCAGATTTACTTCCAGACTGTGGAACCATTGGCGAACATGTCTGTATGTCAGACACTGAACTTTGTGGAAGTTTTGTGTTTTATGTTATACTCTGTGTGTTTTTTTATTGTGATATGGATCCCCCTGGGTCTGAACTAAAGTTTATATATTACGCGCCCGGTGTGTTCCAGCTGTAATGATAAAAGGTGTCGTATGCTGTACAGATTGTAAAGCCCCTTGAGGGAAATTTGTAATTTGTGATATAGGGCTATATAAATGAATTTGACTTGGCAAATAAATAAAATGCAAAAGAAAATCTTAGTTTTATTGTAGGTGACAGAACTGTGTGTAATTAAGCTGATAAATTAAGCTCCACCTTTTGAAACCACACTTAATCTTGTGGTTGTTAAGTCTTGTAATTAATGGCGTAGTTAGGAATTGATTTGTGATCAAATCTATATGTAGAGAGCTTGGGTTTACATCCTTCTAAACACACAGTGTAATAACAATATTTCCCAGCACATCATGACCGTAAACCTGCAGATGGAATATACTGGAATTATTATAACAAAAATAGAGCTATAAAATTAATAAAGACTGACATATTTATAAGCAGTTATAGGGTTTTCCTTTTGACTCCCTGTATTTCCCTCCCAGAAAAAGCTGTTGGTCTGCACTCATGTGTGGCCATAATGAGATGCCATAGTGATGATGGTGCATTTAAAAGATAACACTTTCATTAAGCTTAAATAAATCAATTTAGGAAGGCAAAATTAAAATTACCCAGCTATGAACAATTTCAGGCAGTTGCGTATTAGCAATCTGTAATTAAAGTGAAATGTAAAACCAGTTAGTCATGGCTCATTAAAGGCAAGAAACCAGCTTGAAACTTTAGTTCAAGGAGGGTTCATAATTTCAGTCCAGATATGAGTGTCTAAATACTAAATATAGGCACTGCAGCGGGCATGACCAAGTTTTCAAGTAGCAGTTTTTGATCAAGCTAAGTGAAAATGATTTGCTGTGATCTTGATGCAGACCTGGCCGAGCAGCTTCATGATTTTCTTTCTCCAAGAAAGTGTGAAGCTGCATTTAATTCCTTTAATGCTCTCTAGTAACCACATCTAATCCTCACCCTTAATTTCACAAATTCTTGTTTCTCATGAATCATTGACTGCTTATCCCTCTGAGCCATTTCGTCAGAATGAAATATAAAAAAACCCAGCTGTAAACAGAGTTGATCCATGTGTGTGTGTTTTGGTCATACAGGAAACGAAAGACTCAGTTTAGTGTTAGCATGAAAAGGGCATTTGCTTATTTGTAATACCCAGGGCACTTCTCTGACCAGCCATGCTGGAAGGACGAGCACTGGGCAATAAAATGCAAGGACATTGGGCCCCCTCCCCACCACCCCCCACCCATCATCCCGCTCTCCCCTCCCCACTCACAATGAGGAGGTAAATGATGCGTTAAACACGGTGGAGCCAATCATTCTATAAAACAGGGCCATGAAGGAGAGGAGATACTGCCAGTAAAAAAAAAATATATAAGGCGAAATGACAAGTTGTTATTCACAGTTCTCAGACACTGTGCCTGTTGTTTTATGACTATGAGCTCCGCAACTGGGCACAATGATGAATCTGCCCACAAATCTCTCCATGTAGCAGATGTAGACTAAACTCATCGGCTGAGTCGCTGGTCAAAAATTCATCATCACTACTACATTAAATGGACATGAGGATGTAGCTACTATACTGTAGTAACTATTTCATAATTTATGAAAAGTGTCTTGGCAACATCCCCTTGAGGTATAAGTAACTTTCAGCTCGGCGGACACCATGTGGTGCTCTTAAAGGATTCAATTTTGTAAACAAGTGATTGTAGCTTAGTAAAAAAGCTCATTACAAGTCCAAAGGCACCTGGGAAATGCAATAGTATCAAGTGAGAATGTTTTCTACTGCGGTTAATCTTTTTGCTCTGTGGACCATTTAAAAGGATCTCCTGAAGCACCAGGTATATTGCAGAAATCTTCTTCATACACATAGACATACACACACACAAACACAAAACACTAATATGCACCATACCCACAGCGTAGAGAAAGCAGTTGACATAGAAGAGATTGAAGTGAAAATTTAATTGCTAAACCCTATTTGTCAGCGAAGAAAGAACAGAGGAGGTGGAAGTAAAAAATAAGTGCAGCACCAGTTGAAACGCTGAAATTCTTCTTCTCCTTGTCTTGTTTTAATTGCTTTTTGCTTCCTTTTATTCCTCCCACTGGCAGATAACAGTCACTTCTCCTACTTCTGCAATATTCTGAAATCTGTATCTCTGTAAAATGGCTGTTGCAGAGCAAAACTATGATGTTGATATATGTCATCTCAACTTTTCCCTGTGCATACTACATAAACTCAGCAAAAAAAGAAACCCTTTTTCAGGACACTGTATTGTAAAGATAATTCTGTAAAAATCCAAATAACTTTACAGATCTTTATTGTAAAATATGTAGACAATGTTTGCCATGCTTGTCCAATTAATCATAAACAATCACTGAACATGCACCTGTGGAACGGTAGTTAACACACTAACAGCGCACAGATGGTAGGGAATTAAGGTCACACTTTAAAAAACTCAGAACACTAAAGAGACCTTTCTACTGATCCTGAAAAACGCCACAGAAAGATGCCCATGGTCCCTGCTCATCCGCGTGAACGTGCCTTAGGTATGGTGCAAAGAGGCATGAGGACTGCAGATGTGGCGAGGGCAATAAATTGCAATGTCCGTACAGTGAGTCGCCTAAGACAGCGCTACAGGGAGACAGGAAGGACAGCTGATCATCCTCGCACAGGCAGACCACGTGTAACAACACCTGCACAGGATCGCAACCCCTCCATCAGTGCCCAGACTTTCCGCAATAGTCTGAGGGATGCTGGACTGAGGGCTTGTAGGCCAGTTGTAAGGCAGGTCCTTACTAGACATCACCGGCAACAACGTCGCCTATGGGCACAAACCCATCTTTGCTGGACCAAACAGGACTGGCAAAGAGTGCTCTTCACTGACGAGTCACGGTTTTGTCTCACCAGGGGCGATGGTCGGACTTGCGTCAATCGTCGAAGGAATGAGCGTTACACCGAGGCCTGTACTCTGGAGCGGGTGTGTCACAGGATCATCGCAGCTTCGTCGAGCTTGTTGTCATTGTAGGCAATCTCAATGCTGTACATTACAGGGATGACATATTCCTCCCTCATGTGGTACCCTTCCTGCAGGCTCATCCAGACTTGACCCTCCAGCATGATACCAGCCATACCGCTCATTCTGTGCACGATTTCCTGCAAGACAGGAATGTTAGTGTTCTGCCATGGCCAGCGAAGAGCCCGGATCTCAATCCCATTGTGCACGTCTGAGAATGAATGTCCAGGAACTTGCAGGTGCCTTGGTGGAAGAGTGGGGTAACATCTCACAGCAAGAACTAGCAAACCTGGTGCAGTCCATGAGGAGGAGATGCACTGCAGTACTTAATGCAGCTGGTGGCCACACCAGATACTGACTTTAACTTTTCATTTTGACCATCCTTTGTTCAGGGACACATTTTTCCATTTCTGTTAGTCACATGTCTGTGAAAATTTGTTCAGTTTATTTCTTAGTAGTTGAATCTTTTTATGTTCATAGAAAGTTTTACGCATGTTAAGTTGGCTGAAAATAAAAGCAGTTGAAAGTGAGAGGACGTTTCTTTTGTTGATGAGTATATGTAAAATGCATCTCATTCTAAACGTTTGCTTTGTTTATTAAATGTCCTTTTTATGTACCCGAGTTAAGTGAAACACAGTAACTGGAGATGTTCTGAACCAACCCAAAGATCGGTATTGGGGCTGATCCAGGCATTTTTCAAAGGATTGTATCGGTTAAAATAAAGCCGATTTAAATGTGATCCTTACCAAACTCCACTGTGTTTTCTCCCCCTCATTCTGCAAATGTTACAGCTTCGATCTCCGTTACTACAGCCAGCCTCTACAGTGTGAGCCTTCTGTGAGAATAAAGTGTGTGTGAATGTATTTGTGCGCATCGGGATTGGCAAAATAACCTCTGACTTGGTCTTTCTCATGAGCAAAGACATTCAGGTCACAGCGTCTTTTAATTGTTAAAATGACAAACGTCCCCAGCAGCAGGTCATATCAGCTGTCATTTATTATCAGTAATTCCGTGAGTAACTTCATGGCTGGCCAAAATTAGTTTTTTCTATTCTCTCTGCAAGCCGGGTTCTGTACTCAGCTAAATATCTATTGTGAGAGAAGAACCACCACTGTGTAACACCATATTACAACTATACAATGTCACGTTAGTTTCAGGAGTGATATTCTCGGAGTTAAACCATTATTTCATATCAATAATTCAAGCTCATCATGGAGATCGTTTTGAACCAGGACCTTCAGTATTTAGATCAAGGATTGGATCAGACTCGGAAAACTGCAGATCAATGTTAACTTAACGCTAAAGGACTTCGGGATCTGGACCAAAAAAACTTGATCGGGACACCCAACTACTAACAGTAAATAAAAAAAGAAATATCTTCAGCTAGATAGATAGAGATAGAGATACTTTATTTATCCCGAAGGAAATTAAAGGCATACTTCACCGATTGGCATAAAGCTTTGTATAAGTAGAAACCCGGTACTATTTTCGAATGACCGTGCTTCCCTCCCTCATGTCCCCCTGAGACGAGAGATCTCTGTATTGTGTGTCTGGAAAAAAAAACTCTGATGACGCAAAAATCGTCGTTTTGCGTCATCGGAGGCATTTTTGTCCAGAGGCTATGGACTACAGCCAGTAGTAGGAGCTACTTCCGCATGTTTTCAACCCGCCCATAGAGGGTGGAAACTCACTCCCAGAATGTCTAAATAGTGTCAGACATCTTGAAGCTAAGCTAACTGGCTCTTGCTCTGTGGAGAAAGCTGAGTAATTAATTTATACTTTAGTAGGCTAACCACAATGGCGGAAGGTAGTTTGAAGATGATATAGCAGAAGGGGATTTTGAAGATCTGGTGCGCGAATCCGATGCTCATGGCTACCTGTACGAGTCATACAGTAATACAGAGGCGGCCGGAGCAGCTGCTGTAGTAGAGGAGCGAGACCTGTCTGGTGGTCAGGAGAGAGCCCAGGCAGACTCAAGCTGGGGCGGACTGGTGGTGTCAGTGCTCTCGCTGTGCGCCTATGGACACAGATAGAGAGTCCTATTGCTGTCGCGAATTTCAGCCATTTTCTTCTTGAAGAAATCGCTGAATCTGCTGAGGAAACGGCCGGCGGCCACAGCACGTGTAACAGAGCACCATAGCTTTGATCCACACATGGACAGGGGGGTCCTGGAAACTTATTTCAGGATCCCGAAGGTGAATTGGAAACACCAGCCAAAGCCCGCAGGGACAAACGGACGCCTGAGTATAAAGTGAGTATTTTGTTTGTTTTTCACGTCAGTCAGCTGAGCTATCGTTGTTATATTTACATCTATGCTAGCCTACTGTAGGTGCATATAGCTTGCATCGCTAACGTGCTTACTGTTTTGTAGACAATATCGCCTAACAGCCTATCGTCACTTCGTGGAATGGGTCCTGCAAGGCGAGAGACTGGGGAAAGGCTATCTCAGACAAAGATATCCAGCTCCTGACGGGCAATGCTGCGGCTATAAAGAAACTGCAGAAGCTCTGAATGAGCTATGAGTGTGAAATTGTTCATATTATGTTTTTAATTAAAAGTTCAAACTCACATTGGTTGTGGTTCGTGTTATAGTCCTTAGTGTTGCTCCATTAGAGTATGTATTTGCCTAGAGAAATAGTGATTTTAATTGGAGGAAAGCACTTCATATGCGGAGCTAATAAGCTACTCTGTTGACATGGTCCTGCCTTGCATTATTTTGTTAATGTGCAAGTCTAAGTTGTGTAATATATATATAAAATTTGGCTCTCTTTTTAACCCAAAGTGAATTCCAACAAGGGAAATAATCCAGGTAGAGTGTGTACAGTAAGTAATGACAGCTAAATCACAGTGACAGTAACCATTCAGCCTCCTCCACAATCTATAATGTATAACTTTGGTGTACACAGGAGTACAGGGTAAGATGAAGAAATGTTTTTTTTTTATTATTCACAAAGGAAAAATATTGTGTCACCATAGTCAAGGGTACACATTAAAATAAACATGGAGATACATCTAAAAAATATTCTGCACAATATAAAAACAAAGCAAGCAAAAAATAAATAATGACATATAAACAGCCGTGGCAGAATCTGATTAGACACAGCTATAGAACTCAGGGTGGCAGCGCAGGCTATGACAGGGCAAGTGAAGAGGTTGGCACCTTGAACTGAATGTTTGGGTTGTGTCTTCTATCCATGTCCCTCTGGTTGAGTGTGTCCATAAACTGGGTGGTATGTGGTGTGAAGATTTTCTTCAAGACCCACTGCTTGGATCTCTTGCAGAAGACTTGGTTGAACCATGCTTGTCCTGTAAAGGATAGGAAATTAGATCGATTAGATTAAACTTTATTGTCATTGTGCAGAGTACAAGAACAAAGACAACGAAATGCAGTTTGCGTCCAACCAGAAGTGGAAAAAAGCAGAAAAGTGCAATGCGAAATACAAAGTATAGACAGGAGGTGCATAGACAGGACACTGAAATATAGTGCAGTGTAGACAGTAGTATACAGTTGGTTTACAGAAGGTGGTTTAGAGTAATATAAATTAAATATAAATATGTGCAGTGTATTAGCAGTTACCTTATAAGAGCGGAATAAATATGGCTTTGTAATATGAACAATGTATGAACAACATGTACAGACATGTGCAATGTAGTAGCAGGAACATTATAATAGTAGTAAGAATAATATAGATATATGCAGTGTATTAACAGAATATATTATAAGAAAAACAGAATAAATATGGATATTCAGTATGAACCATATAGACAGATATGTACAGTATGTACAGCTATGGACAGTGTGGTAACAGTACAATTGTAGTGCAGAAACAGTAACATTATAAGAGTAGTAATATAATATTATGTTTAATGTAGCTCAGCGTAAATTCTTTCAGGAAGACCTAACAATAATCAGTCTATCCTAAAGCGAATCAGCGCTTTAGGCGCTCTCCTTCTGATAATCCAATCAGGAAAGGCCTAAGATTTCATAGGCCAATCACAGCGTCTCAACACTGTTTAAAAGCGCTTTCTCTCCCTGTGCTATCAGCTGTCATTTCAGAAAGGCGTCGTGTTGACAGTCGGACGGCTGTATGGCGCTCGTTTCCTTGCTGTTTTGTACCGTGCTCTGCTGTCTCGCTATGTCGGATTTCGAGTCTGATCCCGCATCGGACCCAGGTCAGGATTTCTTCTCATCGCCGGCAGCAAATCCAGCTTCTTCGGATGGCGTCCGCAGGAGCTCTTGCCTGGCCTCTCTGCCTGTTCCCGTTTCGGCCGGCGTGGCGTCAGAAAGGATCATCCTGCAGCTTCGGGATCGAGGCATCGCGGCAGCTCTGGGCTTATCTTCTCCGGAGCTCCACGAGCTGGCTGCTCAGGTCGGATGCATCTCGCCGGTTCCCCCACCTCCTGCTCCCGCGGCGGCTCGCGGCCGGAAGCGGTCTGCGAAGTCGGACGCCCCTCCTCGTGCCCCGCCGAAGAGGCGCGCTGCGGGTTCCCTCAGCTTGGCGGCTGCTGCGGCCGTGCCGAGTGGGTCATCTGACACGGCTCTGATTCTCGGTTCTCTTCAATTCCTGGCCGGCTCTCTTCAGTCCATGGACGCAAGGCTGCAGTCCATTGAACGCTCGCCCGCTTTCCTCGGGTCCTCCACCGCCGCCACCGCTGTGGCCTCCATGTCTCTGCCGGCGCGCGGTTTTTCTCAGCCGGCCCCTACAGCCCCCGGAGAAGCCGACTTTTCCCTGGCCACTTCTGCTCCGGCCCCGTTCATAGGTAAGCCATATATTCCCGCTGCTGCCAACATTTCTGGGCGCTTGCGGGCGAAAATCCTGCAGGGCAAGGATGTCAACCTGGTGAGCCTAATTCTGCCTTCCCCGGAATGCGAAAAAAAAAAAAAAAAAAAATCTGGTGTCCGGGGACGGGTTTTCAGCAGTGTTTAAGTCCGCGGATCCCAGGTTGTGCAAGGAGCTGGCCATCGGGCAGTTCTTGGTGGCTTTCGGGTTGTTTCGGGACGTTATTTGCTCGTGTACCCGGATAGGAGGCCGGAACTGGACTCCTACTTAGCACTAATCGGGGATCTGAATTTGAAGTATGGAAGGAAATGTGCTCTTCCAATACCACAAGGCGTTCTCCAGCAAGGCTGCGTTGCATCTCACGCGGTCCAACGTCCAGGTGGATCTCGAGCTCCTCGTGATGCTCGTGGGAAGTGCGCAGGTCATTGCATGCTCCGCCTGCGGCGCTCCGGGGCACATGGCCGCCCTTTGCCCCATGGCGGTGTTTCGCCCGGGCCCCGGTGCCGCTTCTCAGCCCCCTCGCCGCGGTTCCCCGCCCAGCGTGCCTTCCCGTGGACGCCAGCGCTTGCCGGGATGCACACCGGGGGGGGGCGCCTCGGGCTGCCCGGCGGAAGCCTCGGCCCGACTCAAAGATATAATGACTGTTCACCCATCCACTCCATTAAATCTCCGTAATTTTGCAAATGAATTGGCTTTTCATCCTGACTCTGTGTTTGTGGATCACCTGCTCTCCGGGCTTCCTCAGGGTTTTAGAGTGGGCGTGCTCGATGTTCCTTCCATCTCGTTCGTCGCAAGGAATCTCCTTTCTGCGGTCTCCGACCCCGCAACCGTTTCTCGGCTGCTGGCGTCGGAGGTCGATAAGGGGTACGTCATCGGTCCCTTTAGCTCGTCTCCATTCGCCGTTTTTCGCGTCAGTCCCATCGGCGTGGCCACTAGGAAGTATTCTGGGAAGAAACGCCTAATCTTTGATTTATCAGCGCCGCACAACAGGCCTGTCCCGAGCATCAATAGTCTTATTCCGCCCGTCCCTTTTTCTCCGCATTATGCCACTGTGGATAACGCCATTAGATTGATCAAGCGGGCGGGGATTGGCGCCTGGCTCTTCAAGGCAGACATCACCGACGCATTTAAAATAGTGCCTTTTTTTACCCTTTTTTTTTACCCTTCGCAGTGTCCCCTCTTCGGTGTTAAGTGGGACTCTAAGTTCTATTTCGGGGTGCGTTTAACTTCGGCTGCCGCAGCAGCCCGTGCATTTTCAACCACGTTTCCGAGGCCCTGTGCTGGATCCTGCTTAACAGGGTGAGGGTGCCCTCGGTGCTTCATTTGCTGGACGATTTTCTTCTTGTAGACCCCCCCCCCACGATGGCTCCGGCGCGTCCCTGGGCAAACTGCGGCGCTGTTTTGGGTACCTCGGCGTCCCACTGTCCGAGGCGAAAACCATCGGCCCCGCCACATGCCTGGAGTTTCTAGGCATTACTTTAGATTCTGTAAGCATGAAAGCGTCTCTCCCGCTCGATAAATTGATGCGCGTTCGCAGCATCGCTGCGTCCCACTCTTACGCCGTCTCCATCTCAATTTCAGCATGCGCGCAATCCCGCAGGGGTGCTCGTTTATTTCCCGGTTGCTGGACACCGCATCCTCCGTCTCTCAATTGCACGATCTCGTGTCCCTAGATGACGGGTGCCGCTCCGATTTGCGTTTTGGTCTCACCTTTTGGAGCATTGGAATGGGGTTTCCTTCTTTTATGATGAGTTGGTGCATTCTTCTGACTCTCTGCGGTTTTTCACCGACGCTGCCCCTTCCGCGGGTTTTGGTGGATTTTTTCAGGACCAGTGGTTCGCAGGCCACTGGTCTCCCACTTTTTTCCCAGTCTGATTCCTCAGCCCTGCATGAGATCTACCCCATTGCCGTAGCCTGCCGCGTCTGGGGGCATCACTGGAAGCGCAAACGCATCTCAGTCATGTGTGATAACCAATCAGTTGTCAGTATAATCAATAGAGGGCGCTCATCGTGTAGCAAAATCATGCCATTCATGAGAAGCATCACATGGTCCGCGGTTATGAATAATTTTATCATCACCGCCCGGCATTTTAACAATGTGGCTGATGCTGATCGTTTTCACTTTCAGACCTTTCGAAGCCTCTGCCCGTCAGCCAGCCCCGTCCCGGTAGAGCTTCCCTCTCTCCAAGAGCTAGCGCTGCATTAAATCTAAACCCCTTGCAACATTATTTAGATTCTTCTAGGATGTATTTGAGGAAAGGTCTCGCGGCTTCCACTCTTAAAACCTATGATTTTGCCTGGCATACTTTTTCTTTATTTTGCGTAATCATTTGTGTACCTCTCAGACCAGTTCTTGTTAAAAGTATTTGTGCCTTCATATGTTATTGTACCGATACTCGCAACTTCAAGGTGCAGTACACTCGTGGGTTGATTACAGGTATTCAGTTTCACATAAAATGTTACGATCCATCGTTTCCAAGCTTCCTTTCTAATCAGTCTATAAAATTGCTGTTGAAAGGCGTCTCTAAAGCTCACCCTTCTTCCCCTGACCTCAGGCAGCCTATCACTCTCGGTATTCTACATCAACTAGTGTCGACACTCAGGATAGGGGTTTTTTCCCCTTACATAGACACACTTCTGGAGTCTGTCTTCCTGTTAGCTTTCTACGCATTTCTCAGATGCGGTGAATTTGCTACTCCTTTTAAATCCTTCAACCCCGATAGTGATATCACTTTCTCTGATCTGGCCTTTCACGCTAATCATTACTGCTTACATCTTAAGCATTCTAAACACGGAGGAGCTTGCTCAGTAGTTGTCGCCCGCACAGATACATTATTTTGCCCATTTAAATCCATGTTGAATTATCTTTCAGCAAGGCCTTCTACTAACTCCCTCGCGCCTCTGTTCATTATTTCGGGGGATTGTCCCTTGTCTAAAGGGTGGTTTAAGCAACATCTGGAAGCAGTTCTCTTCAAATCTGGCATTTCACCGCAGCATTATTCAGGGCATTCATTCAGGATAGGGGCTGCAACCACGGCGGCCAATCAAGGGATGTCTCGGACCTCGCTGCAAAGGCTGGGTCGGTGGTCTTCTTCGGCTTACACTGCATATATTCGTCCTGACGTCGACGTCGTCCTCACAAATCAACGATCCCTAAAGCCGTAATCCGGTAAGCTTGGTATAACCTGTGGCGGTGTTTTTATTGGGCCACGGGTGGCATGTCTCACATCCATGAGCAATTGTTCATGTCGAACTAGAGATATAAGTGTAGGCCAAATGGTAAAAAGAAGATGGTTTTTGTTTACTGCTACATTGCGTAAACGGCGGAGATGCCTTGTTTTCTTCATGTTTACCAGCCAAGTTGCCATAACAGCATATAACCGGTGGTGGTGTAATTCTTCAGCTAGTGTTCACTTTGACGGGAATTTTCTGTTCATAGCCTATAGCCTAGTAATTAATGTGTGCTATGTGTCATTCTATGTACCGGGCTGAGTTGCGTACCGGCGGAGATGCCGTGTATGCAGCCCTATGTGCCATAACGGCGGAGATGCCGTGTTGCCGGCCTGAATTGCCGTACCGGCGGAGATGCCATGTTTGCCGGCCTGAATTGCCGTACCGGCGGAGATGCCGTGTTTTACCGGCCTGAGTCGCCGATGACCGAAATACGGGCAGTATTTCAAATGCTGTTTCGGTACGGATCACTGTTTTTGCTTTTCTGTTTCAGATCCGTGCCACACAGAGGTAAGCTACATATTTTATAAATAAAATCGTATTTCATTTTCGTGTGTAGGCTACTATTTCCTTCATGTTCCAATTTCAGTCACGTTTTGGGGGTTACATCATGGTTCCCTACCCCTATATATTAAATGTATTAATACAAATTAGTATTAATTATAACAAGTATTAATATAACGATGGAGTTCAATCTCCAATACTATGTTCAAATTATGCTCTTGTTCAATAAAACATTTTGCATATCTGCAAACAGTCTCTCCTGATTGAAATATAATTAAACATAAAATCTGAACTAAGATTTGACTTTGCTAGTCTTTTTTCCGTTATGTGCGCATGAGCAGCGCACAAAACGCTTACTGCCAATACGAAACAACACAAAAAAGGCGCACCTCACTGCTCACCGTCCTGTATTATCGTTCCCTTAGCTGTGAACATTCTAATTTTGGATATTATACTACTCTGACAACACATGATAACACACCTGTCTTGGTTGTGGCCTGCTTCGTCTTGACAATATTCTCATTGTGCTCCAGGATGACAAGGTTTTTCCGTTGTTCATCTCCCAACATCAGCTTTTTCTTCCATGAGGAAAAAATGATTATTCTCAATAAGTCTAGAAAAATTGTTTTCAAAAAAAGAATCAAATGTCTTACCTCGACATCCCCCTTATTTGTTGCACAGGCAAACCACATATGGTTTACGACAGACCTATGAAAGATATACAATTAGTAATTTTGAACCTTGCAAACCAATGTAAAGTCTGCCACATTACAAACCTCTGACCACGGAAACAGTGACGGGACAGCTTGCTTCAACGCAGCGTAATGACTCCTGAAAATAATGTCCATCTCGCAAATGTATCTGTCTCTGCAGTCATCTCAACCACTGAATACAGCAACAGGCTTGCGTGGTAACGTTAGCATAACTCGACAAGTAGCTCAGTAGCTAATAATGGCTTTAATTAATACTTTGATAACAGCCAACTTATATACAACTTATATGTAATTGTCTATCTATCTAACGTTACTTTGCTAACTTTGCTGTTTTACTGCTAACAACTATATCACTATGTATAGGCTACTGTGTGATCAGAAATAGACCTTACCTCTAGGCGAATGCGTTTACTAGTAGATGGCCCGGGCTGTTTGTCATCTGGGAAGTTGAATATCGAGAGTGGTTCTCTTCATTCCAAATACATTGGGTTCGTAGTCTTCCTGCTTGAAATGGCGACTGCAAACCCTCTGGTTTTTCAGGTTTTCCATATCGGTGTCCTCTCCAAACTTCGGGGGATTGTTAGCCCGTAGGCGTGGCTTGGGATTGGCCTCGTAAACCAGCAGAGCAAGTGCATTCTGGGAGTTGTTGTCTTTCATCCACATGAGCCAAAAATACATTTTCTGGCTTTTCTCGGTCTAGAAGTTTACATCTGTACTACATAAATGACCCAATTTCAATATACATTTATATTGAAATATCCCTTTAAGGTGTCCAATAGCTTATACACATCATACAAACACATAGGCACACAGACATATGACAACCACGCACACATACATATGTCTGGAGATGTGATGATGCAACTGTACAAGAGTCCAACTGGACAACAGGACAAAATGATGACAACTAAGGACCAGGTTGTAAAACCTGAATTTATTTTTATTCAATACACCACACAGGGTGCGGTTTAGATTTTTCTGCAGGATAGCGCTTGAAATTTTTCCTAAGCAACATCAGGATGTCCTTTGTCTTTTGCTGTCAAAAGCACAATTTGTACTGAGCAAATGAAAAACACTAATTGCCCTCAGGACAAAGTAATAAAGATCCGTGCCATGCTGTTGTTCTGTGTACGGCACCGTTTTGCCCAAGGGCAACAAAGTCGTCATTCAGCTGTGAACGGACAGCGTTATTAAAATTTTGCTCGAACACACCAGGCCAGCTGATGAACCTGGTCATGGCTGAACGACTGTGCAGAATCACAGCACATTTAAAGTCTGTTTCCTTCATTTGTGCATCCTCCACTTCAGTAGATGTGACATTTAAGATGAAGACAACCTGGTGACCAGCTGCCTGTGCCAAAATGAATCCAAAAAATGTTGGTAGAGACATTTCATTTCACAGAATTGTGAGTTAGTTTCAACAGACTGTCTGCTGCTTCCAGAAAAGACAGGTACATGAAAGCTTGGGTGTTTGTTGTGCAGACGCGATAGCGTCAGGGTCTATTGATTTAGCAGCCAGCTCCAGGCATAATCAAAGCCTATCCCAGAGGCAGCGGCATCACTGCTCCACTGCACTCCAATCATATTTGCGCTTGATCACATCCCAAAGAGCTTGTCACCTTAGTGTTTTGTGACACTTAAACCCAATAAATACACCCCAAACTTGTAAACTGGAAGTTGACCTTCTTCTCCTCAGGTAAACTGCAGGCTCCAGTGCCCTTTGAATGAGATGTTGTTTCACCCTGCCACCATGTAGCGCTTGTTAATGCCATGCATTATCCTACTAAACAAAGAAGCATGAATTGAACCTCATATCACCGGGGGTGGCCAATTTAAGTTTAGTAAGGGCTTGTGGAAAGTATCAGGTATCATCTGGCAGTTTTACTGACTTCACGTGGATTTTCACACATATGTTAAACCACAAGCAAGGCAAAGCAATCAACAGCATATTTGCGGCAATGCTGAACAGACACAACCCTGTTAGGCACCTGCAGTGAGCGGAGAGTGAAAGCAGGAATGTTTGCATTACATTGCCATGGGGTGAGCCAGGCCTGTGAATAAGCAGTGCCTTTGGGGATTCTTCAAGTTACTAGCAATTACTAAGGTAATTGCTAGGAACTTGACTAAGGTCAATGACAAAGATCCTAGATATGAAATCATGCGATAGCTCTACTTCAACCCCCAGCCTCCTCTAAAAATGATCTTGTGACCGCCCTGGTTAGTATGACAATCATGGGAAAATAACTTGTTTATTGTATGGGTTAAAATAACACAGTGCACAAGGGAATGAGGCTTTGATGTGCTACGCAGTGAAGTTAAGTCAAAACTATATGATTAATTATTAAAGAGTGTTTTCTAGATGTTCTATAATTTTAGAATGTTCAATTATGAATGTTTACTATGCAACTTTGCATTATACTGTAAACTATTAGGCCTTCACATTTAATATCTGCATGCCCTGGATGCATTCATTTCATTGCTGTTTGCCCAACTGTAAACATGAATACATGTCGTCTGGGGAAATGGAAGAAATACCTATATAGTGGAGGCTGAGAAAACTAGATTTGTTGAGAGTTAGCTCAAGCTGTCTGGAGTGTTCAGCATCAGTGAGCTTCAACCAATGGAAACTCCTCAGAGACAAAGCAGTATCTCTCTCCTGTCTATCCAACTGACCTGGACTGGCATTGTTTAGCTTCTGGTCGTCTTACAGTCTATCCTTCAGTCCTCCCTTCACTTGCCTTTTGTAATCCATTCTTTCACATTTCTAATGCCTTGTCTCCAAATTCACATGGTAGTGCATAGGCTTAAGAATAGACAAAGTTTCAAAGGTTACTCAAAGTTTTTCTCTATCTTAAGCATAAAGAAAGGTTTATTGTATTGTCTGGTGAGTCATGATTATGATTTGTTTTTGGTTGCAAAGTCTGATGTGATGTTTGTTGGACACTTGCAGTTTTTCTTCCTCAGCCTGTTGGCTTAGAAAATATAAATGAAGCAGTGCCACAGTTCCGTAACATCGTTGTGAAATGGAGCATGTCACATAAAGGCTTGACCCTGGACAAGTAATTGATTGATATATGGTCGGATGGATTAATGACAGACAGCATTCCACCAGAGACTGGCTGGCAAAAAGACATCTCCGGATAACTGTGTACGAATCGCTATTCTAGCCAACGTGGCCCTTCCTGTCAACCTGCATCTGGCTGGTGGGGCGAGTGATTGATGACAGCTGTCAGTCTGCTACCCGCTCTACCTCGTCACCCCCAGCTGGGTGCAACTTCTGCCACGGTAAGAGTCCATCTCCCTCTCCTGGCAGGTTTGACAGAGTAGAGCCACATCGAAACTAGGTCTCATCCACCCAGTCAACAACAGCTGCCCTGTCTTTCCCTTCAAAAACCCCATGCCAGAGAACTGTGGAGAAGTGTAGGGGCTCACAAGAATAATGTAGATATATTCTGATTGAAGTGATCAGTTTTCTAGGACAAATATGACATTTGGACATTCAGACATGCCCAACAGGTTCTCACTCCCATCTCGTAAAATACGGACACTTGGTCAGGTGCCTTTGTCGTTGTTATTGACGCTAAAAGTCTCCTTTAGCGTCATATAACGTGCTTTAACTAAACGTGCTTGATCGGGACTATTGGCGTCCCTTTTGACACAGTTATGTTTAGGAAAAGGTCGTGGGTGGGCTTACGTTTCCGTGACACGCGGGAATGGGACGGTTGCGTTTAGGAAAAGGTCATGGGTGGGCTTACGTTTCCCTAACATGCGGGAAGAATGGGACGGTTGGGTTTAGGAAAAGGTTGTGGGTGGGCTTACGCTTCCGTGACACGCGGGAATAATGGGATGGTTAAAGAAGAAAGCGACTTTAGGAAATGTGACAAGCGGGACACAAACCCCTGTCTCCTGGGTGAAAGTCCTGTGTTTGACACATCCGCCACACCAACCAACCTCCCTACGCAGAATTTCAGCCTTATATACTACTCGCTAAACCCTGTGTAGCTGCCTGCTCTCCCCGGTATGTTATACAAACACGCTGAAGGACGCCTTTTCGCTTCAGACGCTGACAGCCACTGTCCAAATGTCCGTATTTTTTACGAGTTCGGAATGAGAACGAGTTGAACAGCCACCACACTGTAGGGAGAGGCAAGCAACTAACTGGTGGTTTAGCTGCTGGAACTGTAGGAGCGAAAGTAAGACTGACAGAAAAAGAGAGAGGAAACGTCTGACAGGCAATGTCAAATGAAAACCAGAGCTGCTGATCATTACACACCAAACGTGGTTTGGCTGTAAGTAAACCTGCCAGGATGACGACTGAAAGGCTTTGAATGCCATTAATTAATTAGTCTAAGTAAGATCACAGGCCTCAACATCTACATCAAAGAAAGTAGCTTTACTTTCATTTTGCTAGCAGCGCCAGAGAACAGGATGCAGCAGTGTGTAAGGGTTATGGGTCCTTGCTAGTTCAAACTTACAAAAGGCAGTTCCAGAAAAACATAGAAGTCACCAATTTGGGCTATATATCAAGGCACAAATGTGTCGTATAGATTGCAGATGCACTGCATCTTTAATGAGGCACCAGAGGCTAGTGAAATCAACCCTGACCTGGATGGTAAGCATAAAAAAGAAAAACATCTGTTTGGGTGTTAAATGAGGATAGATTTGGTGCATTTATATGACTCAGGAGGTCCTTGCTTATTTAGCATTTTATATAGCTTACTTTTTAAAAAATGGAATCTTCATTTTTCTCAGCAATTGCATTCCCAGTAGGAAGTAACATAAGCTCATTCTAATAACAATCTTTATTACATACCTTTAAAACTTTGCAGGTATGAATCATGGCACTTGGTTTACCATCTGTTTTGTACCCGTATCGACCTCATCAGACACACAAGTCCTTTGGCTGCCAGCTGCCCATTGGCTGAGAGCCACAGACACACTATTAAAAGCTCAGCATCTGCATGACAACATACGTTATACTGTATCATAAAAATGATACACCTGAACATACTGATGCTATCTTCAGGAACCTTTCTTAGAGCACAATATGAACATATAAGAGCAATGATATGAAGGTATCAGGTAGTGTCACTCAAGTGTTGTTGCTCATACCTGTAATGCTTCAATGAACTTGATGATTCATGAAATTGATGATTGATGATGATCCATGAAACATCTCTATATAATCCATTCTTAACTGACTGTAACAGAGCCAGATTGCATCATGATTAATCTACCACTCTATCAATAACTCATGAGCTTTCAGCTGTGTGCAGGCAAATTCTATTATGCAGACTTGTATATGTTCGCATGACATTAAGGAAACCTAACATGATATAAATTTGTAAGTAGATCAAAAACAAGGAGGGCGCCCATCATTTACATCATCATCACTTATTTATTTATTAGCTATTGTAGGGTTCAGCTGTGCCATAGTTGAACAAATGCAGAGGAAATGAACACTGTGTGGTGTATTTGAATGTTTACATCTATGTTTAACTGTTATACTCCAGCACCTACCTACTACATCACTGTGTTTCCTCTTTTTACTCATCAACACAAATCATAAAAAACACTGCAACAGTGAATAGTGGCCTATCCCTATTGATTCAGACTATTAAAGATTGACACTATTTTTCAGTTCTAATTCGATTCCATGAACCCTGGCAGGAAATTAATTCTATGCACAGGCAGTGGTCAAATTTAAAAGAAGAGAGGAAAACCAAGTCTTTCTCTATTTAAGTTGTTCTGTTTTCTTCTGGAGCAACCCTCGTTTGAATATGCCTGGTGTAGCTTTACATTTATCAATTATTGAGTAAAACATAATAAGTAATACTGTAGACCATTTTCTTTTAACTACATTATTAACACCTCATCAGCTCCATCCTCAGATTGCTGATATTGAGGTAAAAACTGTTCTTTGAATAGTTCCATTTCTTCTTCAACATGTTTAAGTGCTTGGCTTACCATTATCAACACATCATGAGAGATAAAGCTTTGCAGGTAAGGAACAATTGAAGCCCTGAGGGGCAAAATTATAGGCTTTCATTTTCCAGACCAGTGATTATTCAAAATCCTCATATCTTAAGTTTGTCAGTTCAAGTGCTGTGCCATTTACAGTTAGAGATAGTGACAGTTATATTCCCTGTGACGCCAAACAGCCATACTCAGGGCAATCTAAAATTAACTGAGTATATATATGTTTCATGAAGTCAAAACAAACTTGTACAGCTATTTATTTCAAGGCCTCCAGCCGTATTGCTCTATATATCTGAGGGTAAAATGAAGCAGATTCTTACTGGACCCGGTTGTTAGCAGCAGATATGGCTGGTTATATGTGCGCGTTCCCTCTGGTGACTTTTGTCGCAGGGGATTAAAAACATAAATATGGTCGGGGAATCCAATAACCATGTGCAGTGAAGGGAGAATATGCATCATCTACACCTCGCAAACACAAAATGTCAGCAAGCATAGCTGCAGCTGTAACCTTGACAATGACAATAAGGGCTATTAAAATGGAAATAATGATGGCTTTACCCCGCGGGATTACCATGTCTGATCTGTCTCTGCAACACTGTTGGAGTCATCAGTGAGTGGAATCATAAACTCTGTTACAATGTGATCATAATGCCATCGCAACCTGAGATTGATTACCTCGTAAACATAGTTTACAGAGTGTCATAGTTCAATTTCAACAAAGGCTTGCGGAAGCTATATTTAGTTTCTATGAGCTACATCATTAGCTATATCAATAACATAACAATACATTTAAACAGGGGCAAACCTCTATTTGAAAAAGTACTGTTTCAAATGTGTCTAACAAAAGATATAAGTGGAACTTATATACCAATTTACCCCCAAAAAAGTCCAAGTCCATTGATAGTTACTTAGTTCCGCTGGCTGTTGGCATTACTAATAACTTACTTACTGTGGTTAATATTGTATTTATCTTCTGTTATGTTGCAGTGGCAATTTTACCGGACTGATGTTGTTAAACTCTAGCCAATGCAGCTAAGACACATAACATATATCATTTTAATCCAAAAAAACATTGCTGAAAGGTGTAGTTTGCTGATTTTGCTGCAAATTAATATTAATTTAGAATTGGTCTTGAGATAAATGAGAAAAATATTGCTAATTAATATAATGTAATGGTAAAGCAGTTAACAGGACTGTTCTTTAGCCTTTAATATGAAGCCTTTGATTTGAACAAGCCTCAAGGTCTGCTCATCACTGACTTATAATGTTGGCCAATTATTCCATGCAGGCCAGGTGATCAATTTAAAATGGCTGCAGTGTGAATGAAGGGAACACCACTACTTTTAGGTAAACTCCTTCACTGCTTAATGTCTATAAGTGATTTCTTTGTTTCAGCTCATGCTACTTGTTTAGCTACTGACTGTTTGACTTGGATTATAGAAACTGAAGCCGATGATCTGTGTGTGTGTGTATGTTTATGTGTGTGTATGTCCAGGGTCATCTGCTAACAAAGCAACTATGGCCCCTCTGAGTGGCAAGACAGATGAAATTTCTGCATCCGTTTCTGTGGTTTCCCAGATGCTGACCTCTGAGAAATGTACGCTAAACATGCAATGAAGCGCCCAGTGCCCAAATATAGTTCTGTTGAGGACAAGACTAAGAATGCATGAAAGGGCATACAGAGGGCTCTTGGCAGACTCTTTCGTCAAATCAATACAAATGAAGATGTCTTTTTGAAATAGGGCAATGGGCCCCTGCTTCTTCCAGTTTTGGCTCCGCTAACGGATCAATCTGACGGGGTTGTGAGAGAGGCAGGTCCACAAACACAAGTCACTTAAGCATAAAAACTGACGCTGGCTGTGTTCCATCCCAGAGATTTGTCCATTTAATCGTGCCCTCCGTCACAGATCTTAGGTGATTGGACATAAAGCCTTCCCTCTTTATGGGGGGGATTTAAGTGCCAGTAGAACAAACAAAGACTGAATCCTGCACATGTTTAATTAGGTGCATCAACTTTAATGGCAGTAAATATTAAAGCTTATATCAGTTTGAATTTGGATTAGAGGTATTATCACGAGAGGGTGCACTGCGGTTATCAATGGGAAAATCAGTGTTGGAGGTAATTACAACTGCAACATATCGCAGAGTTTATGCTGTTATCTGTGAGAATTGCAGAGTTCATAATAGCATGTCATTGTCTCAGTTACAGTAAAAAAAAATTGCAATTACTGTTCTAAGTTCCCCTATTAGAAGGAGGGAACACCTCTATTCTTAAATTAATTAAGTTGTTGTTCGAATCGGACAGTCTAATCAGTTTTTGTGAGCATGAACAAACATATCACATTGCATCAGTTTACAGACTAACACTCCTCCACTGACATCCTTTGTATTTTGGATGGCTAACAAGTGCAGGCAGTTAATTTGTTAGCTCTTTAGTAGATCATATTTATTGTGGTGTTTTGTTCTTGGTATGTGTGGGTGCTTTTATTTTAAGCTAGGAAAGACAAGGAAAATTCCCCTCACGGAACAATGAAGTAAATTTTATCTCATCTCATTATCAAACCTGAGTGAATTCATACAATATTGTGTCTTTATCTAGATTAAAAGAGAGTTTACAATAATATGTTTAATAGGTATCAAACTGCAAAATGTACTGTACTATAATACACAGAAATATCTAACTGCTATAGAAGCCACATTTCGAATCTGATTTAGTTTTGCAGCCCATCCACAACTGGATGTGTTATAAGGTACTGTTTGTACTGTATGTGCCATAACTTTATAAAGTGATCAATGTTTGGTTGTTAGCTTGTCCCGGTGCCCACAGGAGACTGAAAAACGTAATACTGCTTTAAGGTACCACCTTACATGTCAAAAGTTAGTTTGCATCCAGTTTGAGCTTCTATCCGTGCAGTGTAGCAACTTTGAGAAAGCTTTAAGGTTTGGATGAGTTGGTGAAAAAAGTAACTGAATCCATATTGACGCTTACTGGACCAGCTAATTATTTTAAAGCGACACTAATGAAAATGTTCACATTTATGACAGATTAAGTGACTAGATGTATGTGAAAGATTTTACTTGCACGGTGATGAACTCACAGAGAATTATTACCAAACTCTGCAGTTCCCATCAGTTCAATAGAAACTTATTTAGGCTCATTATTTGGGGTTTTAGGACCACAAACTCCATTGAAATGTGTCTGCCAGATGTGTAAGTATGCAGTTGTTTGCTAACATAGTAATTATGTTATTATTATCACATAATATTGACAATGATGTGTTTCCGCCTTCTTCCGCTGCCCTAAAGTGGCCAAAACCATAAAATGTAGTTTTAAACTTGGGCTTGCTGAAATAATTGTTGCAATAAATAAGGCACCAGTACATTTTTTGCTCAGATTTTAAGAAAAATCACCACCATTGTTGTATTTTATGACTAAATAGTGCTAAATAAAAGCAGTTTACAATACAAAAAATGTTTTATTGTAGCTTTTCTTCTTAAAAAGTGTACAGTGTGGATATATACAGAAGGTGTCACATCCCAGCTAAGACGGCAGGGCAAGCTTTGTTTTCCGTTCTGACTGTAAGAGTCTACAGAAAATGTTCACTAACACAGACAGTTTTCTTGGAGTGTAAGAGCAACACACAAAGATAAAAATCAGCATTATCCCCTTTTTAAGCCCTTGTCAACTAGAGACAAGCAATACTCCATCAAGCTTCAGGGAATTGTAATACTCACACACAGACTGTGTAGTATTGAATAACAGCCTGATTTAAGTGCCTATCACTGTCCTAATTGGTTTCCTCTGGCTCCGTGTCTACTCTGCTTTTTCAATCTCTCTCTAACGTTCTGACCATCTCTCTATCTGTCTTTCTTCCTGAGGCACTTTCAGTACTTTCCTGCTTGGTCTTATATCTTGCTGGCTTGCCCTCCCTCCACAATGAATGTGATTAAAGTGGAGCCAGGTACCACTCACATTGATAAGTCCTCATTCAGCCATTTCTTGAACACAGACCAGCATTACCCAACCGTATCAAGGGCATATTATATTTTGACGGCTGCTTTAATCACCACAGTTGATATCCCGATGAAGTCCTGTATTGATTTTGTTAACAGGGAACTTAATGATCGAAACTGTGCTAGCAACGCTGAAGAAAAATAAGTTCTGTGTTTTAGTGTACTCTCTTTAAAATGAGTTTGACACAGTGACCAAATCAATATGTAGCCTACATGAATTAAATGCACATGCAGTATAATTCCTGTGGTAAGATTTTATCCTTTTGACACAATGTGTCACTTCTGTGTGGGTAGAAAAGGTGACAATAACATTATATCATTTTCTGGGTGCATGGATCTTATTAATATAAAACACTGGCATATCTGCATTGATTTCCCTGGCCACATGCAGTACAAATACGCCTGTAAATGTATATGGCTTACAAGACCTATGTATTCCCTCTGATAAGAAACATTGTCATATCTTACATATAAATATGACAATACCTACATTAAAGTATGATGGTGTGTGTAACATTAATGCATAGCAGCAGACATTGTACAGGGCCACCAGGGCCTCATGTGCAGTTCAAGAGCACATGTTGTAAGCTTCTAACCACAAACTTTATCTTGTTAAACCTAGTTTAAAATGAACTGCTGCTCTAAATAACAAAACAATTAATGTGTTAATAAAGTATGTTATGTCCACATGCTTACAGAGGCTTCCAGTTCTTCCTGTGGGTATCAGGTGATTGACAGGAAGTAGAGCATAACATAATGTGTGCAATGATGTAAAAATGCTCAAGCACAATAAAATGGCACACATAAACAGCCACAAACCCAAATTTAGGCTCAGTGTTTGCTGTGATGGATTATTTCACTCCGGTGGATGTTGTTTTTGTTACTGTTCATACTGTACAAGAATGAATGGCAGCAAAAACAAGCTCTACCACATCCAGATGAATATATGCAGATGACAACAGGGAAAATAAGGACATGAGCAGCCTCTCACAAACTTAGTATCATACTGTAGTAACCATACTAGTAGTATTAGGAAATAATAAAGAGGAAACATAACATGTTAAAACAATGCATATTAATGGATATTAAGATAGAATGTAAAACTCCAACATACTACGCAAAACTGTGCAAGATTTATTGTGAAACAATAAAAAAAATAATGGAATATGCCATGGGTACTGTGTGGAAAATAAGAGCATATGTCCTTTTTGCAAGAAAACTCATTGTTTAAACATTGCCATTGTAGCAGTACCACTTAGTTTTTTTGGATAGATGTTCTTTCTTGCCACTGGCTTTTTAAGTATGTACACATTTGTCCTATTGTAAGATCAAAATATAACAACATCCTAAAGTTTGGTGGACTTTTAAATAATTGCAGATCTCTTAAGTACCCCGTCTTTACATATTTCATTGAAGTGAGGTTTCCTAACATTGGTAAGAACAGACCCATAGTATTTTTAGAGACGTGCGCAAAAGATCTCAGTGGCAGTGATCACAAATAGGAATGCTTTGTTGTAGCCTAGCAGACAAACAATTATATAGCCTATATCCAGGGGCGGACTGGTACATAAAAGCAGCAACACCACAGGTGTAACCAATCGGTGGCCAGGTTGCGACAAATCTTGCCGTATGTTGCGTTTGTATTTTTGTATATTGCTTTTTTACGCAATTAATTGGTTATATAGCCTAAAATACTAATGGCTAAATGTCAATGAAAGGGTAAAGGGCATCAGTTCAAAATGATGGCCTGAATCAATGCCTCTACTGAATACAGTAGGCTACATAAACAAATGCCAACACACAGCTCAAAATGGATGCAAAACTGAACAGATTCCCGCAAAAGATGCAAGATGAGTGGAGGTTGTAATCTGCGTCTAGCAATGAATACAGACATTCAGCAAAATAATTCATACACTTGGACTATTTTCCCCTGTGTAAAGACACTTAAATGGCAGCCTGCGTCTATGATGGAGAGGTTTCCAGCAGTGCTGTCAGCCATGAATATGACGGTATTTTTATGTAGCAGCCAAAACATTATCTTCACATTGAAATGTGGCAGATAAAACGGGATTACCCATGATCATTTCACATTATGGTCAACTAAAGTCATCCTCAACTCTGTGTGAGGATCTCCTGCTGGCTTTACCATCGACATCTACTCATAACCTAGTATTGGGCCTTCATTTCAGATTTATTACATAATGGCAAAATACTGTATATGATCACTGATCTCTCAGGCTTTTTTAGGTGTTCTTCATCCTCTTAAATCACAATCAGTCAAAAAGGCATTCAAGCTCTCCTACGTAGTTGTTACATGTTTAAAGTAAAAAGGCAATAAAGGATGAATCTGGTATATTTCGGAGATAAAATCAAGAGGAATGGTAAAATAAGTATCAAAACTTAGAGCATTTTAAGACTTTGAAAATAAAAAAGTTGAATGGAGTTTTCATTTAAATTTTCATATTCTTATTAAAATACATTATGTTTTTAATATAGTCATATAATGCCTATACACGGATGTGAAAATGAAAATGAAAATTGGATTATTGCATTTTTAATTTAAATTTTCACTCAAAAAACACATACATTAGTGGAAAATGATAATGCTACTGTGGAATTACATTTTCATTTTCAAATTAACATTATCATTGGAATAAAGTCCCCTATAGGTTTCCATGAGAACTCTCCATTGTGGTCAACTTTGACCTACTGCACTTGCCTTAGTTGTGCATGCATACAGTTTTCCTCTGCAATGAATGATTATTATTGACATTTTGGATATGCTCACTTTTTATTTATCAGATTGTGTCACTGCTCGTGCTTCTTTCGACTTTGTTGTAGCAATGCTACAGCAATAATCTTTGGTGTGAACAATGTTATAACTGGGTAACACTTTATAATAACCATCGCTAATAAATGGTAAATTGATAGTTAATTAAACTTAAATTAATAGTTATTTTACTGTTAACTACCAACAAAATGATAATTAATGTTTACTAATTATTAGTTATGCTTTGATTTATGTTATTTTAAAAGTGTATTGTTGTTCACATCAAAACATTTTATATATTATATTAACTTTTTGTAAATGATTAAGAAATCGTTTGTGAACCATCAGTAAACATAATTTGGATGTCTGTTGTAAAGTTGCATCTGATGAAAATAATACCTTGTTAATGGTTAATAAAGACTTTGTAAAGCATCTATAAACATTATTTAGATAGCTATTATCAGTGCTCAAATAATAAAATAATCATCTCTTTTATAGATCACCAAATAAAGATCTAATGGGGCCACATTAATGTTACTTGATGCTTTAGAAACCATTTATTAATCATTACCTTATTATGGATTAGTTGCAACTTTATAATAGCCATTCAAATAATGTTTATAGACAATTTACAAAACAATTATTAACCACGACAAGTATTACCTATCTATCTGAAGTTATAAACTTATTATTGTATATGACACTAAACTAATAATAAAATAACATTCATTATAACATTACTAATAATGAGTAAACATTAGAAATCATCATTTCATTGTCTTTTAACAGTAAAACACCTATTAACTAAAGATTAATTAACTATCAATTTACCATTTATTAGCAATGGTTATTATAAAGTGTTACCTAACAATATTTTTTATCACAACAATTTAAAACAAAGAAAAACACAATGTAAAAGGAGTCGCTCATAGTGATGAACCTACAGAGAATTATCACCTAAACCTGCAGCTCCCCCTCGGAGAAAGTTTCAGCTCATTGTGGAGCATTTAATAGCTAAAGAGCTAGAGACTCCCTCACAAGTATGTATAGACCAAAAACAGAATAAATACTGGACTTACATTTGCCAGGTGGCCATAAACGGGACTCCAAATGAATGATTATATTGCTCTGTAACTGCTGGATGTGTAAATATTAACTCAAAAGGTGATGTTATGTCAATGTTGTGTTTACAACTTTTCTGCGTTTCTGCTCCCTCCAAGTGGCCAAATATATTTAGCAGTTGCAGGTTTAAGTAATCCTAGTCTCGCTTTTGCCAGACCCTCCTCCAAAGCGCTCTGGCGGAGGGTCTGGATACTCCACATAGCATTCGGGGATGGGAGGAAAAAGTGCTCTGATTTATTGGCATTTCTTTAAACCAATCACAATCGTCTTGGGCGGTGCTAAGCACCGGAGAAAAGCTGCGGTGCCGCTGCAAAATAGGCTCGGAAGGAATTTGTTTAGGGGGAACATGTATACAGTTAAAAGTTGTTTTTGTCCTGCAACAGAAAACTCAGATTGGACAGATAGTGTAGCTAGCTGTCTGGATTTACCCTGCAGAGATCTGAGAAAAGGTTAACCATAGTCTTCAGAAATTGACTGGAGTTTTAAATGCCAACACAAAGGAAACCCAAGGCAACGGATATCCGGCCTAAATGAGTAAAATTCGGCGGATTTTCCAGCGCCAACGGAGCCATCCTGGAAGTGGAACATCAACGATATAGACTAAAGTTATTCTGACTTAGACACCCTCTATTGGTGAGAAGATCTCCAACCTTGTGGTGGCAATTACAGTTACAGACATTACAGTCATTATAATGTGACAACTTTATGAAAAAAATTAAGCCATCTTTTTGAAGCAGCAATACACTATCTATTGGGAGTTATGTTGTATATCACAATGTATAATAATTTGTTAATACTTGTTTGTCAAATATCTAAGTACAAGTTTGATAAGAGGTTTTGAAAGCCAGAATCCTGCTGAACCTAAGCAGAAATATTGTCAGACATTAAAATCTTTATTGCTCATGGTTATTGCACTTTCATTCATTTATTCATTTAAGCATGATGTTTCCTAAGTAAGGTTCCAAGGCTTGTATATGATGGAAATGTGTCTCAAATGGTTTACTTTTTCTGCAGAGCCGAAAATGGAGATGCAGCATGTTGTTGTTGTTCACACAATAGAATCAGGCTTTGACTCAAAAGGACAATCTCCTTGAGACTAAAAGATGGCAGCTCCGCTTTTTCAGTCATTTTGAGCTGTTAAAGAAAAGTGCAATCTGTTTCAGTGATTACCATCTGACTCACAACACACTGCCAACACTGAAGTGCTGGTGGTGTCTTACTACCATTTTACTGGAGCCTTTTCTCCAAAATGTCTTGTGGCATCTTTAAACGAGGAAAAAGAAACACCCAGGTCTGTTTTGTCACAGGACATTTTGTCTATTACTGTACGGTACATACAGAAAAACATGTAATACTCAACTAATCTCTCCATGAAACAGCTTAATAATGTTTACATGAGCTGTAGGAATGAGATGATGTTAAATTATTGTGAAACCACCTGTCATGTCAGGGATATGGCATATTTGTGGTTTTATTCCCATGTGCAAAAGAAACCCTAATATGTATTTATATTTAAAATCAATTTCCTGGATTTTGAAAGCCTCCTGTTCAAACATCATGCTGACATCCTTAGAAAATAATTGCAACTACTACTGAACCAAGTACACTTCCTAAACCAACAAAACCCAGAATAATGGTCAGGTTTGATGTATTCCACCTTAAGAAAATGATAGATATTATGATTCAGGGAAACAGCTGTTCTCGCTGTAGCATTTCTTCTGTGAAAGTCCCAGGTCCATGTAGGAAAAGTCACTTGTCATGCTTTGGGATCAGATATTTAATTCAGCTGAGTGGATGAGAGGCTCGGAAATGTGTCATTTACATATCAATTTGCATGTCACAGTAGATCTGTTTCAGTGTGATTTTGTTAAGCTGCAGTGTCTCTGGTGTCTCAGCATACATTGTTAAATGTGAATGTCACTGCCTGTTGGAAAAGGACCTTCGCAAAATGTGTTTCATCATTGGGTCACTTCAGGAGCAATACCGACTCCTATTTATTGGTTTATTGTTCTTTCATCAATCCATTCATTTAGGAATGTTGTCGTTACTTTCACTTGGAGGTCAGATGTCAAACTGAGCCAAAGGACAGCTCCTAGGAAGCTGGTGAAGATTCAATTTATAACTTAAGGACACAGTAGGGATGGGAATCACAAATTACCATTCCTTTTGTGGCCACTATGCCATAATGCTCTTTTGGTGGGCTTTTCCTACATCAACAGATTCATTTTTTTTCAAGTTTAGAAAATATCACAGTTGTCAAATGAGTAGTTTGGCATTTGTTAAAGCGACAAGGCTTTGTATGTAGATTCTGAAAGGCCATGAGTCTTATAGAGGGTGTGGATCTTGTGGTGTGTAGACTCCATTATAATGACACTGCCCAACCTTTTCAAAACAATATTTCATTAAAATTGGAATGATTTGGCTGAATTCCTGTCTGTTTTATTATCATGCAAATGGTGATAACCAGTGGAAACAGTGAGCACTGGAGATTAAAACAATTACATGTATTGTGAGAGACAGCTATAAATGTAATTGGCAAGCCTGCAGCTTTAAGGAGGTGACAGAAAAGGAGGTTAGGAAAGCGCCATGGACAAAGGAGGCCAAAGTTGAGTTGTTGAGCTATCTCCATCAGGTGCTTAAACTCCTGACAGTCTGACTGTAAATGAGGTCTGTGAGCTCCCATTAGCTGTGGGGTGACAAACTGTCTCTCAGCTCAGCCAAGGGCGGGGCTAGAAGGGGGGCACGAGGTGGCACCGGCCCCCCTGAAATATGATTGCTCCCCCCGTGGTACCCCCCAATCCACTGGGCTAGAGTGCTGTCAATCTGAAAAATGTAATTTCCATTGGATCAGGGTACTGTCATTTGGCTGCCTGTTCTGCCAATTTTCCCAGCCCTTGTCACATGACCAATTAATGTTTCCCTGATGACAAAATTCTGATACTGGATTTTTTTTTAAGTGGCAGACTGAGCCTATAGTATAGGAAATGTGTATTGTATTCGGATATACAATTTGTTTAAAATGAAAACAAGTGAAATAATGAATAATGAATGTGATGTTTTATTTAGCAGAATTGCATTGTGTTGTTCTACCCTATCCAATATTTCCTATATTTCTAAGCAGATTTTCTGTGCTGTATTCTGATAAAATGTCAGAATGTGGGGCTCTGCTGATCACGACATACAGGTGTTGAGCTTTAAGCAACAGCTTCCCCTTCAGAGCATGGTTAGCTCCGAAATTTGTCACAAATAATGTAGGAGGAAGTAAGGCCAATTAGTGTTACGACTATTGAACTCCACTGTTCAGACGTGCCCTAAGGGGGAATATAGACTGTCTCCACTTTTCTTCTCTCCCTCCTGAAACAGAGCAGACAGCCATGGAGATCTGAACACACACTACATCTTTGTACTGACCACACTGTGTTAGACAGATGGGAGGCTAATCTGTGTGCAACCGAGTCTTCAGTCTTTTTCTTATTGTGGGCCTGTTTTTATAACTGTAGTTGTGTTCAGATTCATGTGATTTTTAGAAGTTATGTGTATGTATATCCTTTTAACACACACCAACTACTGTAGATGTCATTACCTCTGGAATATGCTATCAAGTGCAGAGTTAAATTCTAAATTTTCTCAGACGAAAGTTGCATTTTTATAGAAAATAAATGCCGCTAAATGCACACATCATTTAAAGTTCTAATACATTTGAATAATGTTATTGTGCATGTAAACTGGACCATTTTTTTAGCCAAACTCTTATATAGATGTTTTACAAAATGAAAATAAGTCATTCGGTTCGAATATTGTCATTCTGTTTCCTGAGAAGCAGGTTGTCATTTGTGATGGTGATGACTAGGTAAACTTTTTCTGTGTTATGTCAAATATCTATTTGATGATGTGTCATATATATATGTTTCTACTTTCATATGTGTCAGGGGTTTTGCAGGTTTGGACCCCAAATGTACAGACAGCAGCAGGCAGGATACAGGAAATAAAGATCAAACTATGTATTCTCCAAACAAGGAATACAAACTGGACAACTAGGACAGGCTGAACATGTGCAGCAACGCATGGAATCACAACAAACAAACCGACAAAGAACAGACAGGTAAAAATACACATGGCGCTAATCACATGACAAGGCACAGCTGGAGTGGGCAGGGAACAGGAATAAAGTATAAAGTGGGAAGCACTGATTGGGTAACCAGACAACGAGGACTGGCAACACAAAGGCAGGCTGACGGGGCTAGACACAAAACAGGTGTACAAGGATAGACATGCTGGCAGGGCTACAGAAACACATAAGGAACACAGAGCAATCACAGAAAACTCAACATGACAATGAATGAAACAAGGAACACGAACAGAAAAGAAACCTTCAATAAATAAACACTGGAATAAAGGCAACTAAAGATATACTGTCACACAGACACAAAAAGTCGGAAGGCCGCTTGCCACAGAGCAGGACTGTGACAATATGAGTGTTTCAAGAGTATCTGGACCAAAAATAGAATAACTTTAACATTGCAGTACAATAAATATATAAATGTAAAAAAATATATATAAGATTAGCAAAGCCTCTCAGTACACTGCACTTTATGTATTTTAGAGAATAAAAACTCAGTGTGTTTAACATTTAATATACACTGACACTCATTGTTTTCATCCTTAATGAACCAAGGAAGACCTACATGGATTTTATATCCTACTAGCTGTAAATATCAAACCACCGTTTCAGTTCATAATATCAGAGCAGTTCAGACGCACAAGCTGCTCCTCCTGAGATACTTGTTATGCTTTAGACTGCCTTCATACGTCCTTTTATTCCTCTGTCTCCTTGTGTCTCGTTTCCTCTCTCTCTCTCTCTCTCTCTCTCTTTCTCTCACATTCTCCCTCCAGCATAAAGCTGAGAATGTTATGTGTCTATCTGAACACTTAACATAATTCTTCCAAACATTATCTTTTTTTCGTTTTTCATACGAGATTGGAACGTAGACACCTTGACCCTAAATATCAGAATCATATTTAAATCGTCAGAACGCCCCTATTGGGGATTGTGTATTTATCCGCTCCTGGCCCACCATAACACAAATTGATTTATCTGTCATATACCTGCGTATTCTATAAGAATTCCTACCTATGAAAGATGCACTATTGCTGTCACCTCCTCCATGAATAATAAGCTGCTGATGCTACCTGCAGGTCAGCTCAGGTGCTGCTGTCATTGGCGGAGGCGATGCACTGCAGAGGGGTCGTACCACAAGGCTGGACACAGGAGGGGTGAAGGTAAAGATGACGTTGATGCGTATGTGTGGGGGTGTGCATGTGCCTGCATGAATGAGTGTCAGAGAAGCAGGCACTAGTGAAAACTAGAGAAAGTATTCACATCTTTGTGTTATTTCCTAAAAGTAGAAACAAAATAATGTAAAAATACTGAATTAAAAAAATGACAAGTCCTACCCTCTAATACGACCCACAGGAGCGTTTAATAAATAAGCGCCTAACGTTGGCAGGAAATACAACCTTATATCTAAACCAGAGAATGTGTTTTTAAAACACAGTCTGTATGTACACATGGTCGAAGGCAGTGGTTGAAGAAGTATTCAGATCCTTTACTTAAGTAAAAGTACTAATACCACACCGTAAAAATATACTGTTACAGGGAAAAGTCCTGCATTGAAAATGTTACGTAAGTAAAAGTATCATCAGGAAAATGTACTTAAGTAAGTATTTACTGGACTTGTAGACCATTATATTGTTGGGTATTTTAATCTATAATAAAAGTATAATTTTATAAATTACATGGGTTTTGTGTGCAAAAATCTAAATTTGCAAAGTAAGTAGTCACTGAAGCTGTCAGATTAATGTAGTGGAGTAAAACGTACAATATTTCTCTCTGAAATGGAGTGAAGTAGAAGTAGAAAGTGGCATGAAAAGAAAAGACTCAAGTAAAATACAAGTTCCTCAAATTTGTACTTAAGTACAGTACTTGAGTAAATGTACTTACATTAGTGTTACATTCCACCACTGGTCGAAGGGTGGTTGGACTGTAATCATCAGTCAATCAAGGCAAATCTATCAACATAAGATGTCCCTTCTACTATGTTTACTAGTATTTGCCTGATGTATTGTTTTGTCAATCAAATGCCTTTTTGAGAATCAATACCAGACTATAAACATCATTAGCTTCAGGTTATTGCAAACCACCACGGCTACAATTTGAAATTCTATTCATATCACCTGCTGCATGGCAAGGGGACTCACTGTTTGTTTTTAGTCTCAATAGAAAGAAAAACATCTTTTCCACTACAGCAACATTTATTGTGCAGTAATGGATTGTGGGTGCATGCTGACAAGGATGGAGCTGCAATCACTTTCAAAGCTGAAAAGAATGTGACTTTGAATTTAATGTGCCGGGACACGCTTTGCAAAAATCTAGGTGGAGTGAGAATGGTGCAGATAGATGAGTGGAAAAAACCTTCTTAAGCCTTTATAACATCACATTTTATTCTTAAAGTGCACCCACTGGCATTAAGACGTTAGAGCCTTTGAAAAACTCTTTGAATGGCTGCATAGGTGTATGCTTGTGTATATACGACTGCACATACATAGTTGTAGCTATTTTATCACCATCTGCAAACAAGATCTGCTTTTGAGGGATGTAAAATAAGTATAGTCAATATGCAGTACTTAAAGAAAAACTAAGCAATCAATACTACTTTGCAGTGATTAGAGAGTAAAACAAAGTCTCCACAGTCATAGCATCTGGATAGGTATTGAAACAGAAGACCTGTGTAGCGCTGTTTGATGTTTGACATGTCTACAGTGGACAGCAGAATGCCAAGTAAATAACAATCCAGTTAAAAGAATACACAAAACAACTATGGAGTGCAGATTCTTTCACTCCATTCTCGGAAGAGAAATAATGATCCACCTCTTTCCCTCTCCACCACCTCTTAATAGTCTTTCAAGTCCTTCTTTAGAGATCGCAAAGCAAGGAGAGCAGATTAACAGAGGAATTATTGACTAGTTTTACTTTGAGCCGAAACCATATCCATTTGTCTCTGGCTTGGTTTTATCAAGTGTAAAAGTCCAGCAATTACTACTCCTCGGGCCTTAGGGATATCAGTAGAAGTAGGCTTCTGTAATCCTTGCTATAGACCTTTTTCACAGCAGACATGTTGACATGTCATAGTAGGAAAAGCACAGGTGTATTCAAAACCATTAATGATGGCTGCATTCCACTTAGAAGAGGCCCTGGTATTGTGCTTGCTGACTCACTGAAATAGCTTACTGGGACACTTGATGGAATTGAGCCATCGTTAAGGTTATCGATTTCAGCTGTGCTTTTCCTACTATGAAAAGTCAAAATATCTGCTATGAAAAAGGTCCATTGCACGATGGGAGTGGTGTCTCGTTATATTCACACCAGCTTACATTAGAATTTCACTGCTCATGTTCATGGAGGCCAGTAAGATCAATCCATTCTGAAAGCCTCAGCATGGAGAAACTCAGTCACTGTATTGGCGTTATGTAGCCATGATGGGCTACATTTAATCAACTGGCAGTGTGTCCGTTCCCGAAAGTCTGAAGGGTTTAGCATCTGGTCACGTCAATAGTGCTACTGATGTTGTTCAAGTCCAACTTTGTCATTACTGTCCAGTTTTTTTATTATTCCTCCTCTATATTAAATGTCACCTCTTTGTATTGACTGGTTATTTCAAGCTTGAAATGCTGGCTCCAGAAGGCTCCATATGAGCATTCACAACTGTGCCCAAGATGCAGATCTGTTTTTCTGTTTTATTGTGGGGCCAGAAGGACAGCATGATGATGAGGGGGCAATGGCTGTTTGAAGCACTCTACAATAATGTAATCAATGGCGTTAATGGAATCTGACTTCCATAATGTTGGTCAGCCTTTGCCACTAATTTGCACGGAGAGGGCTGTGGCGTCAAAATCACTGCAGAGAGCCATCTGGAACTGCAGCCCAATGGCAGTGGCCTGAATATGCCATAAACAATAAGTACTGCTACTGTACCTAAGCCAGTCAATATCACATGAAGAGCCCACCGTGTGGAGGCAGCTGGCAGTGGCTTGGTCCCAATCTCAGTCTTGGTTGCTCCATCTTTTTCTCTGTGTCATATCTTTTTTTTCTCGAATTCTACAAGATTTTAACGCTATTGTTCAAGGACAACAAATGTCCAACAGGGAAAAGGAGACTAGAACACACTGATGGATATTCAGCCTTTCATTGAAGTCACAAAGAAGTCAACATATTGTGACAGAGGCTCCGTAAGAATACTGATGCTTGCCACAATCGGGCAGAGGGAGGGGGGTTACGAGTGGATTTATGTACTTTGGACAGGCCATAAAAAGCAGGACTTATAGGACCTTGTCTTTGTCCATTTTGACTCTGATGAAGACACAGTAGTGTCCAAACATTAGTCTGTTTGCACAATTAAAGGCTGCAAATCAGTGTGCTCCGGTCCCTTTTTTCCCTTTCAAGTTTGCTCTTCTTTTTCTGTCGGTGTTGACAGACATATTGTTTGCACACAGCCAATCAAATCATTTCTATTCAAACATATTTGCATATAGCAGTAAGTGTCACCATTATCTATCATTTGATGATGGTGACAGTTGACGAAGCGGCGGTGATAAAATGCTAAAAGAGTCTCGGACTTTGAACTGCAACCCACACTATCCTTCGTCTCTCACAAGCATTAGGACGTCTTGTGTTGGCCTCCTGCACCAGCTAGCAAACAAACACCCACTGAGTAAAACTAAACACTGCTAGTGTCAGTTTGCAAGCTGGATAGCTAGTCAGCTACACATAACTGTGAAAAGTTTTTACCTGAAAATGTCAACATCGGTTGTTTTAGATACTAAATAGTGTGGTTCTTATTCTTCGGCACCATTGCCTTAGCTTGTAAGCTACAGTAGTTACCCAGAGCGTTTTACATTGTGTATTTATGGCCCTGCTAACTCAACTGAGGCTTGAAGAGTATAGGAGTATTATAATCTCCAAAGACCTTTTTTTTCATCCTATCAGTTATAATTATATTAACTAAATATATTGTTTTATTATATTTGACTACAGAAAGACTAACAACTTAATTTTTACTGATTGAGCTGTGCGATACATTAAGTCAATCATATTATTTATGGATTTCCACAACATCTTTTTACAGAAATCTCTTTCCCATTTTAGTGAAGTTTTTAATTTCATTCCTGTAAAGTTTTGTTTTCTGAAAGAAATATTGTTATTGATCATGTGAGCACTGGAGCACCCCTTGGGGCAGGTAGGAAGTGTCTTCATATCTTCCTACCTGCTCAAGGAACCTCAAGGAAAAAAAGCAGATGCTTGCAAACATTCTTTAGGCCCACATACTGCAGCTCAATTCTTCTCATACATGTTTCCTTCTTCCTCAGATCCAGCATTGTTCCTTACATCTTACTATCGTTATTGGCTTCAGGATTTGTTTGATTTGTATTGCATTTGGCTCACTTTTGCTTTCTGATTCAAACTATTGGCACTCAGCTGAGAGTGCTGAGTGAGTAATAAAGTTCTTATGAAGACGGACGTGGGGGGAACATATGGATCTTTTCTGGAGCAGTTGCAGCAGCTAAACTCCTCCAGAAAAGATCCATATGTTCCCCCCACAGAAAAGACGTGGCATCTGCGTATGTGATGTATACATCCATCGATGTGTTAATATATACATGGGCACTGGTGTCAGCATGTGGGTGTGAGTCTACAATCTTTACACTCTGCATCTACTTATTCAAGGTGTTTCACTCTAAGAAATATAAATACTCAAACTACAAATACTACATGCTATTTTTTGTGTGTGTTTTGTTCAGCTGCAAACTGTAAAATAAAAAGAAAGCTTTCATAATAGTAATGATGGAAACACATCTGCACAGCATGTTGCACTTTTAACATAGGCCAATTTATAAGCATTTAATTGCCATTAATGGGCATATTATTTTGATAATATCACCCATTTCATGGTGCTTTTTTACGTAAATAATAAACAATGTATATAATATAATACAAAAAATAAAAAACAACATGTTTGTTGGTTATTACAAACACTGTCACTGAATTCCAGTCTTTCACTCTGAGGTACCAGAACATCTACATATGAAGCAATGCAGAGCTTTACTGCAGTCTTTTCTTTTGGCAGTGTGTGTGGCAGTTTTGCCTTATTATTGCAACAGAAGCCAGGAATCCTTAATCCACAGGGGTCTCAGTGGGAAGGAAAAGCTTCTTGAACAATCCTCGTTCTTGGACCCTGTGGTGAAATCCAGCGATCAGTCAACCCTGAGCCCCTGAGCCTCCTGAGGGCTTGGGACTCAGGCCAGTGTTTTACAATGGCCCCGGTGGAGAAAGGGAGGAAGAGACAGGGAGAGAGAGTGAGAGAAAGAGACAGAGGGAGAAAAAGAAAACAGACAGAGATGTAGAGATTGAGAGAGACAGACGGCCAAGGTCTGCTAGGAAAAAAACACCATCTATCAAAAACACATAACAAATTGCCTCAACATTGGTGTATTCATAGAGCTGAGTTACAAGGCTGGCGGGACACAGGAGTGGGTGTTGATTTCACACAACACCTACGCTAGTTGACTTTGCTTAGAAAATGGAGAAACTGATTTGTTTTAGTGAAAGTGATTTGAACTATATCACACTGAAAGTAATCAATACATAAAAAGCCAAATAATCTGTGCTTAACATCTGCAGTAAAACCCACTGTTTGCCCAACTAATATATTCAGCATTTTAAGTTACAATGACAAGATTTTCCTTTTTTTTTGTTAAATGCCACTGACATTATGAGCTGTGAAGAGATTAGTGTTAATAAAAGAACTTGATTTTAGGGATGGAACCAGCCGTCCTTTGCAAATAGTGAGAAATCAACATCAGCTAAAAAAAAAAAAACTTTCATTCAGCATGGGTACACTGCGCATGTGAGACAAGATCTTTTTCTCTCATTCAGTTCCCATTCAAACATGACATCCTTCGACTGCAGCTAGCTAATTAAATTACATAAAGATGCGTAAATTGATTTGACAAGCATCCATCACTGTTTCATTCCCAGGGACCCAGAGATAGACATTGCATTTATGACCATCTCAGTTTGACTTGCATGTAAAAAAACACTCAACATTCACCACAATGTTTTTTGACATTGATTCATTCCATGAGCGGGTTTGATGTCACCCGACAACACTAAAAGTATCTACTCTGTCAACCGCAATCATTTCATGTAAATGTTCTTCCCATGGAGCAGATTCTGGTGAGTCTTCCATTAGCCTCTAATATAGGAAAAAACAATCTATTCATTACAATAATTGTAATTACACATTCAAGTGTGTGCAGGGCAGGCAAAGAGGCCTTATGGGTGGTCATCAAAGCTCATTTGATCCTCCACCAGAGGGCAGTGCTAAGTGCTCTCTTGACCTCAGAGCTCTGCTCGACTCCCCGGTGATGCAGCGGCTGCATCTCATCCCACCTACTACTGCGCCTCAGAGCTGTGGTAATTTGTACTCGGCACGCTCAGAATATTGTGCATGATAGGATCAAGTAAAAAACATCCACTAATTGCTGCAGATGTAAAAGCTGTCCAATAGATTGATGGCGTTTTCTGTATTCCTGCAACATACAGTACTATCTAGGTGATGTGCAGCTTTGACTTTCAGACAGTGTGAGATGAAGCTTTTCTTTTTACTATGAACCCTTGTTCCTTTTTCACAAAGCGTAGCTGGGAGGTGCTTCGGATGTGTGCCAGCACCCCTCAAAAAAGAATACAAGAACAGAGGGATTCACAGAATCATAGAGAGCGTAGAAAGTGAGCTTTTTTCAATAATCGGCTCGTCACACTGTGCTAAGCTCTGTGTTTGAGTGTGTCTTTTGTGTCGGAACAAGCCAGGCCCAAACACAAAAGAAAGAGAAAAGATTTTTTTAAGGCTCCCAGCAGGTTTTCTTTAAATGTTTAAACAATGAATGATACTTGGGCTCCACATGGCATCCTCAATCAAGGTTACAGAAGAGAAGGTAATTAAGTTGATTAAGTCTCCTATGAGCACAATGAAGCTTCTGCTTTTTGGCAGGAGAGCCTGAACCAATGACAAGCAGAAGAAATTATGAGGCTGCTTTTATGAAGTATTAGAGTTACTTTTTATAGGAATATTAGAAAAGAATGAAAACCCATCCCCTTGATCACTAGCCTTTTTCATATTTCAAATTGTTTGTTGCACTTAAGTGTTTTGTATTATATAAAAACAACAATTTGTCAATGGTTTAACTGCAAACTTAGTATGGCCAAGGCTGTGCACTGACCTCGACTGACTCACCCACCCACATCATGGCATTCAAACTACGCCATCATTTCACATTATGTGATATAAATATGGTTTCTATTCCAGAACTAATAAAATGGAACTCTGTGATGTGACGTCTAATTTAATAACTGTTTCAGTACAAAATGAGAGACATCTGTTTTGGAAGGACGAAAAGATAACATTGATGATATGTTGGAGGACAAATATGTCCAGTTAAATGTAGAATGATGTCTTGCAGAGATCAATGATGTGCTAATCCACAAAGTTCCTCAACATGGAATCCACTCGACAGTAAATATATAAATCTGAAAAGAGAAAACATCTGTAGAACTGCCAGTCCATATCAAGGTTAGATTTAGTTTCTAGCCAACATGAATTTTAAGTCTGAAAGTGTATATTGGATATCTTTGATCGCATTTTTTACATCCTGAATCATATTTTATATCTTTTCTTCTTTGCTCATAGATGTGGATGAGATCGATACCACTCTCATGTCTGTAGGGTAAATACAAAGCTTTTGAAGTGCTGGTTGTCATATCTTGTTAGCTTTGGACAGCAAGCTAGCTTTTCCACCTGTTTTCAGTCTTTGTGCTAACCTAAGCGAACCAGCTGCTGGCTGTAGAATATATTTTACCCTACAGACACAAGACACCTAATACAAAAACCATGTGAGATAAATTAGCAAAATTAGTTTTAGTATCTTACGAATCGTGTGAATTCAGTTGTATACAGCAGAAACAAATGTTTCTTGCACAGCTTGCATCTTCTCCTGTTTGTGCTGTTTCAGGAATTTGCTGCAATACATTACTTATTGATTTCAGGTGAGAAATCAAAGGATGTTTCCTTTTACTTCAAACAAAAAAGTCTCATGTGCCTCGACTGTTCTTTTCTGAGTGTTTCAATCACTGCCTGGATCTCTCTCCAAAGGGAACTAGCTGCTTCATATGCTCTGACTACTTCCTGCTGCATGTTTGCAGCTTTAAAGCACTGTGATGTTCAGAGCACAGCAGGGGGACTCAGTGTTACAATAACAATGTTTGCCACCCTCCCATCCTTCCTTCCATTTAGCAAGTTCATATGCGAGCATCTCGAACGGCTGACATTCCTCTCTTTATCAAGTGAAACGGCGCGTGAAATTCTAAATTTAGTTTTGTGTGCACGCTGACTGGCACACAATTGATTGTTAGAAAGATTTCTGTCCCACTCTGTCACACTGATGATCTGTTGGCTTTGATGGAGGGAAAATCCACTTTTAGACGATCAGCTGTGAAGTAATGCTTCAAATTATTATGCGTGTGTCAAGAAATTAGATTGGAAACATTTTTCTTTCTGCAACAAAAGCGAGAATATGTTAGAATTTAACCTTGAAATTCTAACAAATTTGGTACTGCTTCAAATGGTAACCTGGTGAGTAAAATCGATTGCTGGTTAGTTAGGCTAGTTAGCTTTTGTACCGAAACACATGGAACATAAAATGCTTTCTGTTTACTGTCAGATGTTTTGGGTATATGTGCTTAGTTTGACAGCTCTAAGTCTGTTATCATTAACACTTCTGCTTAGTTATGTGTCCTTCATTTTCCATGCATCTATGTGTTTACATTTTTTTCTGTGTATTTTTCTGCACAAGCATCATTTAATACCTGAGGATCCCCATCTATCTGCAGACAATGCGCCCCAGGGCGTTGCATTAGGGACGGAGATTCAAAGTCATAAAGCTGTCAGGGAAAAGATAAACAAACTGTATGTGGTGAGGATTTAGCCAGAGAGCCCTGTGCCTTTGAACACTACATGCTAATCGAGATTAAGACCCTGAAATGATACAGCAAATGCCAAAACACAATTTAGGCTGCAACCACTTATTATCAAGTTTCTTTAAATTGCTCTTGAATTGTTTGATTGGCAAGCTTAATCCTCCCCTCTCCTTGAGCAACCATCTCTAAATAAGTGATTATTTAACTTGTAAAAAAGTAAATAAACTGCAGGAGAAACAAATATTGTCACAGGAATTAGCATCATTAATAAACATTAACAACATACAGCATTACATGTGTAAACATCGCAAAGGAGTCAACCGTTTTCCAGTGGTGTCATGCATTAGCTGAGGTGAGAGAAGCAAATTTAGTTGACACTGCTGATGGATTGTCAAAGAAGGACTGTAATAGGCTTACAGCGGGAAGAAAGTAACTCTGACAACTAGCGTCTGCTAATGTTGCAGCACAAAATAGAAGCCTGGAAAATGATATTTTCCATGCTTTTTTATTATCTGCAAATGTTGGCTGTTGGTCATTGGGAGTCCTTTTGAAAGTGGAAAAATGCGTCCTGTGAGTAAACTGACTTTATCAGTGACTGTCAGTCACGGTAAAACATCACTGTGGGTACAGAACATGCATCCTGGACCATTTGTTGATTAAAATCCGTAATAATTAATTCAAACAATTCTTAGAGCTTCAATTTGCCTACTTGACATTAAACAGGCTAAAACCTCATAATCTGAGTTCAATCAACACCTTTTGTGTCAGTGTTAGGCTGTTAATCACACTGTAACACCTCTACCTCTGAGGGTTGGGTGGACATGCATTCTCACAGTTTATTTGAAGAAATATATTCCAGCAAAATATCTCCATATAAGCCTGTTAACATCTCCAGTGTAGGACATATTTAGCTCTTTGGCAGTGAGCCCACGTACAGAATTATATACAGATGCTGGAACGCTCATCTTATCTTATTACTCTATGTGACAAATTCCTCTCTGGACTCCAGAGCTCATTCCTGGACACAAACACTTAAATTCATTAAATCTCTGTCATGCATCAGGTCACAAGTAGTGAGAGTAGAAAGTTAGTATACCATATAGATTCAGATGCTAAAATGACATGATTTTAAAGTCAAAGTTATTGGTTGAGATTAATATTGTTGAAATAACTCATCTATCATTTGGCACAATTTGTAATAAGGCTGATGGTTATCATTAATGATTCATCTGCTGATTATTATTTTGATGTTTGATACATAGTCAAACATCAACCATCACAATTTCCCGGAGTCCAAGGCAACATCTTCAAATGTCTTGTTTTGTCTGACCAACAGTCCAAAACACCAATGTATTGCCATTTTACTTGATAAATTACTGAAATGGTTTATTGGTTATCAAAATAGTTAGCGATTATTAATCCATTGATCGACTAATCCTATTTGTAATTCAGCAAACTTGCTGTAGATACCAATAAAAACCTCAATTTGTAATGATGTACTAGTTTCCCCTTTCACCGCTTCATATGTTAAGGCTATTTTACAATAATAATTAATCTTTACCAGATTACATTTTGAAAGTAACCTCCTTTGCCCTGTTTAGAATTGATGTCACCATGAACTTTGCCTCTCGGTGTGCTGCTTTCTCTCACAGCTACTCATCAAAGTGTTTACCTTTGCAGTTAAATGACAGAGGTTGCAACCTGCAACCTCCTTAAAAAAACCTTTCCACTCATAAAATCCTGTCCAGCAACCATGCTCGAGGCATATACCGCACGGGGAGCGCTGATGTTATGCAGGTGGTTTCAGTTTCTTCTCAATTAGGTTGTCACTGAAAGGAAAATTTTGTATTATGAATTTAGTCAAACAATGGAGCTAATGAAAAGTGAGCAATTATACTGTACTAAAGAGACAAAGAGTGAGTGGGCTTACATTAGCTGAAAAAGCATAGAAAAGTGATACCTCTTGGACAAAATTAAGAATCTCTTATAATGAAATGGTTCTGTTTTCCCACAGTGGTGTCCTTGCTACTGCCAATGCCACTGAAGCTCTTTGTTCAGGGACCACTTGATTATTACAGCATATTTTAAAAGCAGTAAATCATGGTGATCAAAACAGACCACTGTGATTTTCTGGCATTTGGCCTAAGTTCTTATCCTGACAGTTGGGGAAAAAAAGGTTTAGAATAACACTGACATACTTGCTGTGGTTTAATCATGTCTGGAGCTTTGAGATCATAGTGGTGGTCTGGCCAGACGGCTGCAGCAACACACAAAGGTGATATCTGAGACCGTGCGGTGAAAGCTGAGCTTCTTTCCTCTGCCCTAAATGACTTGAGAAGTGATACTTTGGCAAAATGTCCCACGTTACTCCTCTGTATGAAGATTACATCAACTTGGAGGGAACTGAGATCTGATAAGAATTCCTACAAGCTCAGAAAAGTTACTGTGATATAACTGTGAGGTAATGTGCTGGGATGGTAGAATCAAATGTATGTGTATGTGTATATTGCACAAAGGAGTGCACAAATATTTCAACTTAAAGGACAGGTTTAGATTTTCTTTTGGGATGGGAGTAATGTATTTAAACAGACTTGAAATAATGCGAACATACCTTTTTAAGCTTATGCAATGAATATGTATAGAATTACTAGGTGACCCTCATAGTTATGAGCCAACAGGGAATTATCACCAACTATGCAGCTCTACGTAGCCTTTTAGCCTCCATAAGTTAATTGTTTTAGTTGTATGGCCTGCAAATTGAGCTCATTGTATCGGAAAGGCCAGAGTCGGCTCTACTTCCTGAGGAGGCTGCGGTCATTCAATGTCTGCAGTAAGCTCCTCTGGATGTTTTACCAGTCAGTCATTGCCAGCGTCCTGTTTTATGCTGTGGTGTGCTGGGGAGGCAGCATTAAGATGAGAGACGCTGGGCGACTGAACAGGCTGGTAAAGAAAGCTGGCTCTGTTGTTGGCATTGAGCTGGAGTCGCTCACAGCAACTGCAGAGAAACGGACCATGAGTAGGATACTGGCGATCATGGACAATGACCGCCACCCACTACACAGCACGTTCATCAAATAGAGGAGCATGTTCAGTGGCAGACTTCTGTCACTGTCATGCTCAACAGACAGGTTAAGGAGGTCCTTTGTTCCCAGGGCCATCCAACTCTTCAATAACACACAAAGGGGGAGGGAGGAAATGGACTTTTCAGCATGAGCCTGTCTCTCTCAGCCCCTACCATTATATCACTTTGTCTGCTGTACAACTGTCTTATAGGCTATATTAGCCCTCCTACACAATCTGGACTGTGGTCATAACATCTACATCTTATAACTTATTCCCTGTTATATATTGTTCTTATTCTTATTCAATCAGTCAGTTAATATGTTAATGTTATTATGTTAATATTTCATAGTCATAGTTAATATTTAATAATAATCTACTGCACTGTTCAATCCCTGCACTGTTCACTTGTGCACTATCACCATTGCATTGGATGTGTAAACACTCAAATGTAGGCTAACAGTTTTGCAACTACTTCAAATGTCAGATGTATTTTTAGTTTGTTCTGCTGCCCCAACTGGCCCAAAAATCTATTAATGCAGTTTTAAACTTACTTTATGTACTGTAGTTTTTGACCACTAGTTTTTTTATAGTGTAATGTTTTTTGTAAATAGGTTGTCATATTGTTTTTATCTTGAGTACATACAATAAGGATGCACATGCACAACATGTGCAGGGGCTTAAACTGATAAAAAAGTTCACAGTAAAATGTAGCAATGCAGCTATAAATGAGGATAAGAAGATCAAGACGTAAACAATCAAGTTTCAAAAGATTCAAAAAGGGTTTGCAGATGTTTTATGTGTTTGGGAATTAATTCAACGTGTTGTTAAGCCTCAAGGATACTTATATAATATATTTGGTGAGAATAGCTGAATGTAAACAAACCCCTGTTTGTTTACAATAAAGACTCCACAGGACACCTTTAATCAAAGCATGTCCATGCATTATTAAGCCCAAAAAAAACCTCATGAATTGCATCAACTTTCTTTGATAAAAGCGGGTTCACACACATCTACTTGCATCATCTAAAGTGCTAAGGGGGCCACTGGTGTTGTGGATTACATAAGACAGCTTGTGCTCTCACACATAGTGCAGGAGCCCACTCATATCAGTGGGTGACATCCCTCCAGGGCAATTTATGCATCCCCAGGGAGGCTAGAGTATGTCATCGGTGTAAATGGTTGGCTTAGGCTCAGAGGGAGCGTTTTAATTGTAGCTCGTGTCATGCTGAAATAATCAGGGAGGCTATGGTGTCAGAAAAGGTTGCCTGCAATAAATAGTGTTCTGTTACAGGAGCCATGTGTTATTTTACAGGTGTTCTTACAGCCTCAAACACTTTTGCAGGGTAAAGAGATGAGTTGTCCACTTCATCTTGTTTGTTACAAATTAATGCCACCTCAGCGTGGAGCTGTTAAGTTATTTGCCACTAGAGGTGCTGTTGAATCGAAGAAAAAACATATTCAGATTTTGTTTGAGGGAGAACTTGTCTGCACAGATCATGAGGAATCAGATGAAAGCCATATTCCCATGTGGATATCAGTTTCAGTAAAATGTGATATTTTGGATGCGTGTTTCTGTTACAATGTGAAAGTTTCTGAGATAAAAATCATCTAGATCATCTAATCAAGATAATTTCTGAGGAACTGTTCAGTTGGAAGGGAAAAACTCGAATTGAACTGCATGGGCTGCGCTCAACAGTAAATCACTGTTATAAAGTTATTCCACACCTGAGAGGAAGTCTTTAGAAAATTCTAATTGTATTCCCATTTCAGCTGTCGGAGAGAACGAGAAATAATTTGCCAACCAGCTGACTGTGAGACAGGTGAAATTGAACGTTCAGGCTTTGAGAGTGAACTTGAGGTTTAATCTTAGCATCCAACCAGAAAGTACTAATCCCTGTGAGGAGTGTGTGCATGTTCATTACTAAAAAATAAAAGGGAAAGCCAAGGGGAGAACAATCAGTGACACTAACCACGATGAAAGTCTCTCTCTGAGTGTCTTAGTTAACTTAAGCAGTAAAACTTTTCCATTGTCCCTGTCCTATCAATAGAGGAGAGATAGTGAATGCAAATCCAACACAAACCACCTCTATTCCACGCTAAAATGTGAGCTTAATTAGCTTCGGGAGCAGGTTTGTTAAACAAAAACATAGAGAACGAGACATTGATCAAGGGAAAGGCTAGGAAGATAAAGCACCAAGTGAGTTGGGCAACCTGATTTGTCTTTAATTAAAAGCAAAAGGTTTATCCTTGCAGAAGGCAGCAACTGGTCTCCAAAGGCCACTCCAATTACCGAATGAGACGAAAGGAGGGTGTGTGTGTGTGTGTGTGTGTGTGTGTGTGTGTGTGTGTGTGTGTGTGCGTGTGTGTGTGTGTGTGTGCAAATGTGTTTGTGCAAATGTGTTTGTATGTGTGTGATGTGTGTATTGCAGTAATCAGTCTTGCGTTTTTGAATGTGTAGGTGCAGGGGCAGGAGGGAGAGACACAATATGATTTTTCAATCTTTGAAGATGTGTGTGTGTGTGTGTGTGTGTGTGTGTAGAGCGCTAAACAGGGTGAGTTTGAAAGAGGGCGTCCCTCTTATGGTCCCTCCCCAGCCCTGCCCCTTACCATGGAGGAGTATCCTGTAGCCGGTCCTAAAACTGGAAACTCATTCAGTCCCCTTCTGAATGGAGTGTCTTTAACGTGAGAGTGGAGGACTTAACTTTCAGCACGAAAATATTAGAGCCATGCATTCGGTCCTGGTCGCTGCCTTCCTGACCCTGCTGCTCTGCCTCCCCAGTCCCGGTCATGGAGGTAAGTGCCACTACAAATCACTCTGTCCTGATCCCCCCTTTCCCCTTTCTCCCCTCTGTCAGAGATGCACGGGAGGATATCAGATCACTGTTCCTGCCTGAGGCTTCCCCAATGCATAAATCAAAGCATGACAACCTGATGAGTTAATACATCAAACTTAAAGTAATGAAACTTTAACCTGCACGAATATTGCATTGAGCGAAAAGTTTGAGTAAACTCTAAATCAGATTTTCTTCTTTTATTTTCTGTACTTTTTTGTTGTTCACCCTCACAGTCCTAGTGCCATTCATTGCTCAGCAGTGAAACCTTCTTTTTCCTGGATAAAACTCAATACATGAGGGAAAAGATGTGCCAAGGGTCTAACCCTGGACCAAGGTCTGAGACAACATCTGTAGGTTTCTCATCTGAAGTAGTTTTTTTCTTTGCCTTTCAGTCTGTGCCCGGCTGACTGTGCAATAGCATTTACCTTGAGAATGTTTGCATGGAAGGCGTGTTGCCAAAAGGCAGGAGGTAGTGAATTTGAAGCCCTCTGTGGATAGGAGGTGAGCTGAGGTGCCTCTGCCGGCAGCTATGAATGGCTCTTTCAGGGAAGTACACAGTGGCAGGCAGAGCTGCTCCTGATACACCCAGAGAGGTGAGATGAACGTGTGGGAGAGAGAGGGGGCTAGTAGGGGACAGAGAGAGGCAGTGTGTGTATTGGGGAGGAGGATGCTGGGAGGCCAAGGACCATACAATGGCCCCATAGTGCATGAGTAAAGTCAGATACAGATGTACCTTTCTCAGTATGACATGATGCAGCTACTTCTTCTTCTTCTTATTCCCCCTGAGTGTGAGTACAGTTAGTGTGGGAGCTACAGTGTTTAGGTGAGGCAAATCCGGTATGTGGATGGGAATTTGAAAGTGTTTCCAAACAGCTTAACCAACTCACCTCAGCACAAAATTATACGAGTTGGCAGGATCAGCCTTGGACTTAGAGCAGCTGTTGAGCCCATTGTCTTCTGCCGGCTGTCACATCTTCAAACTCACTGCAAATTCCACTTCAATTAAGCCCGGGCAAACCTCTCCATGAGTGTCTCATTGGCAGCTAAAGTGAAAAAGTGTCTCTTGATCTGAACAGGGGAGTATCGCTTTGTTTTAGTGGCACAGAATCAAAGCTCAGCTGGAGAGATGGATTCAGATCGTCTGCACTGTGATCTGTTCACCACGACCATGAGGAGAGTCATCTGCCCTTCTGTTTGCTCATTTATAGATAAACCCCACTGACTGGTGTGACGGCGACACCTCCGCTAAAGAATTAGCCGTACACTGAGCAAACAGAGACTGCTCTCCGAGTGTGGTCACATTGCATTTGCTGACGATTCATAGAAACCTTTGTGCAGTATCTTAATGCAAATATACATACAATATCATTCTAGTTAGTGCTGACTGGCTAAAAGGTGCAGTAGATGAAGTTTTCCACAAACCAAATGCTCCTCTAATCAAAAATGATGGCAGAATAAAACAGGAAAACTGTACGGGGGAACAATTTCTCCTCATCTAATTATCTGCTGGCACAATCCTCACTGCTTCAGTGTGAACAGCACTCACCCACTGACCCTGGAGAACTAATTGCTAATGTTGACCAGATGTACCGAGTCACTGATTAGATGTTGCCCCCCCCCCCTCGCTCCACAAAATGCCTGCCACAAGCTGTTGGGGGACTCTTCCACCAACTACGGAGAACGTTTACAGAGGGTTTTATTTCTTCCCCGTGTTTACATCTTCAAATGTCACAGGCCATGCGCCACATGACGACCAGATGCCTGGGCGTTCTTCGAGTCATTGGCACCTTTCTTTACAGAGGCACTATGCAGTTGTTCTCCAAGTATTACTGTAGGTAGTCTACCTGCACCCACTCTTATTATATTTTTCTACCATCAGGAAAGTCTTGTTCAATAGCAGAAATGGTTTGAGCCAAATCATTACCATAGTGAGCCTTACCATATAATAACTTGTTCCATAAGTGCTCTTCAGTGATGCAACCTACCACTTTCCCATAGTTTGACGTCATCAACAACTGTGTTTCTTCTGCCCACATAACAATAATAATAAGAACAATAATGATGCAGAGTGAGCATACGCAGGAGCTCACCAAATCAATCCTTTAAGTTTCTTTGCATGCAGAATATAGAGAGAAAATGTAAGCAGGCTAAGATGGGAGATGCTCGACGATCAGCCTGTTTAGCCTTCTGGTAATGTCATGGCCCCCAAATTCAACATTTGCACCTGTGATTGAAAACCGTCTTTCACCTAGCCAAGCTTACTGAGCACCTGCCAACTCAGATTCTGTATATCAGTGAATATTATTACATCATAGAATTTATCAGGGACACATCTTTTTTGGCATTAAAAGTAGATGACCAGCAGGGTTCTGCATTCAGTGGCCATATGGGAGCACTTTTCTTTCTCAAATCAAGTGATGCTCACTTTATCATGACTCTATCTGAAATTAGACATGACATGTTCCTGTGCAGAGTCTTTAAAACTGCAGCTCTGTATCTCTTCAGTGGCTTTAAGGCTGTCATTTAACAAGGTTTGGAAAAATTGGCAGGGCACTTATTTCCGAACCATACATTTCTTTCCAGTGCTTATATGTTGTTTGGTTGGCTTGGTGATAGAGGTTTTTTCCTGTTTTGCTGTCTGTTGAAAGGCACACAAAGTTTGAGGTTCCTAAGGAAGCCACAGCCACTGTCACTCCTCTCTGTTGGCCAAACAGTGTGAAAAGTTAATGACATCTTTCTTGCCCCATTACCAACCTTTTTACTTTCTCCTATTTGTTATTTTGTTTTGTCTTATGTTGTCTGAAAATCCATTTATAAAATATTGATATTTTCTACAATACAAATAAGACCCCACAGATGAAGAGACAGGCAAACAGACAAAATGGAGAGAAAACAAAACTTCTGTCCAACTCTGTTGGCAGAACTAATCATGTATGATGTGAAAAAGCTACCAGATGACACTAAAAGAGCATCAATTGAATTACCACATTCCTAATTGCAAATTCTAGTCTTAAATTGCTCAAATAACATATAATAAGCCATAAACATCTACTACAAACACTGTCTAATGGTTTATGCATATTTGTAACTGTTTTAGAGATGTCTTGCTCCTGAATGTGTTTGCATTTTCATTTGCAAAGCTTAACGAGAGCATTTGCATCCCAAGACTGCATACAAGCCCGCTATCTCCCCTAGAGTATAATGTTACTATGGTAACAAGAAAAAATAAATATGAAATTTGCCTGGGCTTTGTGAAGTGTCTGTATACAAGGCCTCCATGTGTTCCTTGAGAGTTGGCAGGGAGAATGGTGTGACAACAAGTGTCTGCACAGAAGATTAATAAGTCCAATATTTGCAATGGGAAATTGATGAGATTAGTGTTCTGTTGCTTGTGCTGGTCCCACAGACACACTTTGTGACCCTCCCCTCACCTCTTAGTTTAAACACAACGCAATGTTAGGACAGAATAAAAATGGGGCATTTGGAGTAAATCCAAACAAGAAAATCAGAGTGTTTATATATACAGAGCAGAATGTGCAATCCCATGCCTGCTTTCTGTCTATGGAAATCCATCAAAAAGTGACTTAATTGTGGTCACTTCAGCTTTGTGAAAAATGTCCAAAGAGAGAGTTATACATATTATTTTCAATTACTTCAAGGTACACTTCCAACATAACATCCAACATAATCTGTAATCTGTAACAAACTAGACATTCCAAAAGGAGCAGGAAGATGAAAATAATTAGTAAAACAATAGATAGTTTTAGTGAATTTGCAAAAAAGATGCACAAAAGTAACATATGTTGTTTCTTTAAACGAGAATAAACTCTGGTTCTGCTGCAGAACAAATGCATTTCTTCACTAACTTAAGTGCAGTACATGCGTCATTCTTGTAGTCTGGAAGACATCCTGCACATTGACGAGCTTGTCCTTGGCTTCATGAAAATGAGACTCTCACAACTTCTCTGAGCATGGAAGACGATCAATATTGATAATGCTTCTAATATGATATAACCTCCCTCACTTCTGCCTGCCTGATGTTTTATCCTGGCACTTTCACAGAGAAAGTTTCAGTGAGTCATGGTTTATTAACTATTTTTGGGGGGATTCTGGCCCGAGGCAAACATCATTGCAAGAATCTAAAGTTAGCTGTATTGCCAACCTGCCTCACTCTGCTCCTTTCCTCTCTATGCCTTCATCTTGCTGCTACAGGTAGAAGTTTATATCTGACCTGCAGCAACAGGGTGGGCAGCATGTCTGCCCAGTGATTACACTTGGTCGGTCCCATAATGGAAATGTGAGGGGTTTGACTCCTGTAACAGCAATAACTCCTCAAGGTGTCCTTAAGCAAGACACTCAGACATGTTTTCACGGGTAGCTGCTGTAAGCATGTCATAATACATAATAAAGCCAGAAATTTAAAATGCAGAAGAGTGCCTAAAAAAAGACAGAATTGATGACCAATTTATCAATTATTTCACTGAACAGTTAGTTAAAGGATAATAATTATTACTTAATCTTATTTCCATTGTTTTTGCCATAATTTGTATCAGTTATGAATACATACTTACCAAAGTAACTCAGTGACATCTCTACAAAAAGAAAGCAACACAGGGCAAAACATTCTGGTGGTCTAACAATCGGGCAGAGAGTAAATAAGACAATATTTTAGCAAGATTATCTAAACAACTTTATTTGGAGGTAAAACTGAAAATGAACAAGCCCAGAATGCACATGGTTACGACTAGTATGGTAGGTTAAAGTTGAACTAGTAAAACAGTCTGTAAATTGTGATGGTTGTTTACAGCAGTTTGGGGAATCATTTTACTCTTTGTCTTTGGTTTCTCTTTCAAATAAATTTGGCTAACTTTGGGACAAGGCTAGATAAATGTCCATGCCCCGGGGCCCCAAAATCTCAGGAGTCCTAAAGGCTCCAGATTCACTGTGTGCTTATTACTTAGTAGCAATATGATAGTTTGATAATAATGCATGGTCCTCTAAACACAATACAACAAGTATATCATTACGTATTCTCAAGGCCCTGACTTGTAGAGGCAGTCCAAATAGTTACAATCACGTTTAACACCTTTATTATTTCAGCTTGGATTGTAGTTAAATAATATCATACCTTTAAGTAATTGTGTTTATTGTTTTGTTGTTAATTGTGTGTTGATCGATAGGGGCCCACAAGCACATTTATACCCCAGGCTCCCATAGTTAGTAAATCCTGCCCTGCCTATGGGTTACTTTATAGCAAGTCTGATTATCTGACTGCTCATGTTTTTTCTCCTTTTTTTAGCCTGCCAGATCTAAACGATTAACTTGAAGAGTCATATGGAATAATTACTGACAGAAATGAGGGCCAAACTACGAAAATAAGGTCCAAGTTGTAATAAATCATAAGAATCATTTAAAGCAGCAGAGACATGTGATGAAGCTATCAAGTTGTCCTTCACAGGGCTACATATGTGCCTGATGCACAACCCTTCAAAAATAAAAGAGACATTCTGCCTTCCTTTTGAATGTATCACTGGCATTGTTGTCACACTTAAAGCAGAGGACTTAGTGACTTCAAAAGCACATATCACAACTCAATTTACTCTCATCTCAAGAACAGTAAAAAAAACAAAAAAAAAAACATATCCCTCGTCTTGAGGACTCTATAGTCCCCTGGCAGATGATCTTTCCCACATTGCTCTCTTTGAGGTTGCTGGCTGTCAACGGCAGGCTGCTCGGATTATATTTTAGGGCCATGATCTGCTTAGAGCAGGCAGACAGCCCACACACAGACCTCATTTAGCCCTGGGTGTGTACACAAAAGAGTTTCTGTACATAAACACAGGCCCAGATTTTCTCCCTAGGTGAAAGGTCAAAGGCCATCTCATGGTGTGCTACCATGTTGTTTTAACCCTTTCCACGTCATTCAGATAAGACGGTGGAAGGGGGTTTGTTGCAATTTAGTGACGAATGGTCTACACCCAGATATGAGCTGTGTAATGATGATGTGTAAGTGGCAATTTGGGGATTTCAAATTGTTGTTAAACTGTGATTGCCTTGTCGCCATGCAATTTTAGGCAATTCTAAGGACGCAGTCTACCTACAGCAGTAGCAGTGTGGGGTCAGAGAGTCGCGTGGGCGAAGGAGGAAAATAGTCAACATTTATCCCAGAGGACTGCACTGTAAAAAAATAAATCTTTCTCCTCACATTTGTTAATACTTGGAGTTTTACAGTTACAGGATTTGGGCCAGCAAGGGTTTTTCATGTTTTTTGTGTTGGTCCACTGAACAGGATAATAAAGTTTAACAGCGGTTTTTCATTTGACAGATTGTTGTGTGGACACAGAACAGAAATAGCTACTGTATGCTCATCATACTTCTCACAAAGATACTTGAATTTCTGATTAGCACTTAATACAGGGTACAGCTGAAACTGATGGGAATGGACAACAGTAATGGACAAATAAATACTTTTTACCTTAACATCTCTAAACATGAACTCAGAGGATCACCAATATTAATAGGATTTATCCTCTGGGGACCAAGAATGTTTGTGCAAAATTTCATGGAATTCATCCAATAGTTGTTGAGATATTTCAGTCAGGACCAAAGTGGTGGACAGACTAACACTGCTAGTCATAGACAAATAAAACAGAGTTTATTACATTTGTGTCCTTGACCAAAAGCTTGACATCATGGGAAATCTGGAAAGTAGATTATATTTGGTTCACAATGTTTTTGAGGATAGCAACAGCAGGCAACAGGATGTGGATAAGAATCAGATTACTGTCAATTACTGAATAAAATAAAGAGTAAACATTGTGAAATAAAAGAAATTAACAATAAAACAAACCAACAGCGCTGCAAAAAAAAGATCAAGATCAAAAGACAAATATTACCTACCCAGGTCCACCATCATGCACATTAGGATACCTGTCAGACAACAAAGGAGCCAAGACATGAAGTGGAACATTTAAAATCAAAGTGTGTGTGTGTGTGTGTGTGTGTGTGTGTGTGTGTGTGTGTGTGTGTGTGTGTGTGTTATGACCCTGATAATCACAGGCTTATATTCCTCCCCCACTGCAGCAACTGAACTGTGCATGTTTATTTCTGATAAGAGCTGCTGGGGAGTTTAGTGCCCAAAATGAAAACTCCAGAGAAAATGCTCATCATCACAGAACTGCCAAGATTTCAATAAGCAGGAATTATGCATGACCAGATGTCTCGATACGAGTGGCCGCTATGGGTTTTTTCCTTTTTTTTAAGGGAATAGTTTGTTTTATCATTTTTGGTTGAATAGAGAGGGAATCAGTTCTATTCTGACTGCCATTGTTTTTCTTATTCAGTGAAAATAAATTGAAAGGAAAAAGGAAAAACAAAATGTGTCCTTATCCCAAAGCACTTTTATTTATTTTTTTACCCCCCAAGATCAGCTCTCAAGATCCTCCCTTTCTGTTTATCGTGAATGTTATCAACTGATAATATCATCTTACATCATCATATGATATAAATGAATACCTATATCAGATTTAGGAACAATACTTGCTTTGTTGAACCCTCTGCATCATATGTAACTCACATTCCCTGATCAGTGGAATCAGACCAATGTGGCCAGTGCGGTAACAAAAGGCTGCTCAGGCACTGGAAAAGCAGCGTGAATCATGGGAAATGTTTCCAGTGTTGGGCTGACTCATCTGTGACGTGTTGAGAAAAGCCTAAGGTTTCCACTCCAACATCTGGAGTCGGCTTGGTCAATTAGTAGCATGCCAAAGCTGGAGGCTTTAATCATATTGTCCCGCCGCTTCTTTTGCCTAATATAGACAAAACAACTGCGGTGAAAGAATGTGAGCGTGCCGCAATTAGCCAAGTTCGGAAGAATGCTCGGTGTTAGATCTGAAGTAGTTCTTACAACAGGCACTGAGAGTGCAGTTTGTTATCAGATGTGTTTCATGTTTGTTCTCTCAGCAATCCTCAAACTCCTGAGAGCTTCTTTATAGCAAGTTCTATATACAGTAAGCCACACACAGTTGTGACTCAAATACATCAAATGGAAAAAGAGCAAAATTGTAAAACATCTTTAATATTAATGCGTTGTATTTCGCATTTTACATGTGCTAAGTTTCATTCTACATAGCACTATCCCTTAGAAACCTAAGCACATGAATATGACTCACTATTTTAAATATAGAGAAATCAACTGTGAGTGCGGGGACTCCCTCCAGTCCAGAGGGTGCATGACTCATAAGCACAAGGCCGCTGTGGTTAATCATGAGACATCTGACTCCAAACTAATAGTTTGTTGTGCTATGATATGTTAATCTGCTGAGAAAAATAAAATATTTCTACTTAGTGCATTTGGTCACAGACAAAGTTTGACAGCTAACGTCACCAAGAAAATGACTCTATTGTCTTTATTTCACATGAGGATGCTTTTGGGCTACATAAAAAAAAGAATATGATCATCCCCCTTTTTTTCATCCAAATAGCTAGTTTCCTTCTCTATCATTCCCACAACATGGCAGTGCAAGGCTGCAGTTAGAAGGGCCAATTTTCTCAGCATGCTGGCACTGATCAACGCCAGCTTCCATCCTGCTGAAAATCTTCATCAGCAACGCAGAGGGACGATAAAGTGTTCGGAGTAATTTGACGCCAGGCGGCCTCATTACAGGCTGGGTTCAGACAGATTCAAGGGGGCTGGGGGTAACACCAGGCCTGGGATCTGGCAGATGACAGTCTGGAATAGCTTGCACCAGATAAATATAGCTAGACGGCAGAACCAACAAAAGAGTATGTTGCTTCACATGGGGTTGACGAAAGAGGGAAGGGGGAGGGAAGGGGACACAGGGCGGGGCTTTTGTGTGTGTGTTCATTCATGTGTGTTTATGTGTGTGTGAGGGTGTGTATTGTGTACGTGCTGTGGTTCACACAGATCCCAATGTTAGGGAGCCCAAGCAAATGTCGTCATCCCGCTGGTTACGAAGGCTTAAAATAACCAGAGGAAATGATGTGTCCCATGAAGTTTGGTTTGACTGACTGTACGGCCGCCTGCAGTAGCATGAAGCTGAGAACAGCTGCACAGTGGAGCTGAAGCACACTAACTGGTCTGCCAAGCCAGACAACCAAGCTCCTTGTGCAATCATGTGTTGAATCTTTCACACAGTTGTGGCAAAACAGATGCTAAAAAGTTCTGCGTAGTTTCATAGAATATTGTGAAGTGAGCACAGATTCAGATTATGTGTTGTGGGCGTCAATTTTATGAGAATTAAATTATTAGAATCTATTATCTGCTGTTTGTCACATAGAAAACTGAATTCATGAATCCGTTTAGGCATGTATAGGGTTGTGGTTGAGACAGGACATAAAGTAATCAGCGAAGAACTGAAGGAAACAACACATATTCTATTAAGGTGCCCAAGTAGCCATTAAAGGAATAGTTAGACATTTTGAGAAATACCCTTATTCACTTTCTTGATCTTACACAAGCAGGCTGATAACAACTCTCATGTCTGTAAAATAACAATGACGCTAAAGCTACTGTAGCCAGTTAGCTTAACTTAGCACACACACTGGAAACCGCCCAAAGGTAAAAATTTGCCTTAGCTCACTATATCTCATTTGCGTAATCCTTTTTTTTTTTCAAACAAAGTGTAAAACCGGTGGATAACGCCAGGCTAGCTGTTTCTGCCCATTTCCTGTCTTTGTGTTAAACTACTGTAAGCTAAGCAGCTGCTGTGGTATCAATCTTCTCATCTGACTCTCAGCAAGAAAGTAAAAAAGCATCTTTCACAAAATGTTGAACCATTGCTTTAAATAAAGGAGGAGAAAGCAGCACACTCATAACTCTGATGCAATCTATTTATTTTGGATTCTATGGATCAACGTTTTCGACCCTTTATGATAGAAGTGCAGAGGACAACATATGCTAATATATTTCGTACACTTATTTACTAATTTGTAAGTAAGTATACAAATGTTCCCTTCTTTTTCAATTTTTCCTTTTGCTAGTTCTTAGAAGGTGGAAATATTGATGTTTCAGGGCTTTAAATGACCTTTCTATGGACTGTTACTGTTAATTGCAGTGTGATTTGAAACTCCAGTTGAACACAATGTCAGTCAGGCAATTATTGGCTTTTATCCTGAAGGAGACAGGATGTGCTGAAACACTGATCCACAGAAATTAAAATAAAAACAATCTATCAAACTTATTAATGAGCTGCTTTCCATTCCTTCAATAAACTAAAACATCCGTTCACCACTCTTATCTTAAAAAACCTGTTGCTTTGTCATCACACTTCTTGTATGAGGGATACTAGTTGAGTCTGTCTCATACATTCTTCCTTGAAAAAAAAACATGTCTGTCAAATTTTTCGTGCCTCGCCTCCACACACATATTTGCATTTCCAGACAATATTCACATTATCATGGCCTTTGGGGAGACCAAGCTCAAAAATGATTACATGCTTGATTAAACGCCGGATAATGTGAACTATCTTGTGCAAGGGAAAAAAAGATTGTGGGAAATGAGAAAAAGAATTGGAATCTTTGAGCAACTGACAACAGCAGCTGAAGTCAATAAATGATCGGCCAAACCAGAAGAAATGCAGATGACTGAAGAGATGAGTGCACACCGAGAACAACTAGTATTTTTGTGGCCAACTATGCAATCTGATGTTTCATAGTGTGCCAGACTAGGCCATGGGAATATGCTCTGGGGAATGTAAAGATACGGAGTAGGGAAGCTGACCATGAGTGACCCCGGTACATCTTGTCACTTTACAGCCAAAAATGAATTCCCAAGCTTCTCTTCTGACAAATCTCTATTGTATAAGTGACCACAGAGGAGACACTAGATGTTTTTACCATTGTTGTTCAGTTTAGATTTGGTGAGCTTAATTGCAAGTCTCTCACAGTATGTTTTATGGTTCTCTGAGGGGGAAAGTACTGTAGATTTAAACACCCCAACAAGAAAACTTCCCTTTCTTCTTTTCAAGCAAACCAATGATACACATGGCGTGTTCAGGTATTCTAATATAACATAAATGTGCCCCAATCCTTGTTTAATAACCTCCAGAGGCTGTTACATAGCTAATTTGCAGTGTGAGAGAGCATTTTGATACACGTAAGGGTACCAATAACAATTGGATGGCAATTAGCTTAAGGTCAGCCGGCGGGGGGGGAATGAACTTGCTTTTTCTGGCTGCCTGATTCTTTAATGCATATTCATTTATTAGAAAAATGAGCATGGTCCTGGTGTTTCTTTGCCCTCTTTCCATTAAATGCATAAGAACAACATGTTATGTAACTGCATGGCCATTTAGTGAAAGTTTATTTAGGGGAATGTCTGGTGTGTGGCATTTACTGTTACATACTTAAAATGGTTTAGATCCATGAGATGTTGAACTAACACTTAAACTCACTATTTTCCATCTGTGAAAGTCAATATACTCCTAATATTAAGACCATGTGCTCTTTCCACATCAGCCAGTGGATCCAAGTGAAAGCTATGATACTTAATTGAGTCAACTAATTATCCTGAATTTAGTCTCAAATGGGAGATGTTAGTGAAGAGAAGGAGACCCTTTTAATCAGGTTTAAGTTATGACTCAATTGAGACATGATGGATGGGGAAGCAAGTTTAAGGAGGGTGGGTCTAAAGCTTTACACACAGGCTTCTACTGTAGCAGACAGTGAAAGAGAGGTCAGCAGTTTAAAATAGAAATATCTGATTCCTTGAAAGTGTGGTCCAAACTTTAAAATAGGAATAGCTTCCCGTGATTTGATTTCATTCTCATCTAAAAACCAGTTTCACACCCTCAACAAACTTTATCTAAACAAAATGTACGTTTCCCGCTTTGCAACAAGACATTATCAAACCAGATAGCACATCAGTTTGTTGAGGGGTGGTGGGTTCAGAGAACTGATAGGACAGAAATGAGGTTTGATACAAGCAATCATAGTAAGAGAAAATATGAAAAGTTAAAAATAAAAATAACCGCGAGATGATTTCCCATCTCAGCACAAGTAAAGATTTGCTTTCGGTAATTTGTCATATAGTGTATCTTGGTGGAAGTCTTAACACTAACTCGCTCAGCAGCTGTTGTTGCAGAGAAATCATTGTGTTATCCAAGATGCAGCTACTTTTTCCTGGCCACTGAAAGTGGAATAACCTGGGTTCACTGCCTTGCCAAATTGTGGATTTCATTTCTAGACGTAATTAAACATGGTTGTCAAAGGTAGAGGAGACTGTCATGTTATTTTAAAGGTTGTATGTGTTGTATTTCTGCTTTCCCAATGCATTGCCATGACAAGTAAACAACAGGGATTGCAATTATCCTGGTAATTGAAAGTAAACATCCTATGCCAGTAAAATGAATCAGCTTCATAACAATGACTGAAATTGCTCACAATCAAGAATAGGCCTACATAATAGATCATTGATTAGGTTTAATCACAGACATCCTCATTAGAGGCTGCACAATCTGAACACAAACAGGACCACTTCAGGCTACCACTTCTGCTTGCAGCTCATAACAAATTACAGTATGGTCATGTTGGCATCGCTGTAACCTTCACTTCTCCTTTAATGGGAAAACTTCAGCCAATTGTACCTCCCCAAAAATGTCTTCATAATCTTTTACTGGGAATGCTGGCCTCCAGATAACACTGCAGAAGAGGCTGGTTTTAACGTGACCTATAGTGCTGTGCTGAAAGGTAAAATCCAGAGCACATTCTAATAAAACATGATGTGGTTGTTTCTGGATATTTGAAATAGTGCATTGTTGCCAGGGAATGTACAGACTTTACCTGACATTTGTCTTGGTGCATGCAGGCCAGCATTCCTGAGCCTGTTGATGAGCTGAGTTTGGAAGCTGATGCAGGGTATTAGCTCAGAAGTACTTTCAACAGCTGCATAGAGGTGTCAGTGAAGTTAGGATTTTGATCTGGCTGAAGAGTTTGTGTTGTACACAACATTGAAGCAGCTGTTTCTGAAACTTAAAAGAGAAATAAAAACTATTAAGAGTTTTTAAATCTATCTTACTGCAAAACAATAATTATTATTGTTGGGCGCTGTATGGTTCCGTGCATACTGGGATAATGAAAGTGATTTCATTGTAAGAGATGTGGGATGAAATCCACAGTACTTGTTCTGTGCAAAAAATGTTCTGAAAGGATGGTGAGGTTAGCCTGTCCAATACTTTGGTCCAGAGCAAGTTATCTCTATGACTACTGGTTACATCACCATAACAACGCAACCCAGTCTCACGAATCAATAGATTAAAAATAATGTGACAATTACATGAACTGCCGTGAGACCGTGTTGAATAACTTTGTATGGATATTCAAAGTCCCAACAGTTTCTACAGATTTTTAAGAATCTCTGACTTTTTGTTTAGTGCCACCTTCAGGTCAAAATTTCCACTAGGCCACTTTGAGCTAAATCCCAATGTCATCATGCTACCACGCTACCAATGGGAGTGCCCCAGAAAGCTGATAAAATATTAACTCAACCTGACATGGATGGGATAGACTGTAAAAATGAATTGCCCCTTGGGGATTAATAAAGTTTTCTGTATCTGTATCTGTATGGGCTACCATGCTAATGCTAAGCGGCTATAACGTTTATCAAATTCATTTTAGTTAATTGTGTTAGCAAGCTGACATTTGCTGCTTAGCACTAAACACAAAGTACAGCTCAGGCTGATGGGAATGCGTGATGATGGAGCCATATGGCATGTAAAAAGTTACTTTTATCGGAAAAGTCACATAAGGCCTTTACTGCAGGACCTACATTTAGTCACAAATTCTATTTGACCCCCTTACATACTGAGATAATACACCACGACACCGTGATTAGCGTTATTATCAGACAGCTTTTTTCCAAAGCATATGGTTTCAGACGTGTGTGGTGGGGTTATGTGAAGTCTTACTATCAGATGTATGATTCATTCACAGACCATAATGCTTTTACCTTGACCAGAACAGACCTCTTTGAAATGCAAGTCATAAACTATAGATGGTGGTCTCCATGTGAACTCACTGCTGACTCGCTCCACGATGAGGTCACTTGGAAACAAACTTAATGGCCCCGAAACAGACTGTCTGTGGAGAAATAGAGGAGTTGGATACTATGTACTGTAACAGGCTGTTGTACTGGATTTATGAATGAGGCTTTAATTGTGAGCAGGTGTGTTGTGTTAGAGACATTATATACTTCCTTCCTGTGAGTCGTGAGCTACAAATATATATTGTTTAGAAGAAAAAGGCCCCATTGCATTGTTGAGTGAAATATATATGATGTTAAAGCACTGAAACTCAAGCGTACCAAAGTCCCATATGGGCACATGGCATGATTTTAGTGAATCACTGTGAAGACAAGGAACACACATTGTGTGAGGTGGATGCTGTGGTGGTGCAGAGCTGGACATTTTATTGCCAAATCCAACAGGAGCAGCCCTGCAGTCTCAGGCTCCACCCTGCCTCGCCCTTCTGTGTCAGCTCTTTAATGCCTCCTCCTCACACGCCATGAAAGTCAACATATATGTGACAAATATGAATGCCGTGACTTCATTTTATAGATAATAATAACTATGACATACATGATGAAATAACAAAAATACAGTTTAGACAGTTTTTCAATTCAAAGAGGCAGACTTCATAATAATAGCTACCTCCTCTTTTCTCTCTTGGCTTTTTCACTACACTATCCCTCCATCTTACTTATCCCAAAGTCTGTGGTTTTGTGGCTTCATCCAATAACATTCCACTAAACTAACTGAAATTATTTCTGATTATGTCCTAGAAGTGTTTGCATAACTAACATTTGAAATACACTTATGAATACCTTTCTCGGTGTACAGTTAATTCAGTGTACAGCAGCACATCCTTATGCAATTTCACCAGAGCATGTAAATACGTATAGATGTTTTCCAGAAATATTACATATATTCTGGAACATAGTTGTTTAAATATGGTTTTCTGTCATTTCCACTACAATATACACAGTGGACATTAACAATAACAAATATGTGGAAAACATTGGTCACCTCATTTGACTTTATGGGGCGTTGCATGAACCTGCGGAACCAAGACACTCAACAACAAAAAGACTATTGTATCTCTACAGTGTTACTCATATCCAAACTGTTGGCCTGGAAGCCACACAGCTAAGTATGTTCATGAGAATGCATCATTCACACATTCCATACTGTGCAGTGCAGCTTTCTTGATGCACTAATATCCATGGGCCTTATTCTTGGTGAATCGAGTGCATCCGTACAACATCTGAATGCCAGCTGGATGGCATTGGATGCCTTTGGCAGGATTATCGAGAATCAGTATACATTTCGGAACAGCGTTGATTAGTAGTCAGAAATATATAGGCTGCTTCATTTGGCCTGCGGAATTCAATTCTGTGAGTATGTTCGTAACTAAAGGCCAGAACTCATTTACATCGGATTCACAGGTCGAGTGTCATGAATTTTGAAAAGCTTCCACATATACTGCATTGGATACATGTTTAAAATCCATTATAATGTAATATCTAGGATCCTGACATATTACAACATCATCAACAGAGGCATATCAAATAAAGGCAGTTACAGCAATGGCTTGATTTAGATACGTTTTGATTTCACAAGCATGCAAAGAAGAAATGTGAGAACTTTGAGTGAACTGCATTACAAAGTCAGTGATATTCATTTTCAAATGGATGTCTGTACTGGGGGATTCAGCACGTCTGTATATGCTTTCAGGCTTTGGTAGGAAGGAAGGATGGCTTATTGTATGTTCATGACAGCTCTTAAAGCATGTTGTTAAGTGCTCAGAGCACCAAAGGCTTGAAGTTACACGTATATATTTAGTTGTAAATGGCTAAAATGCTTTAAAGGGGTTTTTCTGTAGTTGCTCGGCTACGGCTGACAGCATCGATGTCCATTCGTTGTTCAGCACTGCAGCTAAAACAGAGGTGCTCAGTGTACTCGGGTTTGTTCCCCATGGATAAACAGTACAACACATTTCTCCATTGAGTTGTCTGTCAGAATGCACCCACACTTGTAGTTTGTGTGTGTTTCAGTTTAACTATAGCTTCTCATTGAACATGACTGTTGCAGTTAGCGCTGCCACATCAGATAACTGCGGCAGTTAAAAATAAAACACATTATTAAGGTCTTGTGAAGCTGCTGTTGCACAGAAAGTGACGCTATTGGAAACAAGACCAACGCCCTGACACAACGCCAAGGCCTTATGGTGAAACAGCGGATCACAAGCCTCCAGAAGGAGCTCTTTTGCCCAAAATACATCTTTTGCTGCTCACCAGAAAATCCCCTCCTCCCCCTGGGTATACTGCATATTTTTTTCTTTGAGTCTTTCTTTCCATTTGTACTTTCCTTTGCTGCACTTAGTCAAGTGTCGGTTGGAGCACACAAAGACTCCTTTTACAGTAGCCATCTGAAAAATAACTTTCGGTGCCATTTGTTTTGTTTGCTTTTTTTGGGGAGGCGGTTTTCTTCGCAGCCTGGGTTGAATGGCCCCTCCCTTTTGCAACAGAGTCACTCTGCTGCTTATAAATGTTTAAAAAAAGAGTCTTCTTCTCAATCCAAAACCACCTCAAAGCTTGGCAGAGCTAAAGGACGAACGCAGTAAAACGGAGCAAACACATTCCATGTCATCAGCCACGCAAAACTGTGCTGCTTGTGCTTGCAAGGCTGTGTGTTTGTGAACTAAATCCTTGTGTGCAATTCAGTTTTCCAAAGGCTCTGTCAACTCACTGCAAGTCTCACACTTTATGTTTGCTCTCCACACCCTGTATGTACAGTTTGTTTGTTTGTTTATCATGCGGCAAAACCAATAATGTTGATATTCTCGCCGTACGGCAGGTGTATACGGGGTTGAGGATTTGAGAGATGAGTAATTTTTCAACACCCGGCTTCACATTCATGTCATTAGGCACATTCACACTGGGGAGCCACCAGTGTTAACTGTGGCTTACATTTCTTGCTCAAAGGCACCTCATTGGAACTTTTTAATGGGAGGAAACGGCATTACTCAACCCCCATCTCATTTGGGGATTCAAACTGACATCCCTGCAGTCATAAACCATCCTCTATAACCTTCATGCCAGCAGTGCATGCTTATGCTTTCTCTTAATCAGGAGGTCCTTTATCTGCGTCAAAGGCTGTGTGTTTGTGCCTGTTTTTGCCTGAGTGGATTGAATTGAGCGTGTCTGTGGCTCATTGGGAGGATTCTGTGAGAGCAGGAAATGGGGATCCCTGTGTGTTTATATGTGTGAGTTTTCATATGTGGCCATCTGAAGCATGAAGACAGATGGATGAGTCATACATTTTAAGCTTCTCACTTTTGATGCTGCCAATATATTCAGTTCCGTTGTTTTATTTTTAACTATATTTATGTCCTTTGTTGTTCTGTGAAAAAGTTTTATAACAAACCAGTTTCTCCCAATAAGGACAACCATTATGCATTTGGTGAAAGCAGCGTGTAATGCATACACTAGGGACAGCCACAGAAACCACCACATCAATATATCAGGTAATGTTTAGACAGTGTAACTGTGCAGTTGATAATAAAAGTCATAAAATGGTACACTGACATCATGCAGCGTTAACAAATACAGTCAAATAAAGAACTTACTGAGAATTATCTGTGCCGGATCCAGTACCACACCCTTCATATGACTCAAAGAAAGGAAACAAAATGTCTTGCAGCTTTTAAAAAAAACCTGCTGACCAAACTGCCTTAAGCACCCAGTCTCATTTGACAGAGAAAGAGAGCCACATACGCAGCCAACTATTTGTAGTGATGGCTTGTTAACCATTAATTACCCTGCCATCGCTGAGCACTTGCACATTATTCAATTAACTCAAATGTAAACTATCTCTGCAGGTGGGCTGCCAATATTCTGAAGTGTGGCTCTTTATTTTTAGCAGTTTCATTTAAAAGAGAGCACAAAGCAGCATTGAATTGCCTTTAACTATTCTGAAAAAATGAAAGGTATTGTTGTCATATCAAGAATATACCGCAAATCCAGACAGAGTACTGAAGGAAAATGAAAATTGAGCGGAAGTACGTAGGAGGGCGGAGCCAGGCTAGTATGTACAAGCTGTCTGTCCAAAAATAGTGATTTTTAATTTGTCAGAAACCATCTTATCTCAACCATCTCACGATACCTCAAAGTAAGTTTGACTAGAACCATCTGAACATTTGCAACATCAAACCAGCCAAGAGAGGCTCTCTGCCTTTTTGTCTTTTTGGTTAGACTTTTGCTTGTTATTAAGTTTGGGTTATGTTTGAGTGCAAGCTCTCAGTGACTTACAAATTGGTTCAAAGGGACTGAGTCACTGGAATCAAAGCTGCACACATCAAAAGAGATAGAAATGATATCACCCACACACATGATGGGAAAAATTGTGTGATAATGAGTCTTTATGAATGTCTGACCCTAATAACAGTATAATCGCATTGGGAGCTGTGAAATCCATGTGTTCACCCATTAGCAAAAGGAACACTCTTCTCAGTCGCTCTGATTAGTCCAAGAAGCTCCCAAAAGGGCCGTTAGCATGCACACTCGAGAATGTATTTAAATCCAGAGGAATTTTAATTACACTCAGATAGCTTTTAACTGGGTTAGCTTGTGTTGTTTGGATGGTTAATTAATGGTTTTGTAAGCTGTTTTCATTTCATACGCAAACTCCAACCGGAGTAAACAAGCAGACAACAACATCACAGGTGATGTCAGTGTCTTCTTTTAATCATAAAAAAAACCATTTAAACATATTTACCATATTATATTAGCCAGTCAAAAGACTTTGAGTACTTGAATCCAGTCTCAATTTTACACATGTTGACGTCTTTGCATGTTTCAGTGGTCTTCGATGAATGTCTGCCACTGGTAATGATCAGTTGATTGACTGGTTGGTTAAATGATTTCAACACGTCACTCTATGTTTCTGTCTTTCTTTGACAGAGGCATCTTTTGAGAAATGAATGAAATATTTAGTTTTTACTCATTGACTTAAAAAAGAAGAATCTACAAAGAAAACATCTAATTTCTCCATTCATCAAGTGTAAGAAATGTTGTGGGGGGTCTATTTTATATAATGAAGCAACTGGGTTTTTATCATTTGTTTGTCTGTTTGAGGCTGTGAGAGACCCGTGACTTTTTTACAGAAAGCGTGTTGCCAGCTTGACGGATCATCCAGATCTGTGAAATACTCAAAAAGTTAATCCTTGCATTAATGATTATCATGTGCTGGCGTGGAATTTGATCTCCCTGTGAGGTATGAGATGTAATGTATGCATGCTCTGAACATGTGGTGCATCAGTTCTCACACATATTGACATTCTGCAACGTTTGCTTACTTAGCGCGTAAGCGGCTGTGAACACATTTGCAGATGGCTTATGTTTAGGTTTGTACTGTAAGAGACCTCCTGTCCAACTTTCCTGCATGTTTTACAGGTGAAAGTATATCATATTTTGTTCAATGAGGCAAAGAAGAGAACGGAAAAGTTTAATCCTCATAAATTCTTCCTTTTCCCAACTGCGCCAGATGGAACATAAAGCATGATAATTCCTTTTTTGGAAAAAGTTCAAGGAGTTTTATATGCGGCCAACATTCAAGTAACAGCTAATGAATCACAATGAGCGTTCCACATACTGTAGGTGCACAAGGGGGGTTTCTGCAGGAGGTCAAAAGAAGAGCGAGCATAACAGAGAAAGCCTGCCTGTAGCCTTTTAAGCCCCCCAAAAATCTTAAATTAATAAATTAATAAACTTAATAAATTATCGCCATTTTCCTGACTTTTGGATGTTTGTCTTCATGATTGAGATCAAAGTTTTTCTTAAACAGGTTGAAGTGCTCCTCTGTGCCTACTAGCAGAGGGAATATAAAGGCAATCAAGTTTATTGTAACAGCAATTTATTCTGTATTACATCTAACACACACACTGATAATGAGTGAGCTGAGGAAGTTAAAAGTCATACATCAATAGACATTGATTAAAGTGATTCACTGTGAAATCGCTGTATTGTTTAAGGCTACATTAGGCAAGTTGTCACTGTATATTACAATTTCAATTTCTTATTGAACAAATGTGACTAAAGTGGGACCATAACAGAGGGGAATATCATTAACTGCAGAAGTAAAATTGTGATGTTGGGTATACAGTATGGGACTTTTCTGTACTGTCACCCACTGTTTTACTCACTACAATTGTTCATAGGATTAAAATGTGGGAAACAACGAAGGAACCGCGATGGAGTTCAAGCTTTTGTCATAACAGTTGAATCCTGGATCAATCAAGTCAACACGACCAGCAAACATACCCTCTACACAACCTGATGTCATCTCAATGAAACAGCAACTGTCAAAAATGACATCTTGATACACACTAGACAGCATGAAATTAGCAACTGAGGCCATCACTTCTTGGGAAAAACTTGTATTGACTAAAGAAGAGTCCTCATTAATTTCCTGCATCTTAAGACCCTGTAAGATTCATGGTGGTTGTCACTTGATTGAAACTTCAGAGCTAAATAGAAACAGCAATGAGCAGTCTGTCCAGAAAACGTTAGATCTTTGGCCGCACTTCATCATTTTTTGGCATCCTTTGATATAAAGCAATCACAGACTAGTTGGTGCAGCTTACTGATTTCTGAATACCAAAGTTAGATCTTGACATTTAAAGCACCGCCTGTCAACATTTAAAAGCTTTCGATATAAAATAAAAATGTTCCATCAGAAAGGCGATCTGTTGAACATACAGTACTGTGTAACTGACCTGCAAGTCTGTTAAACAAGACATGTGGTCAGAGTGCCAATGTCTGCCAAATGGCAGCATGTTAAGCACATGTTCATAAAACATTAGGAGGGAAATGGAGAAGAAAGAAGGTGAAGGACAGAACATTTGCTCCAGAAGGGGACATTATCTGTAATAGCACCATCATTGCATACTTTCACTCATCCATAGTGAGCAGGAGCAGAGAAGTAGACTCCTTCATTAAATTCATTGACATATTTTAAACAAGTTACACAATTTGTTCTTAGTATGCTGCTTATAGTCTGCACGACTCATGTGCATGTAATTGCATTTCACAGTACGATGAAATTACACTCACGTTCATACATTTAACTTTTGTTGGCTGCCCAAGGGTTTTTCTATAGTAACCCAATGATTTAAACAGGGAATATGTTGTAACGAAATATGTGAAAAATGTTGTCTTACATTACATGTTCCTTATCATACTATACTATAATACGAGGGATAACTCTGTCTTTTTATTCCCATGTCTTTTACATGTATTAACTGGTGAGGATGCTGACTTGCTTTTAGCATATGTATGTAGCCAAGAAAATGCATATTTAAGACCATTTTACATGGTTCTTATCTTAAAACAAGATTCAAATCTGCTAGCAACAGTTGTAATTATAAAATGCTAAATATAGTGCTGGAATGGAAAGCTCGATCGGCATAGAAACAGTAACTACGGGGGACTGTGTTAAGCGAAGGGTTAATTGATAGTAGCTCTGCGTTAACTGCATATTTGCTTAACATGCTGTTAATTCCAACAGTCTTGCAGTACATAAATGCAGGGGAGGTGTATGAAACAGGATTGAATTACAGACTCACACTTAACAAGTAAAACATTTCATACACTCAATATCTGGATTAAGGAATAGACTTTTAAACCCTCTGGGATTTGTTTTTAAGTTTTTCTCCACAACGTCAAGGTTTACAATGGTTGCCTCTATCCGGTTCTGTTATGTTATCGGCTACGGGGTCTTGTGAAGGCAAACATTGATTTTAGTCATCATGGGCTTTGTTTTTGTCTTCAGTCAAGACAGTGACTCTGTCTCAATGGAGATTCAGCCGGAAGCAGTAAATAAAAAACACATTCCTCACATCCCCTTTCGCCAGTCCTCAGTTCACTCGTTGGTGATTTGATGATCTCTCTCTCTCTCTATCTCTCTCTCTCTCTCTCTCTCTCTCTCTCTCTCTCTCTCTCTCTCTCTCATTCACTGTCATTCGCTCTCATTCACACTATGAATTTTCAACACTGCGCTCTTCCAACAACAGGATTCATCAAGGTCAGACAACCTTGTCAATATTCACCACACAAAGGGGGCAACAAGCCATCTAGCACCTTGATGAGATGAACAAATGTGTCTTCATATATATATATCTAATGATAGCCGAGGAGCTGTTAGCAATGTATGTAAAACTATGTGTAGCGTTTTGGGTATTATGCACAAAATCTGTGCAAGCCATCTGTGCCTATGGCATGTCACACCATCAATTGTGCTGTGGCAAGATTAAAGAATTGTCTTACAGATGATGGATGGCTCACAAGATGCACACAGTTTGGATTATCAGATACATTTTAACACAGTGTACACAACAAAGTTAATAAACAACAACCCTGAAACATAAACTATGTAAATCTTAATGGATTCTATGAGAGTTTGTTGATGAAGCAACCTTGAGACACAAACGTTTTGAGACAGTTGAGAAACGAAATCGGCAGAATGGTAAATCTTGTTCACTAAAAGCAGATGTGGAGAACTCAATTTCCATCCAAATTAGCTTATGTTCCACTAGCTTTTGTAACTCAGTCGTGTTGATGCTTTATATCAGCTGCCTTTCCAAAATGCTGACACATGCCCCTGTTTGGTTTCTTTTTTTCATTTCTAACACTGCGGTCCATGGTGATCATCGCAGCCCTTAAGGTGCAGGGACACCCCACATCTTCCTGTTTTTTGTCTAGCCGTTTCAAAGCTAAATGGATATCTATTACTGTACTGGGCAGTAAAAAAGTATAAAACAATTATTTTATTGTAACAGCATTTTTCATGATATTTCAACAGCCTATGGCTAAGATTCATGGAATATATTGTTTGTTGAATGTTGTTGTTGTTGTTGTTGAACAAAATATTTGTCAGCTTATCTAAATTCAAAATGCTTCCTTTTTGCAAAAACCCTGCACCATAGTAGCTGAGTACATGTAATGGACCCAAAATCCGAGTGTTTTATCAGTTTTCTACAAAGTCTTCATACACATTGTGTAGCTTCAATGACAGAATTTTGGTGGTTAGATATCTCTGACCAAAATGTTCCAGGTGAGTCTTAGTACCTCTGTCCTTAGTACCTCTGTTTTTAACTACACTGACTTGAACAGTACCTTTGACTTTTTAGCAAAGTCGATCCAAGCCTTTGAAGTGCTCCAACTGCCAGTCACCTAACATTATCTATGCAGATAATTAATGGGACTTCTACATCTAGAAATCCTAGACCCCTAAAATAGCTATTACCATTTCCCTAATATATTGCTTGATCAACATAAAAAAGTGCAACATGTTCACAACTCCTTCTTCTTATAACCAACCCCTTTAGGATCACGGGGATACGCGTTATAGCTTCTGAACACCTGAAGGCTACGTTCAGCTGTCACAGATGAATAATCCTTGTATCCAGTGTTCTGGCAATTTAGACAGATCCGTGACTGTGGTACAATAGTTTCACTTTAAGGACACGCACCTCCATACAGTAGATCAGTCCCGTAGTTGAGAAGCAGTCAACCTTTAACAATAGCTGTACTGATCTTCTGTCATCCTCGATGTGGGTGGCACAATATGGGAGGAAGTTGTATTTCTCCACAGTCGTCTGCAATACATATGGTCGTGTCAAAGCATTTAGTTGAATCAGCCATGCACATTTGGGGGTAACACAAAAGAAGATTATGAGCAACTTCTCTCAGATAACATGAAGAAATAACACTGTAATCAGTCAGAAGTAACATGGTGCATTACTCGTAATTACAGCAGGTTACATCTCATGAATACTCTGTGAAGTTGTTGGAACAACAGCCCATTCAAACAAATTGGGTGTAATAAGGACCTTGTCTTTCTATCTGCTGATGTTCTGTGCTAACTTACAGGAACAGGAAAAAGAAAAAGGCTGTATGAAGATGTTGCTCTTAATTTTTCTGCACTCACTTTTTGTACTTCACAAGATTTTCTTTCCAGCCTCCCAGAAGCATGCTTCCCAGTTTCTCTAGGTCTTTTTCATCATATTTCTTTTTTTCACTCAGAACATTTTGTCTTTCTAAATTCTTCTGAAGGTTTTTGTGCTTTCTGTCTTTGAGGCATCCCTGAGGTTCAGCAAGTTATGATGCACATGAACTCATGGCACTGTGGCTTCAAATCTGACTCATGACCCTTGTCACAAGTTACCCTTTCTCTGAGGATTCACACATTAAATCCTCGCCAGAAAAAAGACAGCGTTGGTTGTTTGTTCAAATGCTTAGGACAATCTCTGTTCGCGTTTTCTTAATGAGTGTTTTGCAGGTCATGCAAATAATGACTGTGCTGTCAGCAGCAAAGAGGGACGTAGAGTCACTTTGTATACAACCAAAAAAATGTTTATCTTCACCTTCCTGTCTCAAATAACACCTTTGGAGTTTAGGGAGGATGCAGCAGCCAAAGTAAAACTTTCCCGCCCTGCTTTTATCCTGTGCCTTCGTGGCCAAGATGGATGATTCTGCCTCAAATGTTGCAAACTATAAGTGAAGAAAGCGCTTCCACATGAAGTAATGGCTGGCAGCCATACCGGAGGTATTTAGACCTTGAGTAAAAGTGGCCTTGAGCAGCTGATGTAAATGCAGAACAACCATCTAAACAGAATTCAGTAGGCATCGTGACATTTTGTGTGGTTATTGACAAGAAACATATATATGGTGAATTTGTTATCAGCAACAACAATGCCTTTGTTTTGAAAACTATGACAGATGGCTGTAAAAAAAAAAATAATAATAATAAAGAGTTTCATTTTTTTTTACCAGCAAGGTGAAGGTTAGTGCAGCCATCATAGATTACACTGTTGGACTTCTTCTCTGGCTACATCTGTACACAGCACAAGCTGCCAAAGGGCGTGAGTTATGTACCATAAACAGTGGCTTGTGTTAGAGGATGCATGTTGCCAGGACATCCCTCCAGGCCCACTGCGGTGTGCAGAGTGGCTGCTGTCAGTGAATGATTTGGCAGGGACGCAGAGTTAGTTTCCCCCCTGGGACAATTTTGTCACCACATGTTTAAACCATTACCACAGTTGTGGCAGGAGTGTTTAGGCCCAACAAGTCCAGTGTTTACATTAAATGTGTATTCTATGTTGAAGCCGTATATGCCCTGTGTAGGCAGGGGTGACTTCACAAGACAAATGGCACAATTCTTTTTTGGACTGAGGCAATTCAGATGCAAAAAGACTTGTGACCAGAAGTTTGCCGGTTTGACCAGCTTAATAAATCTGGGAGAGAGACGGCAAAGAGCAGTGCTTGTTCCTTCGTCATTGCCCACTATAAGGAGCTCTTGAGCAAGAAGCGTACCCCCCATTGTTACCTTCCAGGTGTGTGTATGTAACTGTGTGGAACAGGGCGTTCCTGGAAAAAGTAATTCACGCTCAGTGAATCTACTCTGTTAAAAAAAAGGTTAAATAAACAAAGTACACATTTTTCACATCGCTCCCAATCCCCACTTTTGCCACTTAGTGCCTTTCCAAATAATCATTACTGTTTTGATTGCTTTGGTTTGAGTCATACTTTAGATTGGTAATTCACATGTCACTGCCACAACAAAAATAAACTAATATGAAGCTCAAAATCACATATTATTATTATTATTATTATTATTATTATAGATTGTTAATAAAGCACTTCTCTTCAAAACATCAATTACAGAATTACATTTGTTTGTGGTAAAGAGGAGAGAAAAAGGAGCCTGTTTCACCCATGGACCACCATTTTCCACTGAAACCAGAGCTATCCATCTTCAAGTCCGTACTTGAATAATGAAACCAAACTGTGCAAATTGTGGAAAAATTAAATGGATATACAAATTGCAGTTGGAAGATTAGAGTGCTGTTTACATGTAAGTTGTTTCGTAGCGTTCCCAGGCTTTCCATCTTATAGGCTGTTTGTGGCGGTTGAAAGCGGCGGGTAGAGGAAGATTGAGAGCAGGATAGAGGGACGGGAAAGAGAGGTGGAGGGGGGTGGAGAGCACTCCTTACTTCTCCTGTATGAGAGTTGAGCTGTTGTTGAGTGAAAAGTGGCATTATGAGCAGGGTGGAGCAGGGCGGGCCTCCTCAACAGTAGCCTGGTGGAAAACAGTTGTGTTAATGGTGAGAGACGGTGGGCTGACTCAGCCAGCAGGCCATGGAGAACTGACTGCCAGGTTTGGAGACGTAAAAAAAAAATATGAAAACTCATATTAGAGAGTGTGTGTGTGTGTGTGTGTGTGTGTGTGTGTGTGTGTGTGTGTGTGTGTGTGTGTGTGTGTGTGTGTGTGTGTGTGTGTGTGTGTGTGTGTTTGTGCAAGGGTGAATGATTATATTTGCACCATGTACTTCTGTCTTTGGGTGTGTGCACTGGAATAGTTTAGAGTAACGCTGGTTGATGAAAGGGTTTAAGAGCAAGCATCTGGATAAAGCATTTATCTGGACCTACATTCAGCAGAGTTAGGCGAGAGAGAAGTGTCTCCAGGGTTTGGGGGGGGGGGTCAGTCTGAGCTGGATAGGGTCAGTCTAGTGGTGTGTGTCTTCAGCTGGTTCTTATTATGGGGCTAATGTGACGCTCTGATCTGAAACACACACTGACTTTGCAGACCCAGGTTAAAGCCGGATATGGGTTTTGGGAGGCCCCTTCACTGCAGCTTCTGTATCACAGTTTCCCTCCTTGGAGCACAGCGAGACTAAGGGCCTCATTTATAGAAAGGTCTCACTATAAAATTTGGTCATGGAAAAGTGTGTAACAATGACGCTTGAAAGTGATGTGACAAAGAGTATCTAGTTATATATATATTAGGGCTGTTAATCGATTAAAAAATGTAATCTAATTAATTACATACTCTGTGATTAATTAATCGAAATTAATCGCATACATAATTAACGGTGCCTGAACCGATACTTTTTAAGAAAGTAAAAAAAGAAAAGAAAGAAAGGGTACTAAACAACAGTTGGTGACATTAAAGAACGGCTTGTTTATTGCTAAGGCCATATGGTCAAAATTAAATGATTTAATAATAATGTATAACAATAACAATAACTTATTTCACTAGTAAATTGCTGTTGAACGACAAAAACAACCACCAGATGGGAAAAGGACATTTACAATAACTTCAAATGCACCACGAGGCTGTAGTTTACCAGTGTGTTGTTTTCCCGACGGCAGCTGCAGATTGTTACATACCGGTGTTGAATCCTCTACAGTAAAACACAGTCAAACTTTACACCGTTTAGCGTTAGCTGTCAGCATTTTAACCGTGTTTAATCCAGCTACTAGCTAGCGGTAGGCTAACGTTAGCTGCTGTCGAGTATAGTGTTAACTAGCGTCACGTGCAGCGGTGTTTGTGTTGTCTGTATCGTCTTCAGAGCATCAGAGAGAAGCGCAGACATATCAGTGGCACCAGATTTTGGTAGCCAGGGTTGGCAGGAAGAAGATTTTTACAAGTAAATGTTCCAATTAATGATCCAGGCAGCACATTCTCGTCTCCCTCCTTCATTTTACAGTCCAATGGTGGCTAGAACGGCTCCGGGTCAAACGTCAATATGGAATGGATTAATCTGCGTTATTTTTTTTGACGCGTTATTTTTTCTCAGATTAATTAATCGAAATGAACGCGTTATTTTGACAACCCTAATATATTGGCATTGAATGCTCGGTTATATTCAGACACTTCTTTACCTATTGTTGGACCAAACACTTATTCAACACTCTGATATAAATCATAATTATGTCAATTTGGGGGGCTTTGTTTTGGTAAATGGACTGCTTTACTACCTTGGCAGACAAAGTGCTTCACAAATTGCCTCTCATTCACTTATTCACACACATCAATGGCAGTGGAGCTGACATGCAAGGCGCTGACTAGTCCATTGGGAGGAACTTGGGGTTAGGGTTTTGCTCAAGGACACTTTAACTTGTGGATACATGAGAATCCAGGGATGAAGCTACCATTACTACCTAGCTTCATTACTATAGCTACCTTTACCTCTGGAGCTACAGCTGCCCAATGGAGTTTTGTGGAAAAGCATTGTTTACATTTCTCAAAGTAAAGTACCCAAAAAGTATTTTTGTATTTAGGGATGCACTGATACCACTTTTTTTCAGTCCAAGTAGGCTACAAGTACAAGTACAAGTACAGGTAATTACATTCAGGTCCTTGCAGATACCGAGCACCGATATGAGTAGGCCTACTTAATAATACCTTTACAGTTCTAACAATTCATTTGAAAACATGACTTTCCGAGGTGTACCAAAAGTTCCATCGTGGATTGGTTACATGGGGAAGGCAAAATGTTGCTATGGGTGTTAAGGGAAGCATGAGGATTTAACAGTGTTGTTGTTTCTCCATCATCTCCGACTCTGGCAGTGGTGTCTGGAAGAGTCAGAATCTGCAGGCTACCAGGTAAGCTACGCTGTGTCATAGCTACAGACTGTTGCACGTCCCCTTTCGAGTGAAATACAGCTACTCTTTAGACCGTTTGACCTTTAGATTTTTTTAGCAAGCTATTAGCCAACGGTAGGTTACCGTTGCCTGCTGCCAAGTGTAGTGCTAACTAGCGTCACAAGCAGCGATGCATGAAGTTGTAGCAGGTCTGGTCACGAAGTAGTTTTATGAGTAGGCTATGACTAGCCTACAGCAGTGAACACCGTATCGGACCCGAAACCCGATACTGGTATCAGTATCTGTGCATCCTTATTTGTAGTAGCTAGGCCTATCTGTTCCAAAACTTTTTAGCACAGGTATCAAAATCTACAAATCTTCTAGCATTTTTGATAAATGAGACCCTAATGAGAGATAAATACAAAAATAGGGGAAAACAGAGAAAAAGAAAACAGAGAGTCGGTTTAATTTATGAGATCTGGCTGGGAAATATTTGAAGCCCCTGCAGCAGCCAAGCCCAACTTAAACCCCATTTCTATCAAGAGTTCCCCTGCATCGGACCCCAGCTGAGCAAAGTTTCTCTGGATCCAGGTCTTAAATCTCTTCCCCTGTGCTGACGTTCAAGTGGAATGATTTATGACAGTGAGCTGCTACTCAGCAAAATGTTTTCCAGCCCACTGAAAAAAAGCCAATGTCATGCTGATAATTAGTGGTGTAGTGACTGATGCCTGCACTCATTCTCATAACTGCAGTCATAAGGGCACTCTGAGCGAAAGTTGAATGGATCTATTGATATATCTAAAATGACTGTTAACGGTGAACAAGCCAGACCTATGAATCAGGATGAGAGCAAACATGTAGACATGCCTTTTCAATACCCACTAAGAAGTGTTAAGGTGGAAATAGACGAGATCAAACCATAGTGCTGTTAAGTGTTCTCTGCCCATTCATACTTGAAATTGTGAAAAATAATGCCTCAGACGCTCTCAACAGTGTGCAACAGTGTACTGGTTGTATGTCTGATAGAAACATTTAAACCCACAAAAATACCTCAAGAGTGCAGTATGCTGACATTAAGTGAAGTACCAGGAATTGTTAAGGGACGTTTGAGTCACGACTCAGGAACACAGGCTACATGAAGAATGTGTTACATGCTCAGGTCAAAGATGGAAAATCCCAAATTCAGGACTAAAATACTTGAAAATCTATAATATTATATATTTGTGCTCTCTTCAGTGCTCTTAACAGAAACATTGACATTAAACAAAATACACTTATTGGCTTTCTTGCCAAAAGATAGGTAAGAAGATCAGTAGCACTCTCACGCCTCTGCACTGTATGTATGGAGCTGAAGCCTGAAGGCTATTAGCTTAGCTTACTCTGCCTGGCAGCTGTTCTTCATTAAATAGTTAGAGCATGTAACTCCACTGAAAATCAGTGTGAAATTGTGTTTACACTACAAAAGATGTGTGGTGGTGACCGTCTCGGCAAGTGGTACGAGTCATCGGTTCACAATGCATCTTGGTGGTCATTTACACTTGTATTTAGCGCTGTCCACTTGTGATCTGATCACCCAAGACACATTTTATAACCAGGTGTAAACAGGGTCAAATGTTATAGGACTTCCATGCATGCACTATAATCCACATTGATACTCACATTCATTATGTTCCCAACATGAATTTCTTTGACAATTAATTGCTTAATATGCTACTTCCAGTGGAGCCTAGCTCCAAGGCTGATAGCACATAAGGAAGTAGTGTATTTAGCTGCTTAGTGAAGGAGCAAGTGACAGTTATGAAAGGTTCATCTGAGAATTTATATGCAAGACATGACACTGTACATGTGTAGAAATCTTGAAAACAGATGCAATTTATAAGGACACAAGGTGTACAGGTCATAAAAAATAGAAAAAGCCCTTAACCGAGTTGCATCAAATAGGAAAATGAAGGCTTCAAACTTGTGGCCTAAAATAACTAATATTAAAATAATTTAGTTTAATCCGTACTAATCAGTAGATGTAGCAACAGGACACAGACCCTCTTTGCTCTCCCATTTTGTGTTGACATTGTAAATATTAGAAATTTAAGTGGCTGTACTTAACTGCTGTCTAATTTCCTCCTGCAATTACCTTGGACGGTCAGTGCTGTGGAACAAAGCCAGAGCAGTCTAGCCAGTCATGTGTTAAATGCAGTGTTCTCAATTTTAGGATAAAGTACAGTAGGATAATGAAAATCCTTTATTGACCTTTAAGTAGTACAGGGCACTTTGTATTCTGCAAGATGACAAATGTATCATTGTAAAAGTCTAATAGTCTGTATGTGATTTCCATCGCTATGTGGCACTACTTTCTACCTTCCTGTTCTCTCCCTCGACACACTTTCCACATGGTGAGATTTCACACTGGATTTCCTTACCGGTGTGTTAAAATGTACTTCAGCTCAGTCTGTAAACAGCCTTGTTCTAGCTGAGGGGAAACAGAGAAAGTCACAGTTGATGTATAAACAATCACTTGTTAGAATGGTACTTGTACATGAGTATTTGGCAAAAGAAAGTGCGTGTGTAAATGGATGTGGAGGGGGGGCAGTTGGTGTGAGGAGGGGGATATAGGTTGAAATAGTATGAAGGGAGGGTCAGTCCTCTGATGTCACGGGGGGATCATTTTAACAGGACCCACCCACTGGGACCTTGGCAGTTGATGGCTTCCGTAGCTTGGCTGGGCTGACAGAGGCATGCTTTGTATTAGCCAGTCATAAACTACAGCAGAGCCCTGAGTCACTACAATGCTTCTGTTCACCGCTGTGTTTGTCTTACTATGTTGTTAGGTGAGTGAGATCATCAGTAAAAAGTCATTATGACCAACAAGTCTGTTAGTTGAGGGTGATGAGCCAACGAACTGTGAATTCGTGACACGCCTTATTCGGCTGGAATATTGGGTTTGAGGAAAGATGTTTACCTTTTGCTGAAGCCCGACCTGAAAATTTGAGAATGTCCCATTGTGAAGTTTTGAAGTAGCACAATATTTCTTTGTTCGCTGTTGCCTTGAAATACAGTATATATAGCAAAGTTAACATGAAACTGAAATGCAGCCAACATTTGAAATGTTTTCACTTGGCAGCTGTGCAGGAGAGTGTACAGACCGCAGTTCATGGCAAGTTTCTGAAGTATTCCACAGTGATTTCCAATGATATGATTGGATGCTGTGTGGTCTTCAGCTACTCCTCCATAACCTTCCACCTCTCTGATTTCCTGTTCTCAATCTCATCTCGATCCAGTGATAAAGAAAGAAAATGGCAGCACATACAAAGTCAGTCATCCTCAACAAAACAAGTTTGCTATAGAGGAACAAGGCCCTTTCCTTTTTTTCTGTGTCCCTCTAAAGAAAGTGGGCTTTCCCTATTCATTTTGTATCAGAAACCTGGCCTTTCAGAGCCCCTTTCACATTAACAGCACAAACCTTGACAACACTGAGTCTTTCACATCCTTTCCATGCTTTCCCTCCCTTTTTTCACAGGTCCATTTTCCTAAACTGAAATTACATTACACTGCCATTCTCCTTTCACAAGGAAAGGTCATAATTTTTCGTTGCTGCTGCCACCCCTTGTCTGTTGTGTAAGTGCGATTTTTACAGAGAGGGAGCCTGAAAAGTTAATTATTGCCCCAGAGGAGGCCACCCGCTGAGGCTCCACAAGCCTGTTTTTTTAATGTATTGTACCTCTTCACTCTGGCTAGCGCTGGAGTGTCTCAGAGGGATGCAGAGGTAGGTGGGGATTTGAAAGAGGACCAAAATAATGTTGTGTTTGCTTTCACACTGACATAGTCTGGCCTGAGAAATGGCTCTGTAAAGCTTGTGAAAGTGTGTCCCTGGGGACTTCTGAAAAGTCAGCGGGGAAGGGGGGGTCCTTATAAAGCAGTGCTGTCAAGGTATGCAGAGTTGTGGCTCTGCTCTCCACTGTTTAACAGTGCTGGAGTTAGCAGTATTTTTTTATATAGACTGCTGTATTCAGAGTCAGGTCTGTCAACATGTTGCACCAACATGATCACCTCCTATTCAAAGCAGCTAGTGTGCTGTGATCATTGTGGGAATATTTATATATATATATATATTGTTTTGTTGGCTTTCTAGTTATCTAGTGTCCAAAGTAGATACATTGTAATTTACATTCATCTGAATTAACACACAGCTGATTACCAAACCAAAACTGAAGCGGCAAGCGTTTATCACTTAATTGTTTTCCAATTATCAATAAACGTTTTGACACACTAACCTATGCTAGCCACTTTGGCGTCATTTTTCAACGTGCTTAGTCGGGACTCTTGGTGTCACTTTTTGACAATCTGGGTTGGGACTGATTTGGCGTCAATTTCAATGTGCAGGGTAAAACCACTTAGTTAGGGTTAGGGAAATATCGTGGGTGGGGTTAAAAAATGCACGTTTAAGTGACACGCGGGACAAGAACGACACAGTTAGGTTTAGGAAAAGATCGTGGGTGGGGAACCCCGTCGCTGTTAATACAATGTCATCTTACAGTGCAGCGGTGGAGCTGCTGCTCTGCCCCGTGCACCACATAAAGACGCTTAAGGGTGATTTTTGCATTGGTAACTGACGCTGAGAGCCACTGACCAAGCGTCAGTATTTGGCGAGTTAGGAATGAGAACAGGTTGACTGTCCACAGGAATGCTGTGACAACTCTGTTACCTAGATAGATATACTATTCATTTGTTTTGCTAATTACGTAATTGCAACATGGATTATGTACAGTGGCAGCATTTTTTCAGGTTTTCTCAAAGCATGCAAGTCAGAGGGAGGTGGTCGGGATGGTGGGAGAAAAAAACCCCGGTGTCCTGATTCCCAGGTATTGTTAGGTTTAGGCTACAAAAGTACTTTGGTTAAATTTGAGGAAAAATCGTGTTCTTTGGTCAAATGGTAATACAGTACAACATGTTCTGGCTCATAATTCAAGTCACTAACAACTTTAACCAAGACCTCGATCTTTGCTTAAGATAACCAGGTGCTTTGTGTGGCTAAACATAATTTATAGAATTTAATAATAATACAATTTATCACATCCCATTGCTTCAAGATTTTCCCAAGTCTGCTCAAAAGCAGCACATTCTGAGAAGTTTGAGAAGTTGAAACTAGCAAATATTTGGCACTTTTGTTTGATATATGATAATGTATCAATTATCGAAATTGTTGATCAATTGTCTTTATTGACCCAGCACCTAGTAGATGTCTGATATACAACTGTTCATAATCCATGTTCTGATAGTCCACTGGGTTGCTAACTAGACTAATGTTTATCGCAAGCACAAGTGCTATTGACCCTTGTGAGTGATGTAATTGCTCATCATGGTAATGACCGTGTTGCCATATGGAGGTAAATGCCATTACACCCTTAAAAGCTCTCCAATTCAATTTATGGTTAACAACACCCTATCCTTCGCATAATTATATCCAAGAGCCAGTATGTACTGTTGTAACAGACACAGCCCAGCAAAGGAAACAAATGACCAACATAGCCACTATTTATAGTAAAGCTAACCATGGTTTAACCATAGCTTACGCAAGTAGGTGGTTTGTTTGGATTCCAGGACGTGTTACCATGGCAAAATTGGAGTAGAGGAACAACTTTACTTCTGCATAACATTTTAAACATGTAAATCATATTATTTGAAAGAAATGTGCATACTCATGATGATAAATAAAACCATTAGACATGATATTGTGCTTGTGATTTGTAGTATTTTCTTTGGTGACAATACAAGCAACAAGCAAAAGCATCCCAAAGTCCCAAATCTTGTCTGTGCATCTTCACACTCATTTAAAATTACTCTGACTCATCGGCACAGTCAAGTCACAGGACACAAAGTCGTCTGAATGTCTCCAATCTTCCTGCACTTGTGGTCAGCGTGTCTCTCTTCCCCATAGCTTTTCCGGACATGTGTCTCGAGATTGAGACCAAAAGAGGATGGAGAAGAGTAGGAGGAGGAGGAAAGGGAAAGAAAGACAACAGGGTAATTCATTCAGTCACTGGTGAAAGAGAGGAAGACTTCCTCAGAGCATTATAAATACAAGCGCACTCAGTCATCAAATTATAGCCATCTGCATTGGCCTGAGACCAGGATTCTGCTTGACACACAATAAAGTAGTGTGATGTGGGGTGTGGTAGCTAAATGGGATCAGAGGCTGTCCTCTTTGGTGGTTAAACCTCCACACACAGACTGACACCAAGTGTGGCAGCAGCGTCACAGCTCCAGCTCACACTCTGAAGGAGCAGGGATGATCCCTTACAGATAATGATGCCAGCGAAATCACCTCAGCTAGATCCTATCTACACCCAGCCCCAAGTCCATGGAAGATGGACAATATAGCTGAGTGTTATGTTGTGAGTCTTGTGATGCTCGTTCTCAAAAGCACTTCATGTTTACGTTTTTTTTGTTTTTTTTTCTCCATCCTGTAGGTGTGAGTAATCTTTTGCATACCTGTTAGACAGTGTGCACAGCAAAACGTTTAAGCAAGAGTGCAGAGACAAAAGAAGTGTCACAGAGCAGAGCATTTATACAGATAGACTCTTTAGAATGTGCTTTTCCTCCACAAAGCCTATTCTGTACAGAGCTTTACAGAGCTTAGCTGGGGAACTAATGAATTCCAGGTCCAGGTACACTGCAGAGAGTAAAGCTATTGTGTGTATCATTAGAAAATGTGCTCCTTTTCCTGAAGGCAACAGCAGCAAGCTGAATTTGAACCAGAAAATCCCCAGGCAGAATTGTCTTGGCATCGCTTTCTCCTTCAGCTTTTTATCCCCATGCTCAGTGAACAAGCCAGCAAAAGCTCGGGTTTAAGAACCATGGAGCTCATTGCGATTTTCTTTGTTAATGCAATTGCCTGTAAGAAAAGATTCTGTTCCCCCATTTTTCAGTTTCAGCCTGAAGGCTTCTGTGCAATTAGCACTAGTGCTTCATTTGGAATACCTTAGCCTTACCAGAAACTCTCTGAACTGTACCATAATAGCCTCTGGCACAGTCAATAACAGCTAACGACAATAGCCTCCGAAAAGGGACATTTTTAAAAGGGATGATGTGTAACTTTGATAATTTCATGTGATTCAGTAATACAACTGGTATTTGCATGTTCAGCTCCATTCTCGTTTTGAATTGCCTGGAAGGATCGCATTGCTTTAGTTTTGATAGTTTTCTCTAGTTTCTTTCAGTTCATTAGTTAGAATTCACACAATACAGTATGTGATCATGTAAAAATATATTTTCTGTGACATTTATTTTTCAGATCCACCAACATGGTGTTTCTTTGGCTGCAGGAGACCGGTGCTGTGCTGCAGTGTATAATCAAATGTCTCTGTGTATTTGGCCCTGTGCTGAGACCGTTCATCACTGACTTTGTTCATGACAGAGCAGCCTTGGAACCAAAAGCAAACGCCCCGTGGTGAAATCACAAAAGCATGGGCACCATGATAAAAGCTTTGCTTTTGTCCTTGCTGAAATCAAAATGATTGTCTTTGTTCACATTACCCAGTGTTTGTTGCAGATCTGGGATGGAGGGGTTCATTTACAGGATGAGAAACCAAAGGACAAATGTTTTGAAGTTGGCAGCGTGGCATTAATGTAGATGCAACACAGACACAAGCTGCCTTTTAAAGGCACACATACACACAGACGACCACCTCCGAACAAAGTCTTGAGAAAATACTTTTTCCATTTATAGCTATCAGTTGGAATGTCTTATTTTCCCTGACTTAGTCATGTCTGAGAAGTTATTCTGTGAGATGTTTGCCTCATGGCATTGAACCCACCGCCCAGCTAGGCTACTGGATGCTACTGTTGTTTAGGAGGGAGTAGTTTGGCCCTCATGATCTCATAGGAATGTTCTAACTTTGACACAGCAATATCTCTCTCTGCTTCACTATTCCAAATGTGCCAAAGCATTAGCATTGTGTGATGAGAAGACTGCATTCTTCGCTCTGTTCCAATGAGTTTCTGTGTCTTGTCCCTTGTGAGGGTGAGTGGGTGCCTAATGGAAAGCCCCCTTTCCACATCTCATGGCTAAGGCCATGGAAATCCCATGCTGAGGAAACAGGGTTTTTGGAGGTGGTCCAGTTTAATTTCAGAGCATGTGCACTGGGAAATAATTGACTGCCTCAGTAGTTTACATTTTGTCGAGGGCCTCGCAGAGCACAGTCCGAGGCATGTGGCTGAATTTGCATATCATTGGAAACGAGACAGCTCAAGCCTGGGAAATCATGCACCCCAAGATTCTATATGCCCGGAAAACCTCCGCAGGGGTAATGACTGAAGTCTCAGTGAGAGAATCCCTTTGAGGCAAGAGGAGCTCCTCTTCAGCCAGGAGCAGCTGGAGGACACCTGAAAATAGAAATCAGTCCTGAGCAAGTTGCACTGTAATGTGAGACTCAGAAAAATGCTCATATACAGTAATTAGTTTGTCAAGCTTCCAAATTAGAATTCACAGAGTTGCCATCTAGCAGTTGTAGGATGAGTTTATAGCTTCATATGCAGGTTCCTCTTTGTGTTCTTCCTTTGTAGTGACACATGTTATGTTGCCACGGTGTAGAGAATGCAACTTGTGAGATTAGGCTATTTTATGTCAAAATGGTATATGGACAAAAGTGGCATTTTGTCTTCAGAAGTGCACAGTCCAAAAATAAATATGCGTATACATGTGTGTAGGGTGACATATAGTGAAAATCACTGATTGTTGCAGTTATGCAGCATGTCTGACTTCTAAGCTGACATTATGCATCTTTCTCATCTTTAAATGCAATGTCTTATTTTCACTCTTCACAGAATCCTACTTTGGGGACAGCTACTGCAGTTTACAAGCCTTCCAAGATGTCTCCTCCTTCCACCTGTCACTACAGATCAAGACGAGTCGGCGAAGTGGGCTGTTGTTTTTGGCTGCAGGAATAGAGGACTACCTGTTCCTTGAGCTCCAAAATGGGAAAATACAGGTAAATGGTTAACAAACTGTGAAGGAGGCTGAAATATTGCACCCTTTGAGTTTAGTAGCTCACATGGTGCAGCCAAGGTTTGCTATGCTAACATTATCAATTTTGTCATTCTTGAAAATTACTTGAATGAAAATAAAATAGAAGATAAATATTATCACTAAATTTGCTCAATAGAGGACGCAAGACAATCATGGTTGTAAACTCATTCCAAAACCTACATAACTTTCAAAGAATGGCCTAAAATACACAAAGAGATTCAGTGTTGATTTTAGAGGGGGAAAAAGTGAGTCGTGTTTAGGGTTGGGTATCATTTGGGTATTTTCCGATACCGGTGCTAAAACGATACTTTTAAAATGGTGCCAGTGCCTAAACGGTACCTGAACAGATACTTAAAAAGCACACACACACACACAAAATGACAGTCAGCAACATTAAATTATTTTTAAGTCTTTGAGTCTTTAATTTTTATGGTTAAGGCCATATGGTCAAATTTAAATAATTTATTTAAAATGTGATAATAACATTTGTTTATAAATAATGTTGTTTGAGAGCCATTCCGCTTCAAGACATGTATATGACACATTCCATAGATGCCTATATCTGAAAACAACCTTAACTGATTTAATTGTTCTGTTGCCTCCTCTAGTTGTACTACTGAAATGAGGAACTGTGACATTTTACATCTATAATTGTTTGACAAAAGCATTGAAAAACATCAGGTGTGCGATGAAAGAGATTAATTTCCCCAGAAAGCACAACATGTCTGCATCTTCAATAAGGTGAAGTCTCAGGGTATGTGTAATAAAAGGAATAATTACCTTTACTCTTCTTCGTTCTGTTCCTCAAAATGATATGAGATGCACTGAGCAAATACATTTAATGCCTTATAAAAAATGAAATAGCCTTATCGGTCGTGCATGTGTAGGAATCATGTCGTTTAACTTTATTGAAACAAAAGGCAGATCACTGATGTTACCAGTGAAACTGCTTAAAACTAAAAAATTAAAATACAGCTTAGTCAACACTTTGAGTATACCTGAGGAATTTTCTGGGGTTGTAGATACACTGCCTAGATCATAAATGGTAATATTACAATAACATTAAGCCTAAACTCAAGTGTTTTATGTGTCAACAAATTAGCCCACATAAATGGTAAGTGAGAGGATCCAGAAATGAGCATCGATAAGGATATTTGGGTTGTTATTTGTTTATTCAAGAGAGAGTTTCTTCATAAATATTGACAGGATTGAACAAAGTTGTTTTAACCCGTGTTTATTCATTTTATGAAAAGCATTCTCTTTAAACATTAGTCCTGAATCCCATCCATGTGCTGCCCATTTGTTATATAATGACTCCAATGGAATACACAATAATGATTACCACTATATGACACAATAATACTACACAACTACAATACATACAATGTTTTTGTTTTCCCTTAGGCACGGATGAACATGGGTGCTGGCGAGGTGACACTGTCCTCATCCCAAGGAGTACAGCTGAACAACCTTCTGGACCACAAAATCTCACTCACACTGCAAGATGGCAAACTCACAATGACAATTGATGATCTCTTCCCGACATATGTTCCTGTGGATGACGATGGCGAACAGCTAAATATTGACCAAGGCATTTGGCTTGGAGGAACAGGAGACCTGGATGCTGCCTACCTCAGCAATGCCATTCCCCCTTTCCGCGGCTGCATGACTCAGGTCAAATTTGAGTCCCACCAGTTTGATATTCTCAGCACAGCGTTTAAACAATGCCACGACACAAAGGAGTCCTGCAGCAGTGAGTTTGAGGCTGGTGATGGGGAGGCAACTAGTTTCAGCACTCCTGATTCCTTTGTGTCCTTCCCCACCTGGAGCGGGGCAAGTGGTGCTCCAAGGGTCTTAGAAGTCCTAATGAAAACCACCATTGAGGATGCGTTACTCGTTTTCCACCCTGGCCGAGATTCAGACTTTATTGCTATTGGTGTTGTGAAAGGCTTTCTCAAAGGTATGCTGGATATCGGCAGTGGCTTGAAGGTACTGGAGAATACCCATGTGCAGCTGGATGATGATCAGTGGCATAGAGTTAAGGTTCACATCAGTTCAGATTCTTTTGTCATTAATGTAGATAGCCAGTCTTCCTCCCTCCCACTTGACTCGTCACAAAATTTGGACTTGGTGGGAAACTTGTATTTAGGAGGTATCCAGGGGAAAATGAAGGATGTCTTTCGTGAGAGTGGGTCCTTAACGCACGTAGAGGAGGACATGACAGCCGAATCCTTCATAGGTTGTTTAAGCGAAATCAAAGTAAATCAAAAGGATAGAAGCCTTCAGGATGCTTTGGTGACCAAAGATGTTCATGTTAAATGTGAAGGAGAGGATTATGACTACTCAACGTACGATGACCCAGATGCAACTACAACCTCTCCACCTGTTAGCATCACATACGTTTATAACGGCGATCAGCATTGCTACCCTACAGATGACATGCCAGAGATGTTCAAAAATGTGACAAAACTTCTTGATGTCACCCCATTACTTGTGCCCGAAGGTGGGGAAGCTTCTCTTGATATCAACAACCTAAGCCCTACATTCGACCTCAGTGCCGCAGGAATGCGTCAGTCTCAGATAATCTTTACTCTCCAGAATGATCCCTGGTATGGCTTGATTGATATGAACACTAACACAAAACGCACACAAAAGTTCACTCTTCTCGATGTTGTCAATAAGAAAATTAAGTATATGCATGATGGAAATGAAAGGCATGCAGATCAAATCCAGCTGCAGGTGGTTGCGCAAAGTAACGGCTACCTTCCAGAATGTTTAAAAACTCCTCAGGAGTATGTTCTCCCAGTTGAAGTTCTGCCCGTCAATGATATACCACAACTTGGTGGAGGAGAAATCACCATTACAGAAAACGGCAGAACTCGTTTGAGTCCCAGCCTAATCAAAATCATGGATTCTGACACACGCTGTGATGAATTAGTAGTAACTGTAACCTCAGAGCCTTCCATGGAAGTTGGTTACTTAGAAAACGGTCAGCAGCCAGGAAGAAGCATCTCAGAGTTCACTTGCAGGGAATTGAAAGATGGAAATATATATTTCATACACAGAGGGGGTAGTGCTGCTGAAATTACCTTGGAGGTGTCTGATGGACAGTCAGTAAGCCATTCAACTACTTTTAAGTTATCTGTGACCCAGCCACATATGACTATTGTCACCAACACCGGCCTTCTCTTGTCTCAAGGAAGCAACGCATCCATAGGTGTTCAAAATCTGGCTGTCATCGCTCATCCTCGTAATGGAGATATTATGTATAACGTCACACAACCTTTGATGTTTGGAGAACTCCAGATGATGACAAGTGATAGAATGTACAAGCAGGTTACAACTTTCCATCAATCTGATCTGGATCAAGACCGCCTTAGATACATCAGCACAGACTCGAGCGACCAGGAAGATATTGTGAGCGAGCGTATTCAGTTCAACGTCCACCTGGGACAGTTCTCCCTCTGGAACAACACCTTCTTGGTCAAGATCATCCCTTCCCAAGTGAAAGTTTCTAACCTGGTTCCACTGGAGATGGAGGCCGGTGAAGAGCAAACAATCAGACTCACAGAGCTTCAAGCCCAAGTTAAAGGGAAAAACCCTGATCCACAAACTGTAAAGTACATCATTGTCAAGCCTCCAACACTCGGTAGTCTCCAGTTGTCAGACAGGCAGTTGGCAGAGAGTGACATCTTCACACAAAAGGACATTTTGAACAGTGCTGTTAGCTACAGGGCGCGTGCGCAAAGAGCTGAGGGTAGTATAGACCAGTTCCAGTTCAGAGTATTTGCTGATGATCAGTATTCCCCTCTATACACCTTTCCGATAACCATCCTCGCTAATGTAGATGCTCCTTTATTGACCAATGAGAGGCTGGTTGTCTTGCAGGGTGGCGAGCATACTCTGAACAAAAACAATCTTTGGATGCATTCTCCAGGTTCCACAGATTTTGTGTACCGGGTCACACAGGGACCAAAGTATGGGCGACTGATAAGGGACTCCCCACCCGGGCAGCCTAGATTTGAGGGGGCAATAAGAGTATTTAGCAATGAAGACCTCCAGTTTGGAAGGCTTATTTACAAGCACGATGGCTCCAAGACAAGCAGTGATGAGTTCCGTTTTTCAGCATTTGATCAAGCAGCGGAAAGTTCAGACAATGAAGAAACAATGAATGGTGTTTTCAGAATTTCTATCCAATCCAAGAACGAGCATGCTCCTGTGAGGGTTGTGGACAAAGTCTTCAATATAGTCCGCCACGGTCAGCGTCTGCTAACAACAGATGTCATCCAGTTTAAGGATGACGACTCAGGTTTCAATGACACCCAAATTGTCTACGCTCGTGAGGGAATCCTCTCAGGCAACATTGTCTCAACATCTAATCCCTCTCAGCCCCTTTTTCGTTTCACACAAGCCGACCTACGAGATAAGAACATCCTCTTCATTCACCACGGAGCAGACCGGGAACGCTTCTCACTGCAGGTGTCAGATGGCTTCCACAAGACCACCGCGCTGCTTGATATCCAGGCAGGCGAGCCCTACCTGCGAATAGTAAACAACACAATCATTGTCATTGACCATGGAAGCACCAAGACCCTTAACACCACTCTACTGAGCGCTGACTCCAACATGGACATCAGAGATGACAGTGAGATCAAGTTCCAGGTCATATCGCCACCCAGCGACGGCAGGATTATTGTGAGTGGGATTGAGGCTTCAGAGTTCACCCAGGAGGACCTGAAAAAAGGCGTTGTCTCATATGAGCATAATTATGAGAGTCTGAGGTCCAAGGACTCCTTTACCTTCTCTGTCCAAGCAAGAGGACATTCTGAAGAGAGCACATTCAGAATTAAAATATTCAAGCAAGGTTACTTCTCTGAGCCTGAGGTGATAACCAATGAGGTCATCATTTCCTATGAGGGAGAGCACACCATAATCACCCAGGATAATCTCAAGGTAATGTTTACTGTCTCATTACAATTATGTTTTTATTAACTGGAATATTTTTGTATGTGATCAAGAGCTACAGTTCACAAATCTATCATTCATTTGCTTTGCGGACACCTAATCTTTAAAGCCCACATTTGTTTTTATTTATCAAGTAATTATGTGACAGAACATTGTCTTTGTCTTTTTCAAGTTTATTTTCTCTTTGTGAAATAGATTGTTCACATGACTCATTAAAGCATACTGTCTTTTTTTGTATACCCTCTCTCTAATCTACATTATAGCCACATGAAAGCAGGGCTAAATATGACTGTGCAGCTGCTGCTTTTAATCTAGTTTATGTACTAAATTACAGTATATTAAGTGTGGGAAACAGAGCACTAAGTATCCCCAGAGGAGCTTCCTGAAGCCCACTGTAATTTATAAGATGAGCCTGCCTGCACTTCATCTTAAAGGCAATTAATGAGGTTTAAATTTCCGGGCCATTCATAACACATTCTGTATATATATATCTTGACTTTTAAAATACTGACATTTCTGAAAGTAAAATGTTCTTTTATTTAAACTTTAATTTCACCATAGTGTACACATTTTAAATCTGCGGTCTTGACTAGAAAAGAACCCAGACACCCAGTATGCATACTACTTAAATATGTATTGAATATAGCCTTGACAGACAAATGGCTTTTACATCAGGTAAAATATTGACTTGGCTTGTGGGAGCTTTTTTTCAATGTGTGTCCTTACTAAGAAATGGAAAGATCTTCAGAAATATTGTGAAATGCAAGATTGGCTGCTAAACACCCCATAGCTTCAGGCTCCAATGAGTTTATCAAAGCTTCTCAGTAGGGTAACCATAAATCTGCTTGTGTGTAAATCTGCAGCATGACTTTAAACGTTACCAAATGTCACGGATGTCTTTAAGTTTCTGTTTGCCATACAGTCACAGTTATCCAGTGAAATACTCCTATGCATTTATATTAGGAATACGCTGTAATAAAGTGGCAGTGCTCTATTTTGGTGGTTAATATACAACAAATGAATGTAGTGTGCTGACATTCACACACAATACTATTCCTGTACTAAAAGGAAATGAGAAAGGGCCAGATCTGTAATATACTAACTTTGAAACACTACTGCCAATTTTAAATGAAAACTGTTTGTGTGTATTTGATTTGTTTTACCAACTGTCACTGAGGCAGTTGCACAGCCTTCTGCTATTTTTGTCAGCTGTGAGTAGTTCCTCTATTTCCATTGTGCATGCAGCATGCATTGGGGGACAGCAGTGTCTGTCATCAACTAAAAGTCAAGCACTTTTAGTATATATATATTTAATTAGCCAGAAAGCTGAGTAATGTCACTACACACAAAACATTTAGATGATCATTATACAAAAAAGAGATGAAATATTAAGATGTTAAATAATAAATGAAGAGTGTGTACCCTTGTCTTTTAGGTGGATCAAGCTGATATTCTTCCTACAGAAATGGTGTTCACCATTAAAAACCCTCCTCGTCTCGGCCATGTGGTCAAGCTGACAAACAGCTCGGACAGCACAGCCTCGCCTGTCCTCGACTACATTCACTCCTTCACTCAAGAGGACATTGATCAGGGACACATTCTCTATGTGTCTGCATCCATCCAGGTTTATTGTCATTCAATGTATTCCGTTGACGTGAATCATATGTGGCAGCTTGTTCTCTTTCATATTCACACTGAGAGTAAAATCAGACAAAAGACAACCTTAGTCTCTGATGAGTCTAAGGTTCAAGGTATCTTTTTAGTATATCAATAACTTATTTGAACATCCATCTCTTTCAGGGCAATGATGCCTTCACAGTTGATGTCAGTAATGGTTTTACGACAGTGGAGGACCTGCACATCTCTGTGAACATTGTGCCCCAGCTCATCCCCATCCAGACCTTCAACTTTACAGTGAAGGAAGGCCTCAGCAGATCAATTAACACAGAGATTCTTAACATCTCGCATCCCTTCTACAGCTTAGCAAACATCGACTTTGTTGTGGAAGAGGCACCACAGCACGGGGACATCCGTTACCTGGATGGAGACGAACTTACTTACTTTACATGGGAAGAGGTATGTAATGATATAATAAAAGAAATATAGAAATGATCACCAAAGATCTCCAAACAGTCACATCTCCCTTCCTCCTTACTGAAATAGTACAGCTTTTTTCTCTTGTATATCACCATTGGTTTTAAAGTGCTCATATTATGCTCATTTTCAGGTTCATAATTGTATTTAGAGGTTATATCAGAATAGGTTTACATGGTTTAATTTTCAAAAAACACCATATTTTTGTTGTACTGCACATTGCTGCAGCTCCTCTTTTCACCCTGTATGTTGAGCTCTCTGTTTTAGCTACAGAGTGAGACATTTCACTTCTGTTCCATCTTTGTTGGGAGTCGCACATGCTCAGTAGCTAGGTAAGCCCTGCTAGCTAGTCAGTTGCAGAGCATGAGGGCGTGCCACGCTAGCAGCTAGGCGAGCATTATAACGTGTGTTACAAAGTGACCCACATTCGTCACAGAAGTAAAGGCTGGACTACAATAGAGCTGTTTGGAGCAGTTTGTGAACAGTGTTTTCTGTTGGAGATGGTATGTCTCTTTGGGGTGGACTTTGGGCTTTTTCACTTTGTAGACCTAGAACGTGCACAAAAAAGATATAGAACACAATAAAGGAAAGGGAAAAAGCCAAAAAGCATAATATGAGCACTTTAACCTGTGTATGATCCTCACTAAGTCTCAAAGACTTCCTAATCAACAATCAAGTAAAGTGTCTTTGTTTGCCAATATGCTATGCTCCTGTTATATTACTGGCTTGATTAGCCGCTGGGTAATGAGGAAGGTCATTGGGTATTTGCCTTTGATCCAGCTCCTCTTCTCTTTTTGCTTTATTTAAAAAAAATGATATTTTCTGTGTATGCATGTACCAATCTCTATAACTGCATTCAATTTGCATATTTTGCCACTTTGAACTACCTGCATCATCACAAAATACTACAGGAGTAACTGCAAAAATATGATAATCTTAAATCATCAAAAAATTGTGTTTTTCCATTTGGTTTTCCTTGCTGTTTTTGAAGTTCCACTCAAAATTCTGACATTTGTTTTTGCCCTGGTTATTGGCAGGAAAATGCCTTGGGGAAAAAAAAAAATTAGGCTTTTGATGTACCAAATGTTTAGCAAATGTGTATCACATGTATTGCCAACATAGCCGAAACATTGGGTCCTTTAACTAACATTTTTAGGATTAAGTTGACTTGATTAATCATTTCTTTAAAGCTCCTAGATTTTCTGTGGAGAGAGATTCTTATACAGTATGTCTGCGACCAAAACCTTCCCATAAGACCCCAAAAAACCCAATAATCCATATTTTATCCTGTTTTAATAACTCCAGGGAGTATAACCTCTTCCTCTCACGACTAGATCACTGTGGCTGTTCAGGAGGATTACCACTGCAGGCTTCTCCATAAAGCTTTCCCCGTTTACTTCTCAGTGCAGTTTTGGATTTGTTTTGTTGTACCAGATAGAGAGGAGAGGGAGAATCTGGGAGCTGCTGCAGCACAGTTATCTGGTCTCTCTCCGTATGGTTCAGAGGCCCCGGTGTTCGGAAAATATTAAAAATGCATGAGTAGTTACCGGTGAAAAAAACCTCATGCATTCTGTATAGACCACATAGCTTACTGGAGATGGTTAGACACATATGTTATAGCTCCAACATCGAGCCCGGGTCTGCCTCTACTCCTCTCTACTTTGCTGAAGCGTTGTGGAAAAACTGACGATGCCTTTGGACCGCCTGAAGCCAAAAATAACTGGCCCGGTATATTCCTATAATAATGTGTGAGTGCACACAAGCTTCCCGCGCTTTGCTACTGCCAGACTCACTCATACTATCTCTCAAATATCCCAGTGTGCAACTCGAATGGGTCTAGTGCATAGCAACGATGAACTGAGCAAAAATGAACATAGATATCATCATCTGCCAGGATGGAAATGTCACAAAAAAAACCTTTTCTTTATACAGATTTTTATGTGTGCTCTGTGTGTACACTTTTTCAATTTTAATTTACTGTTATACTCAGAAAATGAAACACAGTCAGTTCTCCCAGTCCCAAATGAGTACCACATTGAAGAATAAATGTCCATGCCTCAGTCAGCGCAGCATTTAAACCAGACCAAAATTGTTTCAAAATTAAAGTTGGATGTGTGTGTGCTTTTCTGTATTGTTTTTTTTCCTCCAAGTTCAGTGCTGTTTTAAGCAGACACTGGACTAACTGTGTAATTTTGCGATAAAGTCATCAGTTGATGTAGTTCACTGAGGTCATGTTAAGTGTACAGTTACATCTGGGGTGTGCAGTGAGAAAACTGAGATTGTTCAGGAGTGTCTACATGAACACCAACCACAAAAAATGTAAAGCTACTCTGTGTAACCACAGCACTGATATATTTGAACAAAAAAGGCATGAACACATTTAGTAACATATGCAATGTTGAGTGGGATCAACTTGAGGAAATGTAGAAAATCTGAAATACTACTCCGATACACCTTTTGCTTGAATCAAGTTAAGCTCCATCGGGTCTCAATTAGGTCTTCCATCTGTGGAAGCCTATTAAAGTCCACACAGGCTTCTTTATTTTTCACATAATGTTTTTGGAACAAAGTGAGCAAGCTTACTGTATACAGTTTATATTTCAAATTTTCCAAAATACAGTAGGCACACAGAACCTGAGATCTTACATCAATCAAAACTGAATAAAATAAAATAAATATTGACACCTGCATCCGTCTTTCTCTGAGTAAATCTGAAGGCCACGTGTTCAAAAACCACCCAATGTTTATTGTCCCAGCGAGCAGACTGATTGTCTCGCTAACTTTCCCCGATCAGTAATGATGATGGTGGTTGTTATTCCAGAAGGATGCCCGTCATATGGGATCCATTTGGCACTTCCTGCTCTCTGAAGCGGGTCCTCTCTTCACAGCCGTTGACTGGCTTTCATCAAGACAAAGTTCCAACTGTCCTCTTGCAGAGAAAGATCCTGAGTCTCTGGAAATTTGTCAGAAAGTATCTGAAGATGAAAAAAGTTATGTAGGCAGATTATTTGATTCATACTACAGGACTCTGAAACAAGAACTCAGGATGCTGGGTGCTGAGATTCCTCTTACGATACGATACAACTTTATTGTCAGCCAGGGCTGAAATTCTTTTTGCATCCCTGGGTAGCTCGTATATAAAAAAGAGGACATAGACATACATAAGATGAATAACACCAAAATACATACATAGAACATTACCACAAATGACCAACACCCAAGTAAGGAAACAAAGCATACATGTATAACAACAGAAAATGACATGAACATACACACAGACAAGGTATTGGAGACTTGTAACCCTGAATAAATATTGCACTGGATTTAATGTAGCTGGTTTAACAATAGGATATATTGATGTATGAAAGAGTTTTTAAGTCTGATGCGATTGAAAGAATGAACTCTAAAGCGTCTGTTTAAAGGCAGAAGCTGATATTCTCTGTGCAAAACATGCGAGGAGTCATTTGAAATATTCCTGGCCAGTCTGAGCATACTGTTATTGTGAGCTTCCTGAAAGGAGTGTGCTACAGGTAGTTCTATAATCTTTGAACAAATTTTAATTTGATTTCTGTATGCAGAAAATGAACAGAGTTGGCTTGGCCCGGCCGCAGGTGCTGTTTTCCATCTAACTCATGACTCATGACTCAAGGTTTCGGACTACAAGGGAGATTCTCCTTGTTCATGTGCTGATGCCAGACTTTAAGAGACCTGAGTATAGCCTTTAGCTCAAAACTTTGAAAACCTACTGTATATTATCTGTTTAGGACAACAAAATATATAATGTATACCAGGCCTGGAATTTCATCATTTTAGGGACAAGGCCACTTGGCCTTTGTTGTCACGGTTTAAGTCGGTTTAAGTATACAGAATGATTTTATTTTTAATACATAGTATAACTATCAGTGGGGGGAAAATCCTTATTGTGTTATTTTTTGTAGGCTACACAACGTTCTGTATAAATGTCAATCAAAGGCAAAAATTGGATTTCATCATTCTTTTTATTTACATTTGAGCATCATCGCCCTATGTAAACTGACGTGAAATTCCTGCCCTGGTGTATACTGTACAGAAATAAAGGTCTGTTAGAACAGAATGTTCTTCTCTCCTGACAACATAAAGCCTTAAAGGAATAGTTAAAAGGAACATATCTGTCTGTTAAATATGAGGCTAAAGTCTGGAAACAGCAACACCATCCACCAACCAGTTTGTTTAATCCATACAAAAAACTGGGCAACAAAAGACCAGTCTTAATGCTAAGCTAGGCTAACTGTCGCTTGGCTAACTTTCATCTAACTCCAGGCAATAAAACGAAAAAGCATAATTAGATACATGCTTACATTATTCATGATTATATTAGGTAATACTGTGGTGTTGAAAGATCAAGCAAGTTAACAATTCAAGTGAACCAACTTTTGCTTTAAAGAATAATCCTCAAGTACTGTACATGGAGATGAAATGGGATAGAAATGAGTACTCTAGCGACTTACTGTTTTCCATAAAGTTGGTGGACTCACAAGAGACAGATTTATAAAACATTGGTGGAAATTGAAGCAGCAGAGGCCAAGATATTCTGACTTTGGGTATGGGTCAAGGTCTAAACCCTAGATCCTAGCTTTCCCAGCAGCATCTTTGTGTTAGATACTCCCTGTCTAGTAAACGCCCATGTGTCAAACTCCACTTTAACACCGACTTTGTTATACATTTGTAGTCTCCAAGCAAAAGCTGAGATAATAAGTTCTCCCAGAGACACAAAGAACATAGTAGAGTAGTACCCCAAATGATTAGTAAACTGACTATTATGAGTATATTTATTAGAGTTCAGGGGCAGGACAGCTATCTGAGAAGATCATATTTTGCTCCAAAATATTTAGAATTTACGACGGAAACAAGTCATGAATTTGAGTTTCTTCTAATTCTTGTTGGAGTTTGTCCAGGTTAACCCACATATGATGTTTTGTGGTTTCTCAAAAGCTGTTTTCTTTGGCTATGGGCATTAAAAGACCCAGTCACACTGTAACATTTTATTCCACCTTTTAGGCCCACCCAGGCTCTACCTATTTTATGATGTTTCCTACCATTCAGGTCTGATTCAAAATTGAGTGACAACAGGATCCTTTTTTGTCTTCTCCAGATGAAACTTGGACACATCTACTACATGCATGACAGCACCGAGAGCAAAGAGGACAGTTTTACACTCTCTGCCTCGGCTTATGAGATTGAGCGCCGGAGCCTCCCTGTCACCATCGCGGTGACTGTCATACCAGTCAACGATGAGCCGCCACAATTGACACGTAACACGGGACTGGAGGTAATGTTTTGCTCTTTGTGCATTTGCTCTTACTTTGAGTTTCCCTCCAACAGTAAACGTTGTTGCCATAGGAAAATCTTTCATATCTATTAAAAGTTCACTTTTAGTCTGTTGAATACTTTTTTTCCTTTAGCACATTTCAACTGATGATAATTCAAGCTGACCACAAGCTTCACTTTGTGTGAAGAGGAAAGAGCAAACATTTTATTGCGACCTTTTCAAAACACTCAACAAAAGGAGTATTTTATACTGAGAAGACGAAACTGTGGAGAAAAAAATGTCAGTTCAAATATTCACTTCATGTTACTTTTGTGTATATATTTGCTTTTCGCTCCTGCAATATGCTGAAAATAAGAACTAGTCCAACTTGTCCATGTAATTGACAGGCTGTAGGTATTCCCACATGCTCCAGACTTTGCATGATTGGTCTGATGCCCAAGCCACACGAAATATAAAAGAACGGCAGACAAATGGCTTTACAATAATAATGATGATTGAGATTCTGATATGTTGAAAAGGGGTAATTTTATTTTTTTTAAACAACCTCATAGTGCTGCTTGACTGCTTGTTTGATCTTGATTCAGTTTGCGTGTAACTGCTAATTTAGAAGTCCCAAGAAATACAACAATCAAAAGGCCTTGTGTTGGAAGGATTATTTTCATTAGAAGTTCAAGCTGATATGAAAACTTTGTTTGAAGAATTAATGAACTCTGAATGAACTTTCTCACATCTATACTGTATAGCTTCAGCTGCAGTTACAGTCCGCCGTCATGAATCCTTGATGAAGTGAGAATGAAATTCACTTAATGCTGCAAGTACAATAAATGCAGTGAATTTTTTCTTAGACAATGAAGGATACTGACCTCAAAGACGATGAGAACAGCAGTGGCCTCCACAGCATGGTTGTTTTTATAAAGAGCCATAAAATAGAAGTGAATTAGCATATTGTCAGCTTGACTGCTCCATAATGTTGCCAATGAATCATGTAAGCCCTACAAGTATAAGAGGGCAGTGATTCAATACTGTATGCAATCAACGCAGTATCGAGCTGTATTTTAGGTACAGTATAACCGTATCTGTATGCATTTCAATGCAGTCTTAGTTTGCACTAGAACAGAGGGAACACAATATTATTATCACAGTACCTCTTTATCCCTGTATCTCAAAGATAACTGTTATTGCATTATTTGCAAAATTCCATACTGAATAGTCAACTTTCATAAAATTTGAAATATGTAATCTGTAATCTGCAATTGACATTAGTTTATATTTTTCTGATTTATATTTGTCTTTTTTACACAATACACTGTGTACAACTCTAACTTGAGAGTATTATTCATCACATTAATCTAAGCACTCGAACATCGTGTCAAATTTGTCGGCACTCAGTTTGAAAGAGAGACTGAATAAGTAGCCTAACAGATATTAAACAGATACCTAGTAACTTTTTTACTGACCTCCATGCTGCTTTCTAATGTTTACTGTTTTCCGGCACGTTCGTGACGTCGAACATGACGTGCCAGAAGAAAAAACAGGAAGGCTTACTCGTCTACTGGCAATAGCAAAGGAGTCCATTGCCTGTTTTTAGCATGTTTTTCCATGTTTACAAAACCTGCGCAAATGTTTGTGGAAAAACGGTCAAATGAAAGTTGTTGTGATCAGGCTTCAAGTAAAATTACGGCATAACGATTTAGAATTAAGCTGGATTCATAGATATGATCATTCTGATAGCTTTTTGACTCCCAACTCATTTGCTATTTATTAAAATAGACAACATTTGAGTCACAGTCAGATATTTGTCAGTTCAGTTTGGAACTCGCCTTCTAACTGATTTACATCAGAAAGAAAAGTTTTAGAGGATCAATTAAGTAGATTCTACTGTAGGAGTAGGCAGGCAGTTGGAAAAAGCCAGCAGTAATCAGCTCAGAGAACTGGAAACCAACTGTGTCATTCAGCCCTCCCTGCTCTGCCTGCGGCTCCGCGTCTCCCTGGCAACCCGTATTTTTGGAAAACCAAGATGGTCGATGAGACCACGGCTTTCTGGCACAGTGAGGGCGGCATCCAATCCCTGTGCCTCCTCTGCTGCGGCTGCAGAATGTAACATAATGATATGTGGATGTCTCCTCACACAGAGCCAGGGCTGGCCCAGCAGCGGCACTTGGATTGATTTAAAACAGGAAGTGTGTGTGTGTGTGTGTAGTGACCTCTGCAGCAGATGATCAGACATGGTGACTAACATGGCCACGATCAGGCTCTGTTTAAGCTCACCATTGATCCCAGTTGGCCCAGTCTATAGGATACAGCTGGTCTCGATTAGGGTTTACCCTAGTCTCTGTCTGTCTCTGTCTGCTTCTACTTGACTTAGCTGTATCTCAAATGTTGTCCCTCTCAATCAGTCCAACTTGTTCAGTCTGTTCCCATCTAGCCATCCATCCATCCATCTAGCTATTTCTCTCTCTCTCTCTCTCTCTCTCTCTCTCTCTCTCTCTCTCTCTCTCTCTCTCTCTCTCTCTCTCTCTCTCTCTCTCTCCCTGGTCTTTGTGTCAGCCTTTCTGCCATTGCCGTCTCATTTTACATTTTAGCAGAATGATATAACTATCCACACACTGAAATTGCCAGCCTTATCCCCCCTTGCTATTTGTTAACATGACCAGTGAGTTATAGATGAAGCACAGTATTTTTGTTTTATCTCCCATCAAAACACAGAGCAGGAGAGGTGTCACACCAAGTATTTGGATAATGAATTTGTTTCTCAGAGAGAAATACCACAGCTGCAAACAGGGAGAGCTGAAATCAAAATGGAAACTCCCTTCTTTTCTTCATGGCCATAGACTACAGTTTAGGCATTGACAATAAACTATTATCTGTCTTGTTGTTGCCTTTACTTCCCCAGTCCCAAATATAGAGTTGGAAACACACTGGTGTCCCCTGAACTTACTAAATCAGCCAAGATTTCAGATGCCCGGGCAGTTTAATACAGTTTCAGACATATGGCACCCCTTAGAGTCTCAAACATTTAAAAGATGGCAGTATCCTGTTGAGTCATCAGCAAACTAAGTCATTGGCCAATGGCAGCTCCTTCATTACTGCCTCCAAATGAAATATCAGCCATTGTGTCCAATCAAATTGAATTTGGAGCCCATCCTCTTAGGTGCTATATGCATTGATTGTTATATAAACCATCAATTTCAAAGGCCATTTTCAGATTAACTGCCCTAGATTGCCTGTTGCCTCCCTGGAGTGCAGAGTAGGCTGATGGGGCCATCTAGTGTCAGGGATTGGGTTTTGCACTGTAAAAGAAAAACATCAGAACTAGTACTGACAAAACCTTAGTGATGTGACCACATTTAAAATTCTGACACCAGTGAAAGTCTGGTGTATAAAGTTGCATTTCAGCATAATAGGTAATTAGTGTAGCATATATGGTGATTATTATCATCCTCGTCATGGACATCACAAGCCAGTATAATCGTGGGTGTAGAAAAGAACCGTGAGAAAGTACTGTCTCACATCAGCTGCTCAGAGACATTCATCACATGTTCTTTTAAAAAATGCACAAGTGGTTTATAAATGGAAAGACAAACTACGAAAATAACCAAAGGTTTTTTTCTGTAACTGCAGGCATTTTAGCATGTCTATCCCACAGGACATCATAACCTGCTGTGTGGGTTTCAAGACTGTAATTAGCGCTGTTTTCTATATTTCTTTGTCTTTAGCTTGAATGTCAATTAATTATTGACACATTATTTGTGCAAACGTAAATAAAAAATAGAGACAGATGTAATTCGCCACATTCTAAACAAGATTCTAAAAATGTGTTTCTGAATTAGGCTATTGTGCAGTCATCAGCTAATTAAAACGCTAACTGCAATTGAAAATGCCTGTGGTAGATATCAAGAAAGAAGAAGTGAATAAGTAGAAGAAGAGCTTTTCTCAAACTACTATTTCTATCTCACACGTCTTAGTAAATGCAGAGTTGGAGTTCCCCATGTAGCTACATACTGTATGTATACTCAGAGGTTGTGGTGCTGATGTGGGAAGTGCTGCTATTTGATTCTGTGCTCGATATATTTGGAACAAATTGCAGCATTCCCTGAAGATAAAAGAGTAACTTACTGTAACACCACCTGAAAATCTTGTTTTTGCTGACCTTTAGTGATTTAACTTCCCACCTTTCTGCCAGGATGTGCAGGTGTTCTCCAGGAACACATGGGTATCACTGTTGGAAGTGGTTACAGGTGGGACAGAGCACACTTCTGACCACACCCAAACACTTCCATCAGGGATGCTACATGTGGTCAAAGGTGAAACTTTCAACCAAAGATAACAGCAACAAACTGCTTTTCAGCCTTGTTTTACGTTGCTCTCTGATTAGGTCTGTGAATCTTTTAAAATGGCTCCAGTTGGCATTAAACGGTGATACCTTTTGACACTGTAAACAAATAAAACCACGATTGAGATGACGGGAAGCTTTTGTCTCAAGGCTGAGATATTGTTGTGTAAATGTTTTCAAAATGAACACCATATTTTCTGTTGCCTTTTGTAAGGAGATTGTTCTCACCCTCATCGAAAATAAATCATTGACAGCATCAGCTCAGTCAGGAGTCATGGGAGAATGATGGTGAAGTATTGCACCCGTTCACGAGAATGTGTTGAACACTAGTATGTGCCTGCAATAATGCTTCATAATACTGATAAAATTGGCCAGGTGGGTGGTGTTGTTATCAGCTAAGTCATCTTTGCATATATATATATATAGCCTCTCATGTCTCTATTTCGATGAAGGCAGGGATACAACAGAGGGAAAGGAAGGCATTTAGCATCTGTGTTGTTTATGATGCATGGTGCAATAGTGGGTGTCCTGCCTTAAGGCAAACAGATCCACTTCCACCCTCACTGAGTTCAGATTTGGCTCAAAATGTTTGGAGTCAGTCTCCACTCTCCCACCATGGGTGTGCTCCCGGACAAAATATCAGGCTCTGCTTTCTGCAGCCCTGAGATAAACTGCCCCGAAGAGGTAGTGATTCTATAAGGCCTGATATAACAGATTCTCTGCAGGCTTTAACAGCAGGATGGATAAAATGTTGCCCCGTTTGTTGATGTAGGCTGCCAGTATGATGCTGCTGTCAGTTCTACCTGAAATATCCTTGCAACCTATCAGTGGCTTGAAGTGAGCCATAACCGTCATTTCCAGTAGGATGATGTGACTTTCTTCCTCTGAAGTGACACGCCACCTACCGAGTTCATCCAGGCAGGTTACCCCCATTCTGTCATGGAGGTGTCTGACACATGAAATGTTATTATCCCGAGAGGTAACAAGTCTCTGACTGCAGGTATCTAATGTGCAGCAGTTCTGGTGGGACCACAGGGGGTGAGCTGCCAACTTCTGGTATCAATCCATGTTTCACAAAATTCTTAACTCTTAATATACTGTATATACAGATGCTGTACTTCAGGGCTTGTAGCTGGGGGCCTCAATCCCCTCCAAGCTGATCCAGGGATTATCCCAAATTTAGCAACCTGCTTACCTCCAAACATCAGCACCTCTGCTCTCCACACACTGGCACCCAAGGCAGCCCAGTAAGAATTTAAATGACTATATTCAGAGTGAAAAAGGGATAAATACACATTTGAGTATAGTAATTTAAATGCTGAAACAACTGCTATAAGTAAATTAGCCGTCGAAAGATGCTGGAGAAGACTGTCCTCCCCCAAAAACGAAACCATAGGTCGTTTGTACAAGCAGCAATTATGACCCATATTTACTTTTTATAGTTCTAGCCGAAGTATGACAAAAGTCATGTAACATGGTATTAAGACCTAGAATGCCTGTTAAGGGTGGGTGGGATGGGTGGTGTATATGTCAAACAAACATAGGAACTTTCACCCAGGAGACTGGTGTTTGTGTTGCGTTACATTTTTAAGTTAATAGCGAGTCATTTTTAACTTTATTGAGCAAATGGAACGATGTCACGTTCTCGTGCGTAATTACGTTGTCATGTAAGTACACACGGAAGTGAAGTAACATAACAAATGTACTGATATTAATCCAAACCACGATCGAACTTAACCATGGTTTGTGTCTAAAGCTTATCAAAATGCAACCGTTTCATAACGGTAACGTTTTTGGAAACCACAACGGTTATGTTTAGGTATGAGGACGGAAAACGCTTGGGGGAGTTGATATTTTGACCTGTAAATCAGTGCTCATCCGATTTGAACAAGCTTGTACACTATAGTCACATTAGAAGATCCTTATCCTTATAAGTTTGCTGTAAAGCAAAACAGCACATTTACAACCACATCCAACCAGAGGCCAAAAAGTGTAAAATGAAGTCTTCTTCGACAAGATTGTCTTTGTCCTGCTAAATGTTTTCCAGATATTTTTATTGGTTTGCATATTGTTTATTCTTTATGTCTTACTTATGTCTCTTTTGTATGGAAACTCAGCACACATACATACAATTCTGAGTCAGGACCTTCAGACAGAAAATGAGAGCCTACTTTCAATTACCTCTGCAGTCGCTATACAAGAAGCAGAAATTGTGCCATGAACATGAACAGAACTGCCGATTTCACTTCAACTCAAACCCTACTTATCTGTGAAGTCATCACCAGTTTTTAAAGAATATATAATTTGAGAGGAACAAGGATGCAATCTACCAGCAAAAATAGCACAAAGTGTGTTATGGTGGATTATGGCTTTGAACTGTTTGGTGATAGTTCTTTGATGGAGTGTCAAACTGAATGGGATGTTAAGTGGACTGCAAGGCAACTAAATTATACACTTCACAACACAGTTGTTGTATTGAAACAGTTTAGATGGGTCTAAAATACCAGAGATGACATAGAGGACTGAAAGCGACAGCAATTGTGTTGGTTTCACAACAACTGTCTCAGAAAATTTAACTCACTTTGAAAGTGTGAAAAACAGAGAAATGGAGCATATGTTTTGTAACCACTTTAACAGTGTCAGGATGTCAGCTGGTCATTCAGTCCATTTTGGTTAAAAATTAAATTTTGGATTGTGGATACCTCAATTTGCTAGATTTAGTACACACACCCATGTCCCCCTCAGTGTGAATTGTAACAACTTACTGTAGACTTCCATCATCTGTTCAAAATTTGTATTTGATCAATAATTTAGTTTAGGACCAAATACCTGCAACATTCCCATCATCCCCAGCTTTGTATCTAGTGCTAATTTGCATGCTAACACACTAAACTAAGGTGGAGATGAACATACCTGCTAAAACATGGTGAACATCCGCATGTTAGCATTGTCATTGTGAGCATGCTGGCATTAGCATTTAGCCCAAAGCACCAGCTGTGCAAAAGTACAGCCTGTCACAGTCGCTACCATAGCTGTAGGTTTTTAGTCTTCTTTGATTAATGTGTTATATTGGAGTGACTAGGCACTTTCTGCCTTAATGCTGTATTGTTTTCAACTTAAGTGTCTAGATCTACATTTGGATTACATAGCCTACAGTGTGAACTTAAATACTAAATTTGGTATTTAGGCTGCTATTACAGTCAATTAAAAAGAAAGCTCTCCCTAAAGCACGTAATCACTGTTGAAAACAGTTGTAGCCTAGTTAATGTACCATATTCCTTTCTGGCTCGCTTGTATTATTTGGTGGTGCATTTTCAAATTCCCATGGAAAACCGTGAATATGTAGACAATGTGACATCACATAAATGTTTATATAGTACAGCTATGATAACCACAGGAATAGCAGCAACATTTTCTGCAATTTAACATCAGTTTTTTTTAAAGCAGCTTACAGTTACTCCTTCATAGATATTTATTTTTTTCTCAATAGGTAATAGCCACAGTAGACCAGAATGCAACACTTCTGTTAAACAGGTTGAATTTTAAGTTTTGACTTGCAGTTTCACAGCTGGAACACGTTTTGCTCTCATGCTTTATCTATGTTATTTCTCTCTCTTTTCACTCTTTATTTACACATGCAACCCACAAGTGAATGCCACAAGTTCATGCCCACTCTCTAAGGTCAGTGAAAGTAAAGAAAAAAAAGTTAATTACACCACTTCTAGTACTTCAACTCTTATATACTCTGCATATGTTTTATACGTAGATGATACATGCTTATACGTGCAACATATCATAAATTAACTTCTAAATATAACTGACTCTCACTGATTGACACCTAAAGCTTTAATATCCACAACTGAGTCTTCTTTTCTCCTCTCCATCCTGCCGGAAGGCTTCTTGCTCTTCATCTTGAGTCTTGAGAAAATGGCAGGGAGCGAGGTATCAGAGGGCGAATGGCTTTCAAGATCAATATATGCTTCTTACCGCAGGGCACCCTGAGCTCACTCTCCCAACTGAATCCGGCTATTTAAGAATGTCTTTCTGGGGATCTGGCCCATTTCTTTCAATTAATGTTCCTTTCAGCCAGCCGACCATTAGAAGTCCATTAAAGCCCCTCCTCCCAGGGAGAGTCATTCAGCCTGTGCTGCTGTGCTCCATCTTCTGATAACAGGAGCGACCAGACTGCCACGGAGAAATAATTAACCTTTTAAATTGTTTCTTTGGAGGTGGCTGTTTGTAGGATGGCATTTGTACTTATTTTCTTTTTATTCCTTTATTTCTTTATTTCTTCATTTCTTCATTTCTTCATTTCTTTTGTCACTTTTGTTACTTTTGGTTGGTTTCTTTGAAAATTACTGTTATTCTTTGGATTTACATTAATGTACAGCATCATATTGTCTTTTATACACAAAGCAATTTCCAATAATTTTCAAATAAACTCCTGACCCCTTAAATTACCTTGAATTACCTTCCTCCAAACATAACTCAGACTGGGTCATCTGAGGTGTCTTTTCATCTCTGTTTCTCTCTGTCTCTCTCCTACTGTCTTTGATATATCACAGGTTCTTGCTGGAGAGGAGGCGGACATCACCTCCAGCATGCTGAACACTGAGGATGCTGATACCCCTGCAGAGGAACTGGTTTACCACGTTGAGGTGCCAAACAATGGGATGGTGGCGTTGAAAGAGGCGCCCGAGGAGGGCATCCTAAATTTCACACAGGCTCACATAAACAAAGGGGAGGTCATCTTCATTCACGAGGGTGAGGCCACTGAAATGTTTTTTCATGTTAAATTGGTATACTGTATATTAATCTATGACTACTACCGGCCTCTATCTTAGACTGCTGGTATTACAACAGCATTTTTTTTAAACCTATCACAGTGTCTGAGTGTCTAAGCAGAAATCTGATTACCCAGAGGTGGAGAGTAACGAATTACAATTACTCATGTTACTGTAATTGAGTAGTTTTTTTGTGTACTTTTACTTTTTAAAGTATTTTTTAAAATCTGTAATTTTACTTTTACTTAAGTACGTTTTTGTTGAAAATATTGTACTTTGCTACGTTTTAAATCACATACGTTACTGAGTAAAAAAAAGTAAATAAAAAAGGTCTCTAATGTTTTACGCCGTTGCTTTGGCAAAGTATCTGTCAACAATCTAAACTCGAACTGTCTTGTGCCCTATTCAAATCGCAAAAGACTGCGATTTAATTAAATAAGTATAATAAGTATAAATATAAATATATAATAGTATAAATAAGTATCTCCCCCCGATGTTAAAAAGCAACTAAGTAACTTTTACTCTGAGTACATTTTAAATGAGCTACTCTTTACTTTCATTTAAGTAGATTTTTATACCGGTAATTTTACTTGTACTCTTAGTGAATGTCCATCAAAGTAATAGTACTTTTACTTAAGTAGAATATTTTTGTACTCTTTCCACCTCTGTGAATACCTGGCAAAGTAATCAGTAAGTCAGTGGTATTGATCAACAACCCTATTAAACCTGGGGCAGTAAAAGGTTTACTTGAGCGTAATCTATTTGCCCCTTTATTGTGCCAAATAAAAGTGTAATTTTAATCAAGGCTACAAAGGTATAGCAAGTTTTAAATTACATTCTGTTGTATAATTAGTAATATAATAAACATGTAGTAGATATAAATTAGTATAATAATAAGGGGAAATACCAGTAAGCCACATCCAAACCCTTGTGTTCCTCCAGGTGAGGAGTCTGGTGGTTTCAGTTTCACAGTGACAGACGGAGAGCACACATCTCCTCTCTACCAATTTGTTGTCACAGCCAGGCCTCTCACCATCACCATGGTAACGCAGGAGGAGCTCATGGTATTTCCAGGTAAGATGCCAAAATCCTTCAGATTTTAAGCTTTGAAGACGGCAGTGATGGAAGGATTACCACAGTGACGGGTGTGTGATCACTCGTTCAACAACCCAGTCATTGCAGCAGTATAATAATAGGTCTTTGTTAACAGTTGTATTTTTCTGTTTTGTATCTGGGTCAGACATACAAAACATGGTCGAAAGAGAAAAAACTAAAAATGATGTCCAATGTTTTTTAGTGGATTTTTCCAAAACACAACATTTTTTGTTATTCAGCATGCAGATAACAAAAAATGTTCTTCTCACTCCAAAAGTTACAGACAGTAGGAATATACCAAGTAAACATATTCAAGACATGAAGGAAGATCATAATCAACAATACAAGAAACAAAATACACCTTTCCTCCAAATATCTTTGATTACAGAACATTGATATAGTGTCCCTCTATCCTTCTTGAGTTGGTGAGTTTGATCTTATGTTACACTTACAGTACATGGAGTAACACTTAACTGTATATTTTAAAACTTTGATAATACATTGTTTAAAAAAAAAAACTAAAATAAACTTTCTCTCTATTATATCTGCACATTTGGCAGACTTTGACTCAGACTTAGTGTTAATTTGTGCCAAAGTAAATGTACCAATGAATTTTTCTATTTTAGTTACTTCTTATACTGAAGCTGTAGGAATTTGATTTGAGACTTACTTTTGCTAAAGAGCGGCTACTGTGTGGACAGAAGTAGTAATTACAACATAACAGCACAATTCATTTGCTTTAATTTCTTAAGATTCTCTTCAGTCCGTTGTTTTCAAGAAATTAAATATGTAGCACAAACTCAGTGATTAATGTCAGTTACACGGTGCATATGCTAACATTAGCCACTACAAGCTACTTGCCAGCAGACCAAGAGAGTTTGCAAAAACCCTGAGTGTGGTGAATACAACAAGGATGCATTTCATTTCATTCATAAGAGGAAGATTGTCTATTTGCGTCTTACAAAGGTGATATAGTCTAGCTTTAAGCGTACTCTTCCTTTTACGGTCCAAACTTGATTTAAAATGTTCCAGTACACCAACGAGAAGTTGTTTTGTTTCAAGCCTGTTAAAATGTCGCTTCACTAGCAAGGACCACGCCACAACAATATGTAATTTAAAGATTTAAAGATGAATGCTTTATTATAATGATTGTTAAGAACATAGGAATAGATTTGGATGGTGGTTGAGATTGAAATAAGATGTCGTCTGGTTGGCTGGTCTAGGAGGATGTACTGGAGACCGGGTGGAGTGAGACTCAGTGTGGCGGTTCTGTCTCAGGTGCTTTCACCCAAGCTGATTTTGAACCCCCCTGGGCGTTACCTAGAATGAGAAATGAGAGAGGAATGCGCTGGACTGAGTAGGAAGGCAAGAGTGTAGGAGGGATGAGGGGATGAAGGGATGAGGGACAAATGGAAGAGCGGATGAAGGGATTGGGTAGACGAGTACTTGAGGCGTCAAATGGGAAAGGAGGGTGGGTCGAGAATGCGGAGGCGAACTGCACTGAGTGGGTTGGCTTGGAATATAAAGGCTGGTCAGTGATTAGAGGTGAGGTTGAGGCGTGGCCCTGCTCCCGAACCTAAGTTAATTCATTAACTTAATTTTATTTCTAGTGGTTAAAAAACATCACAACTTCTCCAGGTGAAACGTTTGAGAAGTGAATCTAGTTAGTGTAAGTACAGACAATAACCTCAGCTCATTCATAATAAACTTTTGTGCATTACACGAGATGAGTTGTCATATTTTTGAAAGCTTGGATAACATTTTGGAATGAAAATCTCCCCATCAGGAAACTCTTCTGCACGATATGTGCATGAATTACTGTAAGCGGTACAGTTTTAAGCAAGTAAGTGTGTGTGTGTGTGTGTGTGTGTGTGTGTGTGTGTGTGTGTGTGTGTGTGTGTGTGTGTGTGTTTTCACAGGAACAAGGCAGTCTATCACAAGTGCCAATCTGGGGGCTGTAACCAATGAGGATGGAAATGAGATAAACTACTCTCTTATCCGCCCACCTCGTTTGGGGAGGCTCATCCTGGCCAATGACAGGAACCAGTATGAGGAAATTACCCGCTTCTCACAAACACAAGTAATTACTTTTTCTGTGTGTGGTTTTAATTTGTTTAGTTTTGTTTTCTTTTGTTGATTGTTCGAGATAAATAATAAATCAAAATCAAATTATTAGTAACAGTAAAAAAAGCAAACAGTAAAACACATTAAAGGAAGAAAAACAATGAAAAAGTGTGTGGATAAAAAAAGAATTCCAGGAAAGCCAAAAGACAAAGCATCTTTCGATGGAATTTTTCTTTAATAATAAGTTGCATTAAGGGGGCACTGTAAGTTCAACTATTTTTCAAATAAATCCTCTCAACTTTTGGGTTAAACATTACTATTAATAGTAGGTTTGTGTTACTAAGCCATCATAGCTCTTTGAGGTACGCCAGTTGTCTGCTGCATAGACCATCAGACAGACATATGAGAAGACATAATGCTGCTTTAATGCATAGAAACACAGCTAATCCTCCTTTCAACACAGACTGCTGCTGTGAAACTCACCCCTCTCCCAGTGGAAATAAAGTCATTTAAATGCTTGCGGTTGCAGCTTTTCACTCGTCTGAATATTTTTAAAGGTCTGCTCAGAACTGTGCTGTTATTTCGTATATTTTACTCAGCATGCGGGATTTTTTCTTTTATATTTGAAAGGTCAATGCAATAAATTTGATAGTAAAGCTCACTCAATCTAGACTAAAACAGCCAAAACTTAGTGTTTGTTGACATGACAGAAAGTTGATGACTGTAAATAATGTCCTCACATTCTTCTGTCTCACCTAACATCACATAATAAAGTGTTTTCACTTTTGAAATGTACTTAAAGGTACTGCAACTGTGCACACAGACAATTATTTTTACATTTAGTTAAGTTCACATACACTGTTGTTGTTTTCCATAAGACAATGTGTACCAAACATTAACACATCATCTATAACTGCAGTCCTTTTTGTACATGTGTGCAATATGAGTGCAACATATTCCTCTTGTTCACCAGCAGGGGGCCTCATTGAATATGACTTTGTGCCATTGTGATGTTTAGGGTCACCATTAGTATGAGCATTCATGCTAATAAGCATATTTTTTTTCCTCTTGACAATTTGAATTGTATGTTAAGACTGTGTGACTGCAGTCTTGCATTAAATTGTATCATTGTTAAAAAAAAAAAAAATCACTCTGTCAAAGTGACTGTATGTATCGGACAGGGTTGGAGAGTATTTAAATTGACACTGGGGCCACAGGCACAGAATGATACTTTTAGGAAATCTATTGCAGCATTTTTTTAGTAACCTCAAAGTAAGTAGCAATAACCAAGTAACATCAGTAACAGCTAAAAGAAAGTAAAATTCCAGGCACTCTGAGTCCTGAAGTATAATGAAATGCCTTAGGCTTTTACAGTAATGGCTTAGAACCTACGTGCTTAAGAAAAGAACCTTTGATCAGGGTGTGGCCCCTGATTTCAAAGAGCTCCTTTGTTCATTGACCGTGATTTATTTATTTTTAGTTAACTTATTGTCTGTAAAACAAAGAGGCACTTCTCTTTTCAGTTTACTCAGATTACATAATCAAATATCCAAAGATTTATCTCTTAAAACATTACTGATGGTATTTTTTGCATTTACTGGATTTGGTTATTTGGTTAAGGATTATGTAGGTACAGGTACACATGTTGTACCACCCATGCACCATAGGCCCAGTGTTCGTCTGTGACAGTGTGTTCTCGCTCCTTCTCTGTCTGATTTCTTTCCTGACATCTGACCGTGCTTGGATGAGCATGAGAACAAATTCTTGCCCTGCAAAACTGCTCTGTTTAGAGTGTGACGGAAAATCTAACACTACGTCGAGCTGAAAACATGATTACTTTAGTTATTCAGTTATTCAATGTGCGTTTGTGTGTGCATGCATGAATACAGTGTGTGTGTGTGTGTGTGTGTGTGTGTGTGTGTGTGTGTGTGTGTGTGTGTGTGTGTGTGTGTGTGTGTGTGTGTGTGTTTGTGTGTGTGTGTGTGTGTGTGTGTGTGTGTGTGTGTGTGTGTGTGTGTGTGTGTGTGTGTCCCAGTATATAGCTGAGCCAAACCACTGCTGCAGCCATTTGAGCTCTGAAATTTTGGTCTGTTTCAGCCATCATAGGGAGCATGCAAATATGAAGACGGAGATGCTTTGTTTATCCTTAATGTGTTGAGTATTATAAATGGAAAGACCAGTAAACGTATGTGAGCCATGTAGACCTGTCACCTTGTCAGTGACTCTTGCCAGAGTATTTGGATCTTGTTTTTTTCTTGCAATGCCTTTCAGATCCAAATAAAAGCATTTAAATGTGTGTGTGTCCCAGTATACAGCTGAGCCAAACCACTGCTGCAGCCATTTGAGCTCCCATTTTACTGTGGTTTTTACAAACATCATAGGGAAAAAAGAGCAATATATATTATTATAATATATATTTTAGCGAACTAAAATGTCTTTCTCTTTAAAATCCCTCAAGTAAAAACTAAGTCAGTAACAAGTGACTGATGATGTAGATGTTTGAACAAAATACTCAGTGTCCTATAGTATTATAACATAATTAGTTTATTAATATTATTATTATATTATTATTATTTATTTTGAATAATATTTTTTCCCCCTGACACACAGCTGGAGTCAGGAGCAGTCTACTATGAGCACCAGTTACCTGAGGAGCCTTTTTGGGTGGTGAGGGACTCCGTAGAGCTAACTCTGTCATCCCAACCAGCCCCAGATGTCCGTCACATCCTGCCCATCACCATCTCTTACTATGCTGCTCACAGTAACATCTCCTCACAGCTGTGGAAGAACAAAGGTACAATCTAATATCTAATTTCACAAAATAAATAAATACCACTCTAATTAACCCCACACAAAGATTTCCGCAAATGTTTAGATGCAGAGATGAGTGGTTAAGCCTGTAAAGCCCCTTTTATAGGGCTTCGTCTAAAATAATAGCACAAGAGTTACAATGTGGAGATATTGTTTACACCAGGTGCAGCCATGGTAACATCATATGTCTATTCATTTATTTATATATTTAACCTTTTATCATACAGTGTAGATTTGCTGAGCACACATACAGCAACACCCTGTTAGCCTGATACAGTACAGTTTGGGTGGAGTGTCACTTTAAATGTGTAAATGTCTAAAGTAAGCCTACTTTAGACATTTACAAATGTGTTGTATATTGTTTGTTTTTTCAAGACTAATACTGTATGTACAATTATCATAAAAGGGTTCAAAACAAATCTGCTGTCAACAAGTTTCTATGGCAGCTTGATCATTCATTTTCAATCATTTAAAAAATCATTCCATGGTAAAACATGTTCATTCTGGTCAAATTCACAGTGATGTACATTTATGATTAATCTGCCATTGCTTGGGAATTTCAGCTTGTTCTTCAATTGGTATCATATTGCCTGAATAGTCCAAAGCCAGGGACTTATCACCTCTGCTTATATTACTGCCAAAACAACAAGCCTTTCCTAATGTGCTAATAGCAGAAATGCACTGTGCTGCGTGAATAAATATCGACAGGTGACAGCTAAAACTGTATAGAAAGTATCTTTCAAAATTGAATTTGATGACATATATAAAATGCCTGTTTGTTTTTATTGTTTCCTCTCAGGTTTGGAAATTGTGCAAGGCCAGAGGGAAACCATTGACGATTCAATTCTTGACGCCTCAAACCTTCTGGCTATCCTACCTGAAGTTAAGCAAGACAATGTGGATGTGATTTTTGAGATTAAGCGTTTCCCTGACCACGGTCGTATCACCCTGGGTGGTCAGGACCTGCCCCGTAATGCCCCATCCTTTATGCAGAAAGATGTAGCTCAAGGAAAGCTGGAGTATCTCCATGATGACTCAGGGGCTTCCTTTGACAGCTTCTCTTTCAGAGCTCGTCTAAAGTCTGAGGGTCAGGGTGTGGCCTCACCTGCCGAAGCCGTGGTCCTGGAGGAGATATTTAACATCTCAATCAAACGGCGGGGCTCTGACTCCCCCGACCTAGTCACTATAGACATGCTCTTGGAGGTTCTTCAAGGCTCCATGACCATTTTGACCCAGAAGCATCTTAACACTCAAGACGAGGACAGTCCGCCAGATGAGGTGCACTTCAAAGTGACCAAAGCCCCTATCAACGGGCGACTGGTTGACTCACTTACAATGGACCCCATCTCTGAGTTCACACAGGAGATGGTCAATCGCGGGCAGGTGGGCTTCTTCAGCGATGGCAGCCTTGCCGATGGCTTTATGGAATTCATCGTGTCTGATGGAGAACACCAAACAGAGCCATACACGCTCCACATCGGCGTCTTAGCTCGCATCCTGTTTCTAGACAAAGCCCCGGAGATCAAGGTGAAGCAAGGCGATGATGAGACCCTGGTGACTGAGGAGATGTTGAGGGCCACTACCGGGGGCCCTGTTGAAGAGGACATCCTTTACAAGATCACAAGTGTCCCTAAGTATGCAGCTGTCATGGTAGACCGGCAGCCTACATCCGCCTTCACGCAGACACAGATCAAAGAAGGTCGAGTCAGTGTCCGCTTTGTTAAGTCCACTTCACCCCGAGACAGCGTTGCATTCATAGCCCGTAGCAAGGCTGCTAATGTCTCCTCTGTCCTCAACATTACAGTCCAGCCTCTGGCCAACATCGCTCAGGATCCTCTCTTACCCCAAGGTGCTCTTGTCCAACTGGACAGGAAACTTCTGGATGCAACTCCCCTGGCAAACAAGACCAGAACCTCCCCCACATTCACTGTCATCCAACAACCCCAGGGGGCTCGTTTTGTAAGGTCTGGAGGTCCTGGTGCAGGTCAGCCAGTGGACACATTCAGCCAGAAGGAGCTGGACGAGGGCCGTGTAGCTATGGAAATCCTAAATAGTGCTTCTGGATCACGAGGTAGTGTCAGTCAGGATGAGGCCCGCTTCCTGCTCAAAGCCCATGGGGTTCCTCCTGCAGAATGTGTGTTTTCCTTCCAGACGGGCCCCTACAATGCCTCTGGGGTCTACCCTGCCACTCTATTGAGGATTCCCTCAGAGGCCCCATCAACAGACAGTAATGACCTCCCTGGTGTGGGTGGGTCTCCTCGTTCCACCTCAGCTAGCCCCCGCTGGGGGGGCAACATGGACTGGCCCCACGGAGATGCCCCCACCACAACATCTTCTGGCTCTAGCTCCCATGGGAAACCACATGTTTACCGGCGCAGCAACTTCTGGTCTATTCTCATTCCAATCCTGGTAATCCTTCTCCTCTTGTTGCTGGCAGCCATCATGGCCTACTACCTGATCCGTAAAAACAAGACAGGCAAGCACGACGTCCAGACAGCAGCAACCAAGCCCAAAAATGGAGAGGTAGCCAGCGCAGAAACCTTTCGCAAAACTGACCCGGCCAATAACATCCCAATGTCCAACATGGATTCCAAAGCCGCAGACCCGGAGTTGTTGCAGCACTGTCGGACAACAAACCCGGCCTTGAAAAAGAACCAGTACTGGGTCTGAGACACTTTGAGATAAGACACAGAGGGAGGTGGATCCTCGAGTGTTTGGAAGTCTCCTAAAATCTTTCCTTTCAGTATTAAAGACCTCTTGCCACACCAGTTTAAATGAAAATAATGTTTTGAAACCATTGGTTATTTACTTATCTCAACATAACTGTGGACAAATTCTCAGGCAATGAAACACTGAATTCTTATTGGCAAAGAAAGAGGCAGTTTCTTATCTAATGAGGCTCAGGCCATATCTATTTATTTTAGTTTTATCATTCCTCTTTGTCAAAGGGCACAAATGAAGACATAAACATGCCATGTGTTTGCAACGTATCTTGGGTGTGCCCTGTCATTGTATTCCATATGATATCATAGGCCAATATTATTAATTTGAGTGGATAGGTGATTTAAAGTCATTGTGATGGTTTGGTTTTAGTTTTTGGTTCATTAGGATAGTTGATAAGCCTTGTACATAGATGATGAGGTAAATATATGCTGCATTATCAAGAAGATCAAAAACTGCCTCTTTGTGTTTTCTCTTTTAATTTTTCAATGTTTTTAAGGTACCGTTGTATTGTGTTTCTCAGGGCTAAATTCAGTTTAAAGGAACAGAACAAGGTTTTGGAAAATATGCTAATTCACTTGTTTTCTTCCAAGAGTTAGATGAGAAGATAGATACCACTCTAATGCCTGAGAGTAGTATCTATCTTCTCTACTAACTCTCAGTAAGAGAGCGAATAAGCTTAATTCCCAAAATGTCAAACTTTGACTTTAATGTCGTCACACAATAGCATTTCACTTTTACTTTTGTGTGGAAAGAAGATGGTTTGATACTAAAAACTGTTTAAAATGAAGAACTTGTAGCAACAGCTTGCACAGGTTTGATTGAATTTAGCTTAAGAGTTATGTCATCATCTGTCATATGTTATTATTTCTGCATGCTTCCAAAGTGCTTGTAAATATTCACTGGACTGGCACAGCACTGACCGCACTACTACACAGTTTGTAGACCACAGGCAGGAGGTTATTTCAGTAGTATTGGTCTTTAACACATCCGTTTTGGCTGAAAAGCAGGAGTGAAGTCATCTCTAACTGGGATGTTTTCAGTTTCCAAATCTGCAATTAAGAATTCATAAAAACTGGCTGGTGCTTGGATGGGGATATTGAATAAAATGCTCTACTGGTTAGGTTACATTGATTTAAAATGAAGACATTGACAGTTTATTTTTTTTCACAGCTATTTTTGATTTTAAGCATTCCATATGTAAGCTAAATATAAAGCCTGTCATAAATTGAAATCATGTGATTTATTTTACTCTTTAGACTTATTTTGTATGTTGAAACTAGGAAGAGTGTAAATGTAAATCAGACTCCTTTTGTTCCTCTTAAGACGTCTTCATTTATCTGGTTGTTGAATGTTGAATGAAGTACTTTAGGTGAAGTAGAAAGTGTACAATGAGAAGATCAGATAACTTTTTTTCATCCACTAAAGAAAAGAAAGACTCAACTATTTCTTTTCTAAAAAGTGTTTGACTATTTGCTGTACATTTCTTTTCTCAAACTGTATACCGATGACACCTTATTCTTTGCTAGTCATATACTGAATATACAATAGTTACTTTGCAGTATTTGTGTATTGATCTTATATTTTTGTAATGTTTTGAGAGCAGGAAATGTAGGTTGAGATTTTACAGACAGCACAGAGCTCAGGAAGTGATGTGTTTGCAGGAGACTGTGTATTTCCAGTGACATCTCTTACAGATAGCTGAAATAAAAGTATTGGTTTCTCCTTCAGGATATTACATCCACATCTTACCAGTTTTATGTGTAAATATTTAGTTTTTGAGTAAGATTCTTTGGGCTTGATTAACTTTTTGAAACATATATATCATGTTTTGTGTCAAAGGTACATGTAACTACATTTAATTAGACTGATCAACCACAAAGTATGCCTGTGTCTGTTTGTGTGTCTGTGTCTGTTTGTGCTGTGTGTTTGTGAAGGTGCCCATCACTCTTCTGTTTTCTGCTTACTAAAGGCTGAGTTCATTGAAGTTCATCACCACCCCTCATTTTTCATTATTTATTATTTCTGTCACTCCCCATACATCAAGTCATACTCAAGTTATGTGATTTGTCAGAGATTAAACTGTAATCTGTAAACTGCAGGTACCTTTAAAAAATAATAATAATACAAAGCAATGTTCAGATTCTGGAACAAGAGAAATGTCTATTGCTGCAGAATGCCTCTGAGCTTGTTCTCGGCACTAATGGAAATAAAAACGTTAATGCAACAAGCCTCCTTTAATTGTTTTCAGTCAGTGACTTGATTGTTCTTATGTTAAAAGCTCTTTAAGTCTTTACATTCTCAATTTGCTTTTTTCGTCCAATTAAGAAATGTTTGAAAGTGCTAAGAAATGCATCCATGTTTGTGTGCCTTCATGCCTAGATGACTGTTATTCATTATGAGCTGGAGGAGCACATTACTCCAGTTATGGCCTGTTTGAATCGCCTCTTAGTAAAGTTTAAAACTAAAGATGACATTTTAGTTATTACTAAACAACAAGGCAAATTTCTACATTGTTCTTCCCCTTAAGTAACTAAATTGTTCTTCCCCTTAAGTAACTTAAAGTCTCTCATGTCGGTTAACAAGTGTCACTGGATGTTTCCAAAGCCCGACTTCAAATGAAGGGAGGCGGTGCATTTGCTGTCTTTGCCACAAAGCTTTGGAATAGTTTACTTGTCACTATTAGATCTTCCAAAAACCATTCACATATATGGCTTTTACTTTTCTGAACAGATGTTTTTGCTCTTTAGTAGTATGTCATTTCTGTTGTCATTTCTGCATGTTTATTCCAAGGAAAACTTGTGTATTCTGGTCAAGGTGTTAGGGAGGGTGTTAGGATTAATTGTCATGTATTTGTAGTTTATTTTACTTTCAAACAATATTATTTACAGTGATGGCCTGGGGTAAATTTGGGCAAAGAGAGTATATTTGAGACAATAGACTGTTCATTTTATATAAAATACAGTTTCCAAGACAAAGACACAGTATTGTCTATGTTTTAATGATTTATAATAGAAGATAGTGCTGCATCTTTCCCAGGGGAACATCTTTTTGTCAACCTTTTGTTGTCTGCTTTTTATAGATGCTATAAGTGCTTTTGACCACCAGGTGGTGTTAAGGTACAAACAGGCCAATGAAGAGACCAGAACAGTTCTTGCAGCCATTCGTCAGCATTTAACAAGGTTCTCTCCATCCGTCATTCTTTCCAGTGAATGGCCTTTGCTTTTCAGTGTCTCTCTCAGCTTTTTACATTTCCCTGCTCTCCTGTCTTCTCCCGGTGTCACTGGTCTGCCTCTGCTCATCCTGCAGCTTTCATAAGCTGCTGGCACAGCTGTTCCTCCACATGTGTCTGCTTATGTCATCGTTTCTGATCAGTCACTGTGCTGTGGATGTCAAAATGAGAGAAAACAAAAAAAAAAACAGCATCTTCCAAAGAATGCAAATAAAACTTGTAATTATAACTAAGCTGAAATTGAAATTTAATTAAATAAAGAAAATATAAAACAGATAGTAATTGTACAGTTTACAACATTTCAGTTCAAATTAGGGCAAACATGTATCTTGGGGGCATTGTGAGTATGTCAAAGTTTTCCTTGAATTCGCCAGAAATAAAAGATTATGTAAAAGTGTGTTATTAGCTGATGTGAATGCCTGATCTGATCAGAATGAAAAGAAAATCAAAGTATTAAAAAATAGAACTCTATTTTGTTGCCATGCCTTGTAAAACCTTGTATTAAGAAGGGTTAAAAGCAACTTGAAGAAAGACTTTATGTTCTGACATTTAAATGTTTGCGGTGTTGGAAATCGCAACTCTGTGTAGAGACACACTATCAGTAGTAACAGTAGTAGTATCAGTAAGTAAAGGAATAATTCCTTCTTCTGATACTGAATGGACATCTCCCACTGTGTCCACTTGCACAGATGTGCTTGTATATCAGAGTTGGAAATTTCTTTATGACCACAGGCCTTTTACTGGATCATTGAGTTCTGCTTCAGATTCCTTTTGGATGGAAATGTGTTTCTTAACGCAGGACAGCACTCTTACGTGTTTGGCCTGGTTAGAAAGAATGAGCCGCTGATTGGCGGATGTTATCCAGCATTAATTTGGAACAAGCTAACTCCTCCTTACGCCCTAACCGGAATGAAAACACACAAAGCAGGGAGGCGAAACCATTCTTAACATCCCATTAAGAGAAATGTTTAAACTCTTTTGTCATATCTGATTGTTTTGGCTTTCATTGAAGTTTGCTGTTGTTCTCAACATGTCAGTGAAGAAATACATTATTGTCCAGTTGTGTTTGAGGATTACATATTTATAGTTGAGGATGTAGAGCCACCAAAGGGTGTCAGAATTGCAAAAGACGGTATAATTGTTTGGCAAGCCATTTTTAATAAAACCAACCAACCAAAAAGATACCAACTCTGACAGATCTTTCACCTTATCTGTCAGAAACTTCGCTGTGCAGAAAATGTTCTAGATAACCCAAGTTACTTTACAAGCAAAGCATCAAGCAATTAAGCCAGCATTATTCTCAGCCTTTTTGAGTTTTAGGACATCAGTTTGCTTGTTAACCTTCAATATAGGTCTGAGCTGGGTTGTGTTGACATTGGCTTTAGCTTTTACAGACAGGCTCTGAGTAAGCCTCAGTGGAAGATAAATGCCTGTTTTCTTTGGACTTTACTCTCTTATATGATCTACAGACTCCATCAGCTCTTGACATGCAGTAAGTGGCATGCAAAAAGGACAAACCTCCAAATCTGGATGTGTTTCCATGCATGCTGTTCCCACCTTCACCTTACATCTCTCACGTCAGTGCAGAAGTCACGACCTGAAAATAAAAACCTCTCTGCCTTATTAGTGCATCACAGCTGTCAAATGTAATCCTCCACGGAGTCAACTTATCTCTAATTGATGTGGCTATCTACAAGTTCCTGTCTGTTTGTTCTCATTTTGGCAAAATAGTTGGTGTTAGGCTGTGTAATTGCCGCCCTGCAATTCTCAGGGATCAAACAGTGTGGGCAGTACTGTGATATCTATCTATCTAGATTTTCATTTGATGAATTTCTGTGGGTGGTATTCATCTATTTATTTCAATAAAACAGATATTTCTGCTGTAAAACAAGCATGGTATGTGCCAGAAGATTTTTTCCCAGAACTGCACATGTAAAAGCTGTCATGTATTTAGGCACTCACTGGTGACATCAACATGTGTGTGTCATCAGTGTAAATTAATAGTCCCTTTAAGAGCCATTTTGGTTCATGTTTTTTTGTTTTGTTTTAAAACCTGCCACATGAGGCAGTAGTTTGCTGTCCGTTATAAAGAAGGTATTATAATCAAGAGGTAACCGCACACTAGTCTAGATCCACGATGTTCCACTTCCGGGATTGCTCCGTTGCGACGGAAATTCCGCCAGATTTCACTCATTTAGGCCGGATAGCCGTTGTCTTGGGCTTCCTTTGTGTTGACATTTTAAACTCCGGTGGATTTATGAAGACTATGGTTAACTGCTCCTCAGATCTCTGCAGGGTAAATCCAGACAGCTAGCTAGACTATCTGTCCAATCTGAGTTTTCTGTTGCACGACTAAAACAACTTTTGAACGTACACGTTCCACCAAAACAAGTTCCTTCCTGAGGCTATTTTGTAGAGCCACCATTGCTCCGTACGACGCTTAGCACCGCCCAAGATGATTGTGATTGGTTTAAAGAAATGGCAATAAACCAGAGCACGTTTTTCTCCCATCCCGGAATGCTGTGTGGACTAGCCAGACCCTCCTCTGGCAATGCCAGACTACCGCACATAGGTGTTGCTGAATTTGTTTTGCTATTTTTTGACCATGCTGTAACAATAATAATTGAATGTTACGTTTTGTTTGTCTATGACTTTGAAATAGACTAATAAGAGACGAAGTGGCTGTACTTAGTTGACTATGAACGATAAGAAATAAATTGTCTTTGTATGGAAAACACTTGACATTTTGTCATCTATTGCACGTGTCTAAAACAAATAGGCTATCAATCAGGAACTGTGGTGGCCTTTCTTTTGGGATCACTACATTGCCTATTTTATTAATAAACCAGTTAAGAGACTAGTCAAAAGTTATATGTAGACCCACCATCATGTTGTTGACATTATGGGCAAATGTACTGTTTATTTGTCAATCAAAATGTACTTAATGTGTATCTCCTTGAGTCTGAGAGTTTGAGCAAATGACAATAAGTCAATAAGTAAAATGTGTAGTAAAATGTTTTCATGCAAAAGTAACCAGTAAAACAACAGATTGTGATGTTGTACTGGTTAATTTTACTAAAGCAGGTTTCTTCATTTACTAGGTACAAAAAACATATTTTGCGCATGTACTGTAAAAGTATCCAGAGTCATTTCGACCACGTTACTTAGCCTGTGGTCACACACAGCTGTCAGAGAAGGTTGGAGGTGGGTCCCCGGGGCCATATGTTGGGGTCAGGAGAGCAGTGTAATGTGCTGGGCTAAGGCCAGGGTGAGAGTCAAACACATCCCTGTCACTGCAGTCGGTCCTAGAGAAAGAAAGGCCTTTCAGTCAGAAGGACACACACAGACAGCTGGAAGAGGGATACATGTTTCTTTTTTCTGTGTGAACAGCCTGTTGCCCACTGTACAGTGTGTGTGTGTGTGTGTGTGTGTGTGTGTGTGTGTGTGTGTGTGTGTTTGTGTGTGTGTGTGTGTGTGTGTGTGGGTGGGTGTTGTAATAATTATCCTGAATACTGCCTAATTCTGTGGAATTGTTGCTTACGTAAGCCTGGAGATTAGCATGTTGTTTAAGACAGTAAAGTATCAATGAGACCTTACCCTTCAGAATTTCAGAAAAAAAGTATGGTTCTGTCACCTAATTGTACAACCTTTCAAAACATCCCGCTGTTAACTGCAGACATATTATTGTCGACTTTGCTAAGGATTAAATAACAGAGAAATCAGAGAAAGAAGACAGGAGGGAGAGGGAGGATGACATCTGACAAAGCTAATTTTAAGGCTCTAGGTTATGCTGTTTTATTCTGTACTGTGACAACCATAGATACTGTAGTGTGTATGCCTCTCCTTGAACCATTAACCTTGTCTCCATGCTACATTCCACTCACAGTAGGCTACTTATACTATGTAATTAGATTTACATGAACTCTTTGTAGGAGGGCTCTTACACACCAATCTGAGTGATGAGCATAACTCCAGTCCAATTTACTTGTGGTTCATATGGTTCAGAACAAGATTATGTAAAGTACAGTTTCGCCACAGAGATGATGATAATGATTTCTACTGAATTAGAGTAAATGTTAGTTAGGTAATTAGTTAAAACACAATTCATTCCTCAGCTTGCCACAGACCCTCAGCTGCATAGACGCCAGCTTGCCTCTGAAGTCATCACACAGTTTATTTGGTTTTGTGGCCTGACCAGCGGAGCAGATGATTCCTCGGGTCCAGCGCTGAGAGAGACTTTCACCCTCTCCTACCCTGTGAGAAATGCACTGTGATCACCCTGCTTTGTTACTCCTACTGGCTGGAACACTATTGTCATGGAAATCTCTGTTGTGTTTTCCTTGTGTGTGTGCGTGCGTGCATGTGTGTGTATGTGTATGTGTATGTGTGTGTGTGTGTGTGTGTGTGTGTGTGTGTGTGTGTGTGTGTGTGTGTGTGTGTGTGTGTGTGTGTGTGTGTGTGTGTGTGTGTGTGTGTGTAATACCCTGCAGCAGGGTGGGACAGACTACAGAGAGAGCCAAGAAAAACACAGCGCTGGTCTAATATTGCCTCCTGCCCTCCTTTCATCCCTCCCTCCATTGCACCTCATCCTTCTCCCCTCCTTCACTACCCACCCTCCATCCTCGCCATCCCCTCATCTGCCCTGATGCCCTTAAAAAAAAAGGCCAAGAGTCTGGACTGGGCAGGAAATCACCAGGCTGGACCCCCGTCACCCCTCCCTGAAAGCCCTCTGATCTGGCTTATGTCATTGCTCCGTCCAGCTGATAGGGTGGAGTTCTCCCTCCAAGGTTTATTGTGTCACTACATGAAGCAGGGAAACAAATTGCATTAGTTTGAATGCACACATGCATGAAAAATGCAAAACAGGTTTTGGTGTCTTTTCTAAAACAAATACTCCACACAGTGATGATGTTTTCCATGTTGGTAGGCAGTTGTTTTTACAATTTGCCAAAGTTTCACTCCTTGTTATTTATTTATAAGTTGTGCAAGGTCTCCCTGTTGATTTTGGAGAATGAAGGCACCAAACTGTAACATGACCAGAGGAAGTGTGGTTCTGAGGTGGTCCTGATGAAGGTGTATGAGCAGGAGGAGGTGGTGGTCAGATCAGCGAAGGCCGCACACACAGAGATGTGGTATGCAGGACCGGACTGGGAAGTTATTTTAAGAGAGAGCCCTTCTGGAAATTCACTCAGAGCTGTCTGCCTCCACTGCTTTTCATCACCGACTTTGCTCTACAGGCCAGGACATAACAATTTCAAGTCATACAGGGGATGGAAAACAAATGTGTTCCTCAAAAAATGGTTCATTGAACTTTACAATGTTTAGAAACAATGTGTGCAATCAATTTACCAAATTGAATGAACTAATTATACAACTAGGAATGTACTTTAAAGGAACACTAATTTTACATGTCAAAGTCAGTTTACTGGTCATGTCGAGTACTACAAAGCCTGTGAAAACAGTTGTGTAATGTCTTCCTGTGGCTCTGGAGGAGCTTTGTGATTACTTGAGTAATCATGGCTTGGGCTTGGGAACTATTTGAACAAACATTTTTACACAACAAACATGGAGTTTAAAGATAGTCTTCTACATTCTTCACACGTGACTTTTTACACATCAAACCCAAAATTAGGTAAAGCAAGAAAAAGTGAAGAAAAAAAGAAAAATGTTATTAGCTGAATTTATAATTGAGGTATGTAAAAAGGTGGGTGGACACCATGAGACATCCATAAATACATTTATGAAGTGTCACCAATGTTAAAAACTTTTAACAAATGAATGAGCATTATCTTGCATAAGGCCACTAGCTTCTATCGTTCATCAATGGTTACTTTAAAACAGCCATGTTCACTTCTAACATGACGTAATAGCAGCAACTATTGGTGCGACAGTGGCGAGGAAAAACTTCCTTTAAACAGGCAGAAACCTCAGACAGAACCAGGCTCTTGGTGGGCAGCAATCTGCCCCTGCCAGTTGGGACACTGATACAGATATACAGAAATATGATTCATAATAATTATAGCAGTTGGTATGATAAACAGCGGCAATTATAGTACCTATAAAGATAATAGAACTATGACTAGAGAGAAGGCGCACATTTACTGAGAGGCTTATGCCTCGATGCATAGGTCCAGGGTTCGAGTCCGACCTGTGACGATTTCCTGCATGTCTTCCCACTCTCTCTCTCTCCCCTTTCTCACCTAGCTGTCCTATCGACTAAAGGTGGAAAAGCCCAAAAAATAATCTTAAAAAAAAAAGAACTATGACTAGAAATAATAGTAGTAGCAGTGTAGGGCGAAGCAAAGCGTTGCAGGGCATCAAGCAGCGGCTTACATTCATATGCACACACCTAACATTTACACAGAAACTGCAGTAGGGATACATCACATGATGCACACATAGAAACACTGGATAAAATGTATTTGACCCAGATGGTCACAGATGAATGTGCTGCATGTGATCTGGGGTACCTACAGCGTGACTTGTTATGTAGGTAACAATAGTTGTAAATCATCCAATAGCATCTTCACACAAGCTTAGATGAGTGAAGAAGGACCTTATTTGGTAATCTCTAAATCTTGTATGTCCAGAATGAGTTTAAAGACACAGACTAATTATTCTCGATGGAGATTTCATTAAACGCTTCGGTGTAAGTCATAAAATCTCCCGAACCTTCTTCACGTATCGAGATGCTCCTGAGTTTTTACATAACATTCACGAGAATATGTATTAACACTTCTACTTTATAGCTCTGTGGTCATTACAAACGCCGGCAATGTGACTTGTTTACAAAGTGGGTGGAAGTTTTCTCTGCTACCGTGGATGATTCATTGGGATCTGTCTCATTTCTGGTAATATCTGTTCACAGTTTAGTCTCCAACCATCCAGGAATGCCTAAAACCACAGTCGAGGGAGTGTGGGGAAGAAACAAATCACAGAGCTGCAGACTCTAGGGGAATAATGTTGGCCTGCCTTCACAGCCGAACAACCAGAGCAGAACATTTTTTGTCTTATCTTTTTCCCCTTGCTCTGTTTGAGCTTTGACATTTGCACAGGGCATGATGCAAGCAGATTAACCGCGCCAGTCAGTACACTTCTGCATTGTAAGTCATGTTCTTTGTGCATTGTTTGATAATGCTATCTGGGACTTGTATTTTCCTTTTTTAAAATTTCACCTTTGAAGTGACTCCTGAAATGATAAAGAGGTATTGGGCCATTCTGCTGAATCAGTGTCAGGACATAAAAAGTATCTGTATAGATATGCTTGCTGCAAACGTAACGTCGGACATAACGTTAGCTTACTGTCAGGATCCCACAGTCTTCCCATTGTCCCTGCTCATTCCTCACGTCTGTATCCACTTTTGTCTTCATAAGAGCTCAGTTTTTTGGGTCGGCAGCTAATAAAAACTTAAGTGACAGATTTTCATTGTTTTCATTAGCTCTAGCCAGGTTAGCCATTGTTAGCAATGCCAGTTTACGACAACGCATTACGCTGTTCTTTGTGCGTACAAACAGCGTAACAACATGTCCACAGATAGTAGATGGACAGCACTGAGAATACAGAAATAAGACAGAAGTGTATAACTGTATGTTACTACAGCTTTCACAACTGTTGATGCACAGAGCAGCCATGTTGGATTTTAAGCTCGGGGTACTCTGTGGTTGTCCGAGTTAAGAGCTCGGAAATCCGAGGTCAGGGGGCGTTTCCGACTTTGACCTTGGAAAATCCGACTTCCGAGTACAAATGGAACACGCTATTAGAACACACACAAAGGGAGTGGGACTTCATTCTCTGCTCAGGACGCCATTACTCCACTATATCTTTACATAGCAAATATTTGTTTACTGCTTTATTAATATTCTGAATGTCGAGTACAGGACTTTTAATAAAAAACACTAAGAAAATTAAGCCCACCCCCAATGTGCACTTCACCATGAAATATAATTATTAGAATCCTTCAGAAAAAAATATTTTTGTTGGTATAATAGTGTGACTATTTCCAATTTCGACATAAAATATATTTTTCTCATTGGAACATTCATCATATGTTTGTTAAAATCCACATTTTAATCTCGTCCCCATGTTTTCACTCAGTCCTATTAACCAGATGCATCCCCTCCACCCCATGTAAAATGTTCCCCCTCTCTAAAAAGTTGGAACATTCCACAAGTCACATGATCAACAGGAAGGAGCATAATTTGAGTCTCCTGAAGGCCAAAAGGAAGTTATCTCACTCTATTTTCTTTATTTGTGATCGTAGTATGACTGAGAATATCAATCTCAATGTGCAGGCAGCATACAGAGGCCAGCAGTTCAGAAAGGAGGTTGCTTGTTGGCATCAGGCTGCCACTGTGATCCAGTCTGCATTCAGAAAGCACAGAGAGGAAGTCAAATTCCAGGCCATGCGTCTGTCTGCCATTATCATCCAGAGATACTATCGCGCCTGTGTTCTTCAGAGATGTGACCTAAATTTCTTAGATGTAGTGATCTTTTTTAAGATAGTTTTGGTAAACCACTTAAAGGTGCTAACTATGCATTCATGGGCATCGGAAAAACATTTTCCGCAGTGAAAACGCATCATTCACGTCACTTCATGTGGGAATCAGAAGTGATCTGATTGGACAATCAGATACCCATTTAAAAACTGACTGGCCTGCACGGCAACTTTCTGTGTAATTCTTGTTTTTTTTTGTGGCTTCATTTATCAAGCAGTGTTTTCAAAATCAGTGTCTGGGTGTAACGGCTATCTGGTGAAGTAATAAAATTTACTAATGGAATATTTGACTTGAAGATAACTGCAAAGTGAGTGCATTGCCTGACAAAGACAAACAATAAGCTATCAGATTCTAACAATCAGGGCTCTGCATTTTTTTCTTTCATCTGGTCTTTGGTGTTTTTTGCCCCCAACGTCTCCTCCCAGGCAGCGCGGCAATGGTTATGTTTAGGGTTAAGGTTAGGGTTAGCTGCCTGGAAGGAATCGTTGGAGGCAAAAAACACCATCAAGACTTTCATCCTCAATAATAACACAAATAGGCCAAACATTTCATGCAATGTCCATGCCAAAGCATTTTGACCAACTAGCTGACTAAAGGAAACTGAGTGGCACTCTTATTTTCAGACTTTGAGTTTAGTGATGGATGATTTGCCTATAAAGGAATCAGCAGATATTCCTTCCAACATTAGATATCCACCATTTTGAGTCACACTGAGTCACAATCTTACCAAAACACTGCGGGCAATGAAAGTAAAACTCACTGAACATGAATGATGTTGTACTGCATGCAAATCTGAAGAAATAGATAAAGTACTGTACAACAGGGAGCATGTAATCACTGTGCAAGTAAGTATGTGTTGTTTCCACAGTCTGATGTTAGTTTTTCAATGTTCCAGTTTGCTCTGTCCATTTCACGGACAGTCCCAGGGGACATTATAACTCTTAAATTGAAAGTGAAAGTAAGGATTTGTATTGGCCTGTGCAACCATAACTGCAGGGGTGTATTGATCAATTTCAGTAACCTGATTTTTTTTTTGGCCAGTCTCTTAGATTTTTCGGGAATCAAAACTAATCTGTGCTCCATTCCTCCCTCTTAGTACTTGAAGTTGCAGAACACAATGTAGCAAGCAAGCAATCTAATGCAAACCATCCTAATTAAAGGCATAGGCAGTAAAAAAAAAAGCCTATTTATTATTATTATTAGCATTATTTTTGCCCTGTGATAATGGCAGTTTCATTTTAACATTGCTGCCTTTTTTCTGCCCATTTCCTGTCATTTCTGATCCTGTCAGTCCTTACCTGCCTGTCCAGCAGTGGCCATGGCCCAGTTTCAATAAACCCCCCTAAACCTTTTCTTTTCTACAATGTGCAATTCCACTGTCATTGCCAATTTAACTTCAAAACTTTATGTATTGTGTTTTTTTTTCCACAAGCAAAGTTTGTGCAGAATTGTGGACGTACGAAGTGTGTGCATATGCGGCTCAAAAAGTTAAACAGAAAGCCTTCAGACACTTGGCAGATTTCACAGTGGGACAGCCGTATGTTTCTGCGATTATCCGGGGAATTAACTGTTGTTTATGAGATTTATTGTTTTTACGTGGCTAGGGGACACTGACAGGGCTGATGGGAGTTTTGCCTTGTCAAAAACAAAGAGGATTTGAAAGTGTTAAATGGTGTCTACAGTCAAGCTCAGTCACACTGACCTGACAATGACATGTTGAGAATACCAGCAGAGAGAGAACGAGCATCACTCACTGGTGTAAAAGAGAAAAGAAAAAGAGGTGGCAGAGAGGATTCTTTTCGATCGGACCGTATGATAATGGTTGTTTTTTTGTGTGGCTTTTGTTTCCCAAAGCAGGAATGTTGTTTACAGGGATTGGACAGGTCTCAGGAATGCAAGCTGAGATCTGAGGAAATGGTTGTTGTCCCCAGAGGAAACTTCTACAGCCTGGCTGCAGAGCCATAGGGGAGAGGTTGACAGGGACTTTAGCACGTTGAACTATTCCTTTCAATGTGATGATATAACATACCTGTTTATAGCCTCACACAGACAGAACAAAAGCTTAGTTTTCATTATGATATTTATGTGTGGGAAACATCCTCTGAGAATCATTTGAGCTCAATCTGATACCAGATCAGCTAACCGTGGAGAATTTTTAAATAATAACATCACTTATTGCCTCTTAGAAAATGCAAACATCACTAACAACTTTTAAACAGGGTGTAAACATGTAAAATAAGCAAAATGAGTCAGCAACTTTTTGGCCTAAACCTTTCCTTGGATTTATTGAGAAACTGATTTTAGTGGATAGGGTAGAAGAATTTCCAGCCACGTTTTTACAGCTTGACAATTGGAAGTAGCGCACAATGACAGCCCAGCAATAGAGAAGAAAGTCCTTCCTCTCCTTGTGAACCCAATGGGACCTTATTTCGTAAAAGAAATATTATAATATAACTTTTATTTGTAAAGCACCTTTGAAAACAACAGCTTACAAAGTGCTTTAACAGAAAAAAACAAAAGCATAAACAAAACATAAATATACACAGCACATCAATACACCTAACTCTACATACGCAACAA